>NC_135531.1:170449971-170749971 GCF_045843805.1 Urocitellus parryii | reverse complement strand
ATAGCTAGGTGAAATCTCCATTGCAATGTTTAAAAACTTTACAGTTAAAAAAAAATAAAACACAGTCAAAAAATAAAACTGATCAGAAAAACATTAACCTAGGTTTGTATGAGCTTAAAAAATAAGGTAAAATAAAATAAAATAAAATAAAATAAAACTTTATGATGTGGGAAAAATGCAAATAATAAAATAGATATTGAAAAAGGCACCGTGGTAAATCACTGTCGCAGATGTAAGAATAGCCAGGCTGGAACTCTGAATATCAGCTGTTATGGATTTGAGTCAAATCATCTTCTTTTTCTGTAGAAATTGTTTTAGTTAATCTCTCTGGAATCCAAATTGGTTGCTGTTCCTCCTGTGGAAAAACACAGACGGAGCCCCGACTCCAGACTATTACTGGGTCCGGACCTTTCCATTGTCCTGTTAGAATATCTTTCCAAAGTACCTTAGGCTTATGTACATTTTTCGGATACATATGTCTTTCCGCAGCACTAAGTCCTGATGAATCCAAATTTAAAAAGTTTAGAGTAAAAAGGGTTATTTTAAGTTTATCTTTGGGGGATATATACCCCTTACTAATTCCCTCCCTTTGCTTTAATAAGTACATTTTTATAGTTTGATGAGCTCTTTCAACTATGCCTTGTCCCTGTGGGTTGTATGGGATTCCTGTTATATGAGTAATGCCAAATGATGAGCAAAATTGTTTAAAAGACTTGGAAGTGTAACCAGGGCCATTATCAGTTTTTAACTGTTTAGGAACACCCACAGTGGCAAAATTTTGTAAGCAATGAGCTATAACATCTTTAGTTTTTTCTCCAGCATGAAGGGAGCCCATCAAAAATCCAGAAGAAGTATCAACTGTAACATGCAAATATTTTAATTTTCCAAATTCTGGCAAGTGTGTGACGTCCATCTGCCAAATATGGTTAGGTATCAATCCTCTAGGATTGACTCCAAGATTAACTTGTGGTAAAAAGGTCACACAATTTTGACATTGTTTTGTTATTTGTCTAGCTTGCTCCTTAGTTATTTTAAAACGCTTTTGTAAAGTATTAGCATTGACATGGAACCTTTTATGAAAATTTATAGCTTCTTCTAGTATAGAGAAAATATGTACGTCATGTGTAGTTTTATCTGCTAAATCATTGCCCAAACTAAGGGCTCCAGGCAATCCTGTATGTGCCCTGATATGTCCTATAAAGAATGGATCTTTTCTGTCCCAGATTAAACTTTGTATAGCAGAAAACAAAGAGAAAACAGTAGAGGAAGGAGAAATCCTACCAGCATCTTCAAGAGATATGATAGCATTAACTACATACTGACTATCAGAAAATAAATTAAATGTAGAATCTTTGAACATCATAAAAGCTTGCAATACTGCATTAAGCTCTACCTATTGAGCTGATTGTTTGGGTACTAAAAATGTAAAAGTTTGATCAGGAGTAACTACTGCTGCTGTACCATTGTTTGACCCATCAGTGAATATATTTGGAGCATTTATGATAGGGGTTTTTCTTGTCATTTTTGGAAAAACTACAGGATGCTTAGACCAAAAAGACAACAAAGGATTAGATGGCAAGTGATTATCAAATGCAACACTAGATTTACACATGATTATTGCCCAAGTATTTAACTCAAGAGCTAACTCATCAATTTGATCCATAGTATATGGAGTAATAATTTTATTGGGAGAAATCCCAAACACTCCTTTTGCTGCTTTTATTCCTTTGAGTATTAATTGCCCTACAGCCTCAGGATATCTAGTAAGAATAGTATTAGGAGAATAAGATAAATGTATCCATAATAATGGACCTTCTTGCCAAAATACCCCTGTAGGAATATTTTTTGTCGGTAGTACAATAAATAATAAAGGCAAACTTATATCAATTCTATCCAAATGCATATTTTCCATATATGTTTCAATGATTTTTAATGCCTTTCTAGCTTCAGGTGTTAACATGCGGGGTGAATTTGGATCTGATGGACCCTTTAGAATATCAAATAAAGGTCCTAATTCTCCTGTTGGTATGCCTAGATAAGGCCTTATCCAATTTATATCTCCCAATAACTTTTGAAAGTCATTAAGTGATTTGAGTTGATCTACTCGTATTTGAATTTTTGGTGGACGGACCATGGTTGAGGATAATAGAACTCCTAAATAATTAATTGGAAGATTTAATTGTACTTTATCTATTGCTATCTCTAGATTATAATTTTTTAATAAGTTTGTAAGTGTGGCATAACATTCTAGCAATGTTTTTTTATCTTTATGTGCCATTAACACATCATCCATATAGTGAAATATTTGTAGTTCAGGGTTTTGATTTCTAAGTGGCTGGATTGCTTTATCAACATAAATTTGGCACAAAGTTGGGCTGTTAGCCATCCCTTGAGGGAGTACTTTCCATTCATATCTCTGATCAGGACCTTCATGATTCAGTGGAGGGATAGTAAATGCAAAATGTGGACTATCCTCGGGATGAATTGGAATTGAGAAGAAACAATCTTTAATATCTATAGCTAGAACATGCCAGGTTTTTGGTAGAGCAGACAATTGGGGAATCCCTGATTGAGCAGGTCCCATAATAACCATCTCATTATTAATGGCTCTTAAATCTTGTAATAATCTCCATTTACCAGATTTCTTTTTAATAACAAAAATGGGAGTATTATGGGGAGATACGGAAGGTTGTATATGTCCTTCCGCTAATTGCTGTTTGACCAGATCATGGGCTACTTGTATCTTTTCTTTAGTTAGGGGCCACTGAGGAACCCACATTGGTCTTTCTGATTTCCAAGTAATTTTGATTGTCTCAGTGGCCCTTTTTGAAAACCCAATCCATGTTTATTTATCTCTTGATCTATTTGAATTGGTGCTGTTATATCTTGTTCTTGATCTCTTAATCTCTTTTCTTTTCTAAAGCCTTGTTTTGCCCTCGTAGTGGGCGCGTTAGGATTGACGTTATTCGTTAATGTCAATCCTAATTGATCTAGGACATCTCGTCCCCATAAATTTATGGGGAGATGGTCCAATACATAGGGCTGTATAGTTCCTTCACATCCTTCAGGATCCCTCCAATCTAATACCATTGCACTTCTATGGGGATTAGTTGCCACTCCTAGGCCTCTAAGCGTTTGGGTCGCTTGCTGTAATGGCCAATGCTTAGGCCATTCCTGGCGAGATATGATGCTGAGGTCAGCGCCTGTGTCCAGCAGTCCATTAAAATTATGTCCTTGAATATTTAATTTTAGCATAGGGCGAGAATCTAAATTTAAAGATAGCATAGCCCAATCTACACCTGTGGAGCCTAATCCCTTGGAACCTCTTTCTACATTACAACTGGAAAATTTATCATGTAGGCTTGGTATTATTAATAACTGTGCTATTCTATCTCCTGATGAAATTACTGATATACCTCTTGGAGAACTAGCTATGATTTTTATTTCACCCTCATAATCGGGATCAATTACCCCAGGACTTATCATAAGTCCTTTAAGTGTAGAAGAACTGCATCCTAATAATAAGCCTACTGTTCCCTGGGGAAGAGGTCCTTTTACTCCTGTGGGAATTATTTGAATTCCCATCTCTGGAGTTAATACTGCTCTGGCAGAGGCACAGATGTCCAACCCTGCGCTCCCTCTAGTCTGTCTGATGAGGGATCTAATGGATAATGCGTCCTGGGCACCACCTTGATGGTGCTGCTGGGTTCCTCCATTGCCCCGTATATTTGTGGTTTTGGGCCCCGGGGCATTGGGCCCTCCAATTCGTTTTTTGACAACGGGGCCTGATGCCTTTCTCCACGATATCGTGGGTAGACACTTGGTCTTTGTCCATTTTTTGATAATGGAATACCCTCTATGGTGGTTTGAGAATGGCATTCATTAGCCCAATGTCTCCCTCTATGGCATCGTGGGCAAATACCCGGGATTCTACTCTTTTGATATCTAGCTTTGTTAAACTCTCCTCCTATGGGGCAATTTCTTTTAAAATGTCCTTCTTGATTGCAATTATAGCATGTTTTTGGCTTGGTACCTAAAGCCTGTTTTACTTCAGCTGCCATGACTTGTCCTTGTTCATTAATGTCTCTACATAATTTAATATATGTGTTTAAATCTTCCTGTTTCCATGGTCTAATGACCTCTTTGCAGCAACGATTTGCTTGATCGTAAGCCAGTTGTTTTATAAATGGCATTGCCTGTTCTGTATTTTCAAATGTCTCAGAGGCTGCTTGAATAAGTCTAGCTACAAAGTCAGCGTAGGGCTCATTAACTCCTTGTATTATCTTAGATAGTTGACCTTGAAAATCCCCTTGTCCCTTCAAAGTTTTCCATGCCTTAATTGCATTTATGGCGACCTGAGCGTATACGCCAGGATCATATCTGATTTGCTGCATCTGCCCTTCAAATTCTTCTTTCCCCAGTAACATTTTCAGGTCTCGTTCAGGGTAACCTGCTTCTGCATTTCGCCTAGCTGTCTCCTTGCAAAATTCCTCATTGGCAATTTTCCATAATAAATATTGTCCTCCATTTAGCACAGAATTACACACGTTAGCCCAATCTGCTGGTGTTAAGTCCCAGCTGGTAATAGATTCGACCATACTGACTGTGAAGGGAGCGGCCGGGCTGTAGGTTGCTACAGCTTCCTTTAATTGCTTTACTATTTTGAAATCTAAGGCACGGTAAACACGTTCTCTTTCTTCTCCCCGCTCAACTACAGGGCATGCTAATTTTTGGGGTCCCGCCTCAGGATTCCTTTCATCATCTATGGAGGCAGGTAAAGCTGTTGGTTGAATTATGCCCTCTGGTGGTGAAACGGAGTTAGTAGCAGCCTCCCTATCTGATGACCGTTTTTTCCCTGAGCTTGCCTTGTTCAAATTTTCTTCTATCTGACTAGCTTGAGAGACCTTTTGTTTTGCTTGACCTAATATGTTTTCTGCCATGGCCTGGACCTCTAACAATTTACTTAACAGTTTTTCGGTTTGTTTTTTACTAGATTCTAATCTACTATAAAGGTAACGTAACCCAATAAGATAGGATAGAAGAAAGCCAAAACAGAATGAAACAGAAACGGAGAGGAGGAAAATGATTATGTCAATTTTCTCTCTCTCAGGGCCGAATAACTTCAAACCTTGAGTTAACCATTTATCCCAATTCGTCTGAAAAAATTGTAAGGCTAGAGAGCCTGAAATAAAAGCAGAATAAATCAAAACAGAAATACCCATTCTGTCGCCTTTCCTTAGGGGCGAGCGATATTACTCACCTTTAAATTTTGGGCGTTCCCAGTACAGGGCCACCAAAATGCCGCAAACTGCCCGGCCCCGGGCCGGCTGAGTCCCGCTCCTGCTGCCGAGCACTGCCTGCGGCACCCCTGCTGAGCGATTCCCTGCTGAGCTGTCAGTGCACGCGGGCTTGCAATCTTGCAACCCGGTTGGGCACAAAAACACAAGCCAGTCAAACTGAGACAAAGTTTTATTTAGAGAGAGGCCGTGTGCGTCCCCTAACAGGTGGGTCCGCCACGTGTGTGTTCTACCTGAGCCGGGGGGGTTTCCACTTCCCCCGGAACACCCTCCTACCATCCTTTTCCAACCAATGGGAACTCTCCCATTACAAGAGTGACATGAGTAACCTGAGTCTTGAAATGGGCCCAGCTGAACAGCATGAGTCCAATTACCATATGAATGTGAATTGTTGGCTGGCAGTCATTAAATCCAAAGGTGCCTATATCAATATTTTTGCTGTGGCTCCTAACACAATGAGCTATAACATCTTTAGTTTTTTCTCCAGCATGAAGGGAGCCCATCAAAAATCCAGAAGAAGTATCAACTGTAACATGCAAATATTTTAATTTTCCAAATTCTGGCAAGTGTGTGACGTCCATCTGCCAAATATGGTTAGGTATCAATCCTCTAGGATTGACTCCAAGATTAACTTGTGGTAAAAAGGTCACACAATTTTGACATTGTTTTATTATTTGTCTAGCTTGCTCCTTAGTTATTTTAAAACGCTTTTGTAAAGTATTAGCATTGACATGGAACCTTTTATGAAAATTTATAGCTTCTTCTAGTATAGAGAAAATATGTACGTCATGTGTAGTTTTATCTGCTAAATCATTGCCCAAACTAAGGGCTCCAGGCAATCCTGTATGTGCCCTGATATGTCCTATAAAGAATGGATCTTTTCTGTCCCAGATTAAACTTTGTATAGTGGAAAACAAAGAGAAAACAGTAGAAGAAGGGGAAATCCTACCAGCATCTTCAAGGGATACTATAGCATTAACTATATACTGACTATCAGAAAATAAATTAAATACAGAATCTTTAAACATCACAAAAGTTTGTAATACTGCATTAAGCTCTACCTTTTGAGCTGATTGTTTGGGTACTAAAAATGTAAAGTTCTATCAGGTGTAACTATTGCTGCTGTACATTATTTGACCCATCAGTGAATATATTTGGAGTATTCATGATAGGTGTTTTTCTTGTCATTTTTGGAAAAATTACAGGATGCAATGACCAAAAAGACAATAAAGGATTAGATGGTAATTGGTTATCAAATGAAACATTAGATTTGCACATGATTATTGCCCAAGTATTTAACTCATTAGCTAATTCATCAATTTGATTCATAGTATATGGAGTAATAATTTTATTAGGAGAAATTCCAAACACTGCCTTTGCTGTTTTTATTCCTTTGAGTATTAATTGTCCTACAGCCTCAGGATACCTAGTAAGAATAGTGTTAGGAGAATAAGATAAATGTATCCATAATAATGGACCTTCTTGCCAAAATACCCCTGTAGGAATATTTTTTGTTGATAGTACAATAAATAATAAAGGCAAACTTATATCAATTCTATCCAAATGCATATTTTCCATATATGTTTCAATGATTTTTAATGCCTTTCTTGCTTCAGGCGTCAACATTCGGGGTGAATTTGGATCTGATGGACCTTTTAGGATATCAAATAAAGGTCCCAATTCTCCTGTTGGAATACCTAGATAAGGCCTTATCCAATTTATGTCTCCTAATAACTTTTGAAAGTCATTAAGTGATTTGAGTTGATCTACTCGTATTTGAATTTTTGGTGGACGGACCATGGTTGAGGATAATAGAACTCCCAAATAATTAATTGGAAAATTTAATTGTACTTTATCTATTGCTATCTCTAGATTATAATTTTTTAATAAGTTTGTAAGTGTGGCATAACATTCTAGCAATGTGTTTTTAGCTTTGTGTGCTAATAATATATCATCCATATAGTGAAAGGATTTTGATTTCTAAGTGGCTGGATTACTCTGTTAACATAAATTTGACACATAGTTGGGCTGTTAGCCATCCCTTGAGGGAGTACTTTCCATTCATATCTCTGATCAGGACCTTCATGATTTAGTGCAGGGATAGTAAATGCAAAACGTGGACTATCCTCAGGATGAATTGGAATTGAAAAAAAACAATCTTTAATATCTATAACTAAAACATACCAAGTTTTTGGCAAAGCAGACAATTGAGGAATCCCTGATTGAGCAGGTCCCATAATGACCATTTCATTATTAATGGCTCTTAAATCTTGCAATAATCTCCATTTACCAGATTTCTTTTTGATGACAAAAATGGGAGTATTATGGGGAGATACAGAAGGTTGTATATGTCCTTCCACTAATTGTTGTTTGACCAGATCATGGGCTACTTGTATCTTTTCTTTAGTCAAGGGCCACTGAGGAACCCATACTGGTCTTTCTGATTTCCAGGTAATTTTTATTGTCTCAGTGGCCCTTTGTGAAAATCCAACCCATGTCTGTCTGTTCCTTGATTTATTTGTATTGGTGCTGCTATACCTTGTTCTTGTTTTTCTAATCTTTTTCCTTTCCTAAAACCTTGTCTAGCCATAATAGTGGGTGCATTATTGATATTATTTGTTAATGTTAAACCTAATTGATCTAAGACATCTCGTCCCCATAAATTTACAGGAAGATGATCCAATACATATGGCTGTATAGTTCCTTCACATCCTTCAGGATCCTTCCAATCTAATACCATTGCACTTTTATCGGGATTATTCGCCACTCCTAGGCCTCGAAGCGTTTGAGTGGCTTGTTGTAATGGCCAATGTTTTGGCCATTCTTGACAAGAGATAATGCTAAGGTCTGCACCTGTATCCAGTAACCCATTAAATTCATGTCCTTGAATATTTAGTTTTAGCATGGGGCGAGAATCTAAATTTAAAGAAAGCATAGCCCAATCTACACCTGTGGAGCCTAATCCCTTGGAACCTCTTTCTACAGCATAACTGGAAAATTTATCATGTAGGCATGGTATTATTAGTAACTGTGCTATTCTATCTCCTGGTGAAATTACTGATATACCTTTTGGAGAACTGGCTATAATTTTTATTTCACCTTCATAATCGGGATCAATTACCCCAGGACTTATCAAAAGTCCTTTTAGAGTAGAAGAGCTGCGTCCCAATAATAAGCCTACTGTTCCTTTGGGAAGAGGTCCTTTCACCCCTGTGGGAATGATTTGAACTCCCATCTCTGGAGTTAGTACTGATTTGGCGGAGGCGCAGATGTCCAACCCTGCGCTCCCTCTAGTCTGTCTGACGAGGGATCTGATGCCCTGGGCACTACCCTGATGGGGTTGCTGGGGTTGCTGGGTTCCTCCAGAGCTCCGTATATTTGTGGTTTGGGGCCCCGGAGCATTGGGGCCCCCTGTCCGTTTTTTGGCAACGGAGCCCGATGCCTTTGTCCACGATATTGTGGATAAAAACCTTGTCCTTGCTCGTTTTTTGATAATGGAATACCCTCTATGGTGGTTTGAGAACGGCATTCATTAGCCCAATGTCTCCCTCTACGGCATCGTGGGCAAATACCCGGTATTCTATTCCTTTGATACCTAGTATTGTTAAACCCTCCTCCTATGGGGCAATTCCTTTTAAAATGTCCTGCTTGTTGACAATTGTAGCATGTTCTTGGCCCGGCATCTAAAGCCTGTTTTACTGCAGCTGCCACAATTTGCCCTTGTTCATTAATGTCTCTGGCATCTAAAGCCTGTTTTACTGCAGCTGCCACAATTTGCCCTTGTTCATTAATGTCTCTGGCATCTAAAGCCTGTTTTACTGCAGCTGCCACAATTTGCCCTTGTTCATTAATGTCTCTGGCATCTAAAGCCTGTTTTACTGCAGCTGCCATGACTTGCTCTTGTTCATTAATGTCTCTACACAATTTAATATATTTGTTTAAATCTTCCTGTTTCCATGGTCTAATGATATCTCTGCACCAACGATTCGCTTGGTCATAAGCCAGTTGTTTTATTAATGGCATTGCTTGTTCTGTATTCCCAAAAACTCTGGTAGCTGTTTGAATAAGCCTATCTACAAATTCAGCATAAGGTTCATTAGCTCCTTGTATTATCTTAGATAATTGACCTTGTAAACCTCCATGTCCTTGTAAAGTCTTCCATGCCTTAAGTGCATCTACAGCAATTTGTGCGTATACACCAGGATCATATGCAAGTTGTTGCTGCCGATCCTCATAAGGTCCCTTTCCTAACAACATATCTAGATTTCTCTGAGGATAACCAGCTGCTTCATTTCCCATAGCCGTCTCCTTGCAAAATTCCTCATTAGCAACCTTCCATAACAGGTATTGTCCTCCAGTTAGCACAGCTTTACACATATTAGCCCAATCTGCTGGCGTCATGTTTAAGTTGGTAATGGATTCGATCAATCTTACAGTGAAGGGTGCTTGAGGACCATAGGTTGTTACAGCCTCTTTTAGCTCCTTCACTGTTTTGTAAAATAAACCCTGGTGAATTCGCTGCCCTCCTACCTCAAATACAGGGCATACTTGAGATCCTGTCTCAGGATCCCAACTATCAACTGCAGGGGTTGGGAGCCTCCTAGCATATGGAGGTGGTGCTGTTGATTGGACACTTATGCCCTCTGGTGATAGAATGCTGTTAGTAGCAGTCTCCTGTAGAGGTGGTGCTGTTGGTTGGAGACTTTCACTCTCTAATAGAAAGATGTTATTAACAGTCTCCTGTTGTAACTTTTCCCCTGATGGCTTTTGCTGCTCTAAACTTCCTTCCTCTACCTTTGTCTGAACTGAAGGCTTTGGACTAAGCAAACCAGATACGTTCGCCCACAATGTCAATGTGCCAACTGGCAGAGTCCCTGGGTTGTACTTTTCTATTCTTTTTAAATCTTCACCATGATGGTTCCATTGTGATATATCTAACAACTCCTCCTTAAAAAGCCATGGGCTATATTTTTGTATTGTATCAACGTATGCCCTGAGTATTCTTGATTTTTCTGAGATGCCTCCTTCGTCTAACAATTTACTTAACACTCTTTCGGTTTGTTTTTTACTAATTGCTGATCCCGTATTTCTACGATAATACAACCCAGTAAGATAACACCAAACCAAACCGAGACAGAATCCAATAAAAATGGAACAACAAAATTTCATTATAGCCTTTCTATCCTCCTGACATGTGCATCCGTCCTTTCTCCCTATCTGTTCCTCAGACGTAAATAGTTTTTCCTCAAATGTGAGCGGTTTTTCTTCCGTCTCACTCATCTCCAGGGACTGAAATGTCCATCCTTCCTTTCTCCCTATCTGTTCCTCAGACGCAAATAGTTTTTCCTCAGATGTGAGCAGTTTTTCTTCCGTCTCACTCATCTCCAGGGACAGGCAACTTAAAACAAAAATGAAGCAAAACAAAAGAGTAAACTTAGAATGGCTACCCATCCTCTCGCCCTGCCCTCAGGGGCGAGCAGTTTACTTACCCTCAGTCGCTCCCCGTGCGAGCCACCAAATGCCGCAGTCTGGCTGGGCACAATTCAGGAGCCACTTGTCAAAAGAAACAAACTTTATTTTTAAAACTACAAATGCCAAACAAAACAGCTCCTCAGGAAAAACCCTCAGAGCCCAACTGCCACCACCGGCTTCCACAAGCCTCTCCTCACACCCCACACCACCTCCCACAATCCTCCTGCTCTTGAGGCCGATTGGCTGGGTCGCGTGGGCAGAGCCAAAGAAGTCCCCCAATGAGCAGTTCCATAGTCTGAAGGGCAGGGAAACAGCCCAATGAACATGACCGCAGAGGAGCCAATCAGCTAGATGTTGCTGGGGCCGCTGTGAGCCAATCATCAGCTGGCAGTCTGAAGGGCAGGGAAACAGCCCAATGAACATGACTACAGAGGAGCCAATCAGCTAGATGTTGCTGGGGCCACTGTGAGCCAATCATCAGCTGGCAGCTTGAAGGGCAGGGAAACAGCCCAATGAACATCACCGCAGAGGAGCCAATCAGCTAGATGTTGCTGGGGCCACTGTGAGCCAATCATCAGCCGGCAGCTGGAAGTTTGCTGGCAGCTAGAAGTTTGCTGGGGCCCCTTTGGCTGTGGCTCTCAACAGGTATTATTACCGATGTACATATTTGACTTCACCACTGGTGTGATTCGACATCAGTTTCAACCAGAAGAAGAGAAGTTGTACTCCATTTATGCATGAGGGCTCAAAGTGCATCCTGCTGTCCTGTATAACTAATTAGAACACAAAAAAATAGCCTTTGGGATTTTGTTAAATTCGCTTATCTATTATAACTTGTTCTCTATGTCCTTTTTATAACTTTGGATTATTTTTACCTATGAGGCCGTGTTACCTGTGGATGTGGGTGGTCTTCTTTCCCTCTCAGGGTGGAAGCTTCTGTTTTCTTGGGTCCTCCTAGCATGACCAGGACTTCCCAAGCAGTGACCGGTGGAAGGGGTGGATGCTGGCCTGCGTGCCTCATTCCTGCCCTTGCGGGGAGCTGGGTCTGTCAGTCCAGTGTGACCTCGGCTGTGGTTTTCATGCATGGTCTTCACACACTGAGGAAGTTCCCTTTTTGAATTATGCCACTTATTTTATCCATTGACCCTTCACATGTCGGCCACTGCTGCATTTGGGAGATAAACCCCTCCTCTCATAGTATAGAATCCTTTTCTAGTTCTTACTGCATCTATCTTGCTCTGGATTTGGCTTGTTAGCATTTTTGCTGTTTTGTTTGTTTGTTTTGTGTGTGTGTGTGTCTCTATTTGTAAGTCACATTGGTCTGTGATTTTATTTGATGTCTCCATCTGACTGTTGTGATCTTTTGTGTGGCGTATAAGGACTATCGCCTTGAGTGACATTTTAGATTCTTCCAGAAGTGGACCCACATTTCATGAGGGTTGGTCTGCTCTTGGCTTTGTGTAGTGGAACCCTCCGTGGCTGGTCCAACTGCTAAGGGTTCAGCCTAAGAATCAGTCGGGTTTGCACACTGCCCTGTTCCAAGGCTGTTCTGGCAGCTGGCCAGGCCACTTGAACCTACTGGTCATCAATTTGCATATCTGTTCATGAAAGAATTTGCAATATGTGATTGTGACTCCTCAGTTCTATGAGGATAGTATCTGTGACTGTCCTAGAAGATTGTCCATTTCCTACTATCCTACCATAGGACTTGATGCCTGATGTGCTGATGGCATCCAACCAATATTATTTTAATCATTGATTAAATATTTAATCAAATTTTTATCATTTACATTACGACTATGAATGAATGATTCTAGAGCTAGTCTGTTACTTAGAGCACATAGTCACTGTGCTGACTGTGTGGTTGACCCGGCCTACTGCTGGCAAACCCCCATGAGTCGTTGCATAGTAGTGATGATCATCGTTTGGGTGCTCCTTCAGTCTTACTGGAGTTATCCAAGCTACTCAGTCCCCCACATGACAGATGAGGCCACTGAAGCTGTGGGTGGGCAAGTGACCTCAGGTCTCATGGTCACCAAGGGGTAGAACAAGGCCCACACACAGCTGTGCATTCCTTTTTCCAGCCTCACCTCCCCACTGATGTTATCTAGCTAATGGGCTCAAATACCAATGGCAAGGTGATGAGAGAGGAGGTGACCACCCTATGCTCATCCCCCGCCACTGTCATTCTCCAGGACCTCTCCTGGGGGCCAGCATCTCCAGAAAGAGGAGCTCTCTGCAGCCAGTTCTGACTAGACCTACCTCCACTTAGGGCTGGGATGTGGCTCAGCGGTGGAGCCCAGGCCTAGCACTGCCCCTGTTTAGACCCCAGCAACCTCCAGGGAATGTCCCTGTACCCAACTTCTGCAGTCAGTGAATGACAATGTAAAGACATGGGCATCTGTGCACATGCTCAGACTCGGGCAAGTACACGCGTGAGCCTATTGCCTGCCCCTCGCCTTTGCACAAATGCAGACCGGCCTCTGGCGGAGCCTCCGCCCACCCACAGAGACTCCGCCCACCTGCAGAGCCTCCCTGAGGAAGGAATCCCACCAGAGCTCTCCAGTGCTCTGGGAAATGAGGGAGGGAAGCGGATGTGAGGGAGGTCCTGAGGAAGTCACTGCAATAGGTAGGAGTGCTGGCCTTACTCAGGGAGGCATGGGAGTCTGTCCTATGGTCAGTGCTGGATCCACACCTTGGAGCCTTTCCACACAAGGGGGAAGCAGATCACATCTGTAGCACCACGCACAGTGTCCTGTCAGACCTTCTCGGTCCTGATTCTTGGCCAGGGCAGGAGGCTGTCTCCATCAGGCTGAGCCCCGCTTTGGTCATTCTCCTGCTGGCCATGGTAGGGTGGCCTGAGCTCCCTGCTGGGTCACTGTCCTTTCCTGTGACTTATGGAATAGGCTCTGAGACCTGTAGGCCAAGAACCAAGGCTGTGACCCACTCTACCAGGTGGATCACTGCCCCAATGCCTGCTCAGGGGTGGTGTGGGATGCAGAGCCACTGGTGACCTTGGGGAATACGTGGACCACAGGACTTTGGGGTTCCAGAATGCAGCATTAGGAACAAAGGGATACCTGCATTCATCATGTAATGACCAAATCAGGGCGATTAGCACATCTGTCATTTTAAACATTCACCTTGTTTTTGGGTGAGGGCATTCAAGATCCTCTATCTAGCTTTTTTCAAATAGATATTACACTCTTGTTAACTGTGGTCACCCTATTGTGCAAGAGGAAGCCAGAACTTATTCCTCCTGACAAATGCTGGAATCACTGACCAACCCTCCCCACCCTCTTCCTGGACACCCCGCCTCTGGTGACCATATTCTAGTCGTAGCTTCTATGAGATCAATGATTTCATTATTGCATGTCAGTCAAAAATAAAATAAAGCTCAAAGAAGGAAATGGGAGATTTGCATACTTTGCCTTAAAGAAGATGCCGCTTCTCTGTGGGATGAGACAGAGTGGCTATGATATGTAAGCTCCACATTAGATTTGTCTGCTCTTCTGAAGGCCAGAGGCGAAGGGATCCTGCCTCCTGACTTGCAGAGCCAAGTCCCCTCTGCACTTCTGTGATTGCTAATGAGAACTGAATGCATCTTGGTTGTATGACAGTGGATTATATTGATGTTTTCCCTCCATTAAGGATTACACGTTTGAAAAACTAAGATTCCAATGTAATTTAATGCAATTCAGATATTTACTACAAACCCCTCTTAAGTAATAGGCACCAAATCCAAAATAAATGACTAAGTAAACACCATCAATTTCTGCAGATTAACCTCCAATCTTACTTGGCTGTAAACATCAGAATCTTTTGAAGTTCCAGTTCCTGGTGTCGTAGAATTAAAATCAAAACCCTCGGGGCATTGAAGAACATGTTGAGCTTATCAACCAATGCTGGGACACATCCCTGCACTCAACAGACTGCTGAGGGAGAGCAGGTGGAGGTGGGGTTCATGGGAATTGCTCATGATGGGTAGGTACTAGGGAAGGCCCAGAGTCCTCGGGAAGGTCAGGAGGAAGTCGCGGGTCTTGCGCAGTGAGTTAAACCAGCCTGCCTCACTCCCCAGTCCTGATGCCAGTGGGGGAGTCCGACCTCCCTGTGCCCAGCACTACCAGCTCTGGCCTTTGCACCTCTTGGTTTCTGGCGGTGAGCAGCTGCTGCGGGAAGCAGGCGAGGCAGCACCTCCAGTCCCAGTTCAGTAGACCACCTGTCACAAGAGGAACTTCCTTGTGCATGGCAAATGCACAGTGCCCACAGGTCCAGGCGAGTGTCTGCCAGGAGCATTAGAATGCGCTTTAGCTTTGAGAAACCAGCCTCTACCTCAGAGCAAAGCCTGTCCAAGGAAGGGGGCGTGACCCTTGTCCTTGGAAAGACCCACAGAGCACATACCCACCCTGACGAGTTGTTTATCTACAAATAACAGGAGAGATCTACTGCACCAGGTGTCCCTGACTCAGTCAGGCTAGGTGGGGACCCATAGTAACCCCCTAGCAACCTCCAATCATGAGACAGGGAAAATACCTGGGATGCCAGATGACCCTCCCAGTAGTTTATGGTGGTTGATAACATGTTGGGAAACCATGTAGTTTAGCGTGTACACCCCTCGTGGCTTAAACCAATCAGTTCAAACGAGTCCCCCTCTTGTACTAACCAATCACCCCTACCCAACCTGTTCCCGCCAGTGAATGTGCTAATCAATGTTAAGAGTTGTTTTATGATTTTCCCGTGGTGTGTGATGATTTGCTAAGAAATGCTATGATGTATGTGAAGTCCCTGCCTTCCCCAAAGAGTGTATAAAACTGCTGCAAACCCTGGGCTCGGGGCTTCTCAGCGTCACCAGTTGCTGTGTGCGTGCAGAGGATGAGCTAGCTTGCAATAAACGTCTTTTTGCTACTTACATCAATCTTGGTCTCTGGTGGTCTTTTGGGGGTCCCGAATTAGAGCATAACAGCATGAGATGAAAACCAACCAGTCTTCATTCTTATTCCTTAAACCCGAGCCAATTTCTTTCTTTCATATTATAAATGTAGTAGAATTTAAATTTCATCAAGCAACATTTAGGTATTTGAAAATAAACATCTAATTTCTTGGGATGCTGGCTTTTCTAATGACTGATTCTCATTTTATTGAACATGCCTTGAAAATGAAATAATTGCATCAGGTTTGGGTTTGGGTAGGGAATTTTGATTCTGTTACCTGCAAATGCCAACACAAGGAGGGAGGTCCAGAGGAAGTCACTCCGGCTGGCCCTGCCTGCCCCTGCCTGCCCAAGTGGCTGGGTCAGAGCTCCCCCTCTGGCCCGCAGCTGCTGATGCAGATTTAATAGTACAAATATCTAGTTTTTCATGGAGACAAATTTGCCAACTACTATTAAAAATCTTAAACATTGTCAATGATATCATTTCAAGATTTATTGATAAGAACATTAATTTCAGCATTATTATAATAGAAAAACTGAAAATACTGCAAAAACTACTTGTTTTTTTGCCAAATGATTGTACATTGGGATGCTTTACATCTATCAGTGATGACATTAGGATGTATTTTATAATAATCATTCTAAAAAATGAAGCATTATGACTTTTTCTCTTTATATGCTTTATTTTATTTTTAATTGACACATAATAACTATACATGTTTACAGGACACAGTGCGATATTTCAATACATGTATGATCAAATTGGGTCAATTTCCATCACTTTCAACATTTATCATTTCTCTATGGTAAGAAAATTCAAAATCCTCTCTTCTAGCTACTTTGAAATATATAAAACGTGTCATTATCCATGCTCTCCTTGTGAAAAAAGCAGACTTCCAAGCTTGTTTCTCCTTCTAGTGTTTCAGCCACCCTGTACCCTCTCTGCCCTGCCCTTGGCCTTCCCAGCCCCTGCAGACCACTACTGCAGTCTCACCCATGAGATCAACTTCAGATTCCACACGGGTGAGACCGTGCAGTACCAATCCTCGGGTGCCTGGCTTGTTCACTTAACACAATGCCACCAATTTGTGTTTCCCCAGTGACTGGTGACAGGAGTTTCTGGCACACACCTGCTGGACAGTCCTGCCACTTCTTGGAGAAATGTCTACTCAAGTCCTTCGCCAATTTTTAAACTTGGGGTTTATTTGCTTGTTTATGTGGTTAGCTACTGAGTTGAATGAATCTTTACATATTTTGTAATTGGCCTCTTATCAGATATATGGTTTGCAAAGTTGGCTCCCATCCCACAGGTGGGTTGTTATACATAGTGCTCATGATTAATAATAGGGCATTGTTCACTTAACAGTCTGTTAAGAGGGCAGATCTCATGTTACATATTCTGTGGAGGTGCTCAATAATAAAAGCAGAAGAGCACAGACACACAAGGAAATTATAGAGGTGATGGCTATGTATATTATCTTGATTGTGGTAACAGAAATGGATGTCAATGAATTGCACATGTTAATTATATTCTTCTTTTGTATATCAAGTATGCCTCAATAAATTCAGGAGGAAAGTGGTCTTTGAAAACATCTATGATGGTATGAAAATACTGTGCAAAGATGAGCTCCACTTTGGAAATATTTGAACAACTGGGTCTGTGCAGGTGCCCACAGAGGTGCTCATCAGAGTACTCACAGCAGGCTGCAGAGGGGCAGTCAGAGTACTCAGGTGATCAGAGAGGGCTGCAGAGGTGCTCATCAGGGTACTCAGGTGATCACAGCAGGCTGCAGAGGTGCAATCAGAGTACTCAGGTGATCAGACAGGTTTACAGAGGTGCTCATCAGAGTGCTCAGGTGCTCAGACAGGGTTGCAGAGGTGCAATCAAAGTACTCAGGCACTCACAGCAGGCTGCGGAGGTGCTCATCAGAGTGGTCAGTGGCTCACAGAGGGCTGTGGAAGGCTCATCAGAGTATTCAGGGGCTCAGATAGGGCTGAGGTGCTTATCAGAGTACTCAGGTGCTGAAAGAGGGCTGCAGAGGTGCAATTAGAGTACTCAGGAGCTCACAGCAGGCTGCAGAGGTGCAATCAGAGTGTTCAGGTGCTCAGAGGGCTGTGGAGTACTTGGATGCTCAGAGGGCTATGGAGGTGCTCATCAGAGTACTCAGGCACTCTCAGAGGGCTGTGGATGTACTTGGAGATGGGGTGGTTGCTGGAAGGTCTAACAGGCAGGTGAGGAACGTGTGAGGAGATGGACATGCCAATCACCCTGATTAAATCACTATAGTGATTGCAAAGATTGAATTTTTATACTCAAACTCATAAAATGATACAAATATTATGTCTCAACAACACATATTGAATTATCATACTCTACCCATAAAATGATACGAATGTTATGTCTTGACAACAAAAAATGGCCTAGGAAGTAGTGGTCTGTGGGGTTATTTTGGGGTAGTAGGATTCTGGAGGTTTTCTTTTCTCGTATAGTTTCTAGATTTTCCCACACCAAGCATATAGTAATTTAGTAAGCAAGAAGCATATCTCACTGGACATCTGGCACTGAGACCCAGAGTGACATGGTAGTGCTGTCAGGGCAGATGGAGGTGATTCTATCTTTCGGGGTAGGTGAGCCTTCAATTGCCAGTGGACAGGAGCCCAGGCAGAGACCAAGCAGAAATGCAGAGGATTGAGGCCTCATGGTTGGCAAAGCGTCCTGCAGGATGGAGGTGGCCATGCCAGGGAGCAGACAAGGCAGTTGGGAGGCTGGCTGTTCAGTCGGTGGTAGTGGAGCTAAGTACCATCCTTCCCCATCTGGGTTCCAGCTAGTGTGAGATGCTGCATGACCCCCAGGCCTTCCGTGCTGCAGCAGGCCTGTCCTGCGGCTGTGGTCTTGCTTAGCAGAGCCTTGGGGACTGAGGAGTCATGTGTGAGAAAGAGGGCTGCCTGAGGTCCTGCACTCTAGCAGGCAGCTGGAGCACTGCCCAGCAGGGTTTCTGACCCAGCCGACCTGAGGCATGGTCTCAGTGCTGCTGCTGCTGCTGCTCAAGGACCACCCGGCAGCACACCTGGCCAGGTGCCTTGCGATTGCAGGACCTGCAGGCATCCCCGGGGCACCTGTCACAAAGGAGAATGCTGACTCATCAGACAGAATCAGAATCTGCACCCTGACAGGGTCCTTGGATGACTGGCACATGTGAGAAAGTCGGCACTGGAGCTTGGTGTGCTGGTTTTCAGGTATGACTCAGGTGAACAATGACCTGAGCCCAGGTGTGCTGTAGAGGGCTGTAGAGGGGCAATCAAAGTACTCAGGCACTGCTTCTGCCTCATCTTCTCACATTTGCGATCAACAACAACAACAAAAAGGAACAGCGTGAAACTGATAAACGAGATGCAGTCCTTCAGATCCTTGTGTTCTGCCACTGGCTAACAGTTGAAACTCCTCAGCTCTAGTCTCCCCCTGGGGGAAAGAGCTGAAGTGGACCAGCTGTAGCTTCTCAATCCTGCAAATGGATTTCGCCTTGGCTCAATCCTGCAGGAGTTGCTACCTGTGGAGCACCTCCCAGGCTGGAGGCTGCTAGAGGGGCTTCTCTCCCCTGAGAGCAACAGCTCAGTCAGCTGTTGGCTTATCTCCTGCCCTTGATGGTGGGGCCTTGGCGTTATCATCAGGACCAGCTTGCACTGTGGCTCCAGTGGGCGGCCCGGCAGGAAGCACAGGCCAGATGGAGGGAGGCCAGTCAGGCTCTGCATCCTTCCTCCTGCCACATCAGCCCTGAAGGTGACAGCTGGAAGGAGAGCTGCTGCTCCTCCACCTACTGCAGAAGGTCTCAGTGTGCCCCATATACACACTCCTTTCTCTTCCCATCTTGTCGTTAGAAGTGTCAGATTCGGAGAAAGGGGCTCCGACATGTGATTTGATTTTCATAGCCAGAGCCACAAAAATAAATTTTATTTTTTCCCTTTGCCTAAGAAGATATTTTCTTTTTATGTGCTGGGAAGGAAAGGCATTTGGGAGTCTTGAGCTCTCAGGCTTTTAAGGAACAGGCAGACACCTACCCTGTCTGGTCTTGAGCCTGGAATTTCTTTGAAGCAAACAGCCGAGTCTTAGATTCGCTGCTGTGCACCCTGGTTTGCCCATGCCTTGTAATTGTGCGTGTGCATGAACTCTCTTGCATGTGCACACGGTTCTTTTCCCCTCCCCTCAGGGCCATCTCTGCTTGTTCGCTCCTGCCCGATCCCCGGCAGCCAGCACTTGGCAGGAGCTCAAGCGAGTGGTCAGATGCCACGAGGACCTTGCGCGTTTTGCAGGGCGTTGCTCTGGTCAAGACTGCCCGGTGGAGTGAAGTTGGAGCTGAGAAGCAGATCCCTGTGGGAGGATGGGAAATTGTCTCCTAAGAGAGCTCAGGTGAGTCCTGGCTGGGACACCGCCCTTCCTGGGGGAAGGAGAGGGAGGAGGAGGCAGGGCAGGTGGGCCAGGCTGTGCCACAGAGGTCTGCTCTGAGGGCAGTGTCCTTGAAGGGCAAATGGCCACTCCAGCTATGGAGCCATGGTGGGTGCTAGGTGCAGATAGTGCCAGGTGCTGACCATGAAGATAGTGGATGATGGGTCGAATCGGAATTTCAGAATATCAGGCAGGTTTTGCTGTTGTGGTAGTGCACACCTCGTGTGTATCCTGGACATTTTTTGTGGGTGGTACTGACATGAAAGGCAATTCATGTTCATCTGAAATTGAAACTTAACAGTCTGAATCTGTATCTTTTCAGGCAGGTCTAGAGCACTGCCACTTGAGTCTCTCCATTCCTTCTTTTTTCCTTACCTGGGGTCTAGGATTGACCTCCAATCCACCAGCCTCTGGGGTTGGCAAGAAAATGCATGGCCAGGAGCCTGAGAAGGGGGAGGCAGAGCACGCAGGTGCATACTTTCAAGGAGTGGTTCTGCTCCGTGGGTTTTGAGCCCTCTCGCTTCTATGTCTTGAGGTGGTGGAACAGATGTGGACACCAGGCCCAGTCCTCCTTACATGTTTCTGAAAGGATTGGCGTTGTGGCATCCTCTCTGTGGTCCCCTCTCCCCAAGCCCTTCGGGATCCCCCTCTGCACGGTTCCTGTGCTCCAGGCTGCCTCCTTCCCTTAGCTAAGCTCTCGGGCGGCCACACCCTGGCTCTGCTCTTAGGTTCTATACACGCTGCTCCTTCTCCTTTGCTGCTTCCATCACTAGCTTTGCTGCAGCCCCTCCCTTGGTGCCTCCTGCCTGGCAGACCGATGTCCACAGGCACCTGTTGAGAGCCCTGCCATCTCCCTGGGGCTCAGCACGTGGCAGGGACTTGAAGAAAGTGTGCCTAGCTGGTTAAGTAAACATGCCTTTTTGCCCTTTCTGTCATAAAATGTTGCCTGCATCTTGTGCTGTTGTCACCCTGGTCACTGGCTGAGGTTCTGATTTCAAGTGCCTGCCCTGGCTGGCAGGTCTCCTGCTCCAAAGTTAATTCCAGTCAATTTACTTGTCCAAACATCCAATTTACTTGTCCAATGCTCTGATCTAATGCTTCGTCTTCCTGGCTGTTGCCAGAAATTGTTCTTTCAGTTTTCTTGGAGACAGTTTGTGTCCAGCTACAACACTGAACACAGGCTGTGCGCTGTTGTGATTCTACATGTGTGAGTCCTTTAGATTATGGATGATTTGACCACAAGGACAATGACTTTTTTACATTCTGTGAAGTCCCTGAAACATTTGTTGACACCCCAGCACTAAGGCACAGGTAATTCTCAAGGAGGTCCAGGGGAGCGAGGATCTGCTTTGGAATGCTGAGACTTAAGGGGGCTCTCCCTTTCTCAATTTCCCCCTTTGTGTGTTGTTGTTAAAATGCGCTCATGTTGGCAGCCTCTTTGGGAACTTTCATGGACGTCACTTACTCTGTAAACATCACAGCCATGTTCTGGTGAACTGTGGGACCCAGAGTGGCCGTGCCTGGGCCGGCAAAGGTTCCCAGCTCTGCCTTTGGTTGACCTTCTCCTTGGGCTCCCACACTTCCCATCCAGAGAGCTTTGGATTTCAGCTGTTTGGGAATCTGAATCATCTCAGGCTTTCCCCTGCAGTGGTAGTGGGAAGCTGCAGGATTAGCTCCTGAGGGTGGGTCCCTCCACCTCCCAGCTTGACCCCAGCTTTCCTGTGCCCTGCCCTGTTGCCTTGCCCTGCTGTGCCGGCTTCTCTGCAGCCGGACCTCCCCAAGGCAGGCTCCTGCCACCACTCAGGTGTGCTCTCTGGGGACAAAGGGCCTAGAAGAGCACCAAGATTGGACTTCAGAGCGGCCCAGGCCCTAGCTTGGTGGCTAACTAGGATTCAAAAAGGGGAAGGGGACATCCTGTCCTGGTCTGGCTGTGAAGATTTCAGATTTCAGGCACAGGGCACAGGTGTGAAGGGGCACAGGTGTGAAGGGGAACAGCATGGTGATTGTACAGAGGCACAGGTGTGAAAGGGCACAGGTGTGAAGGGGCACAGGTGTGAAGGGGCATAGGTGTGAAGGGACACAGGTGTGAAGGGGAATAGGTGTGAAGGGGCATAGTTGTGAAGGGGCACAGGTGTGAAGGGGAACAGCTTGGTGATTGTGCAGAGGCACAGATGTGAAGGGGCACAGGTGTGAAGGGGCACAGGTGTGAAGGGGAACAGCTTGGTGATTGTGCAGAGGCACAGATGTGAAGGGGCACAGGTGTGAAGGGGAACAGGTGTAAAGGGACATAGGTGTGAAGGGGCACAGGTGTGAAGGGGCATGGGTGTGAAGGAGCACAGGTTTTTAAGGGGAACAGCATGGTGGCTGTGCAGAGGCACAGGTGTGAAGGGGATCAGGTGTGAAGGGACACAGGTGTGAAGGGGCATAGGTGTGAAAGGGAATAGCATGGTGACTGTGCAGAGGCACAGGTGTGAAGGGGCACAGGTGTGAAAGGACACAGGTGTGAAGAGGAACAGGTGTGAAGAGGCATAGGTGTGAAGGGGCACAGGTGTGAAGGGGAACAGGTGTGAAGGGGCATAGGTGTGAAGGGGCACAGGTGTGAAGGGGAACAGCATGGTGATTGTACAGAGGCACAGATGTGAAAGGGCACAGGTGTGAAGGGGAACAGGTGTGAAGAGGCACGGGTGTGAAGGGGAACAGATGTGAAGGGGCAAGGGTGTGAAGGGGAACAGCTAGTGGCTCTGCAGGCGCAAAGACGGCTTTGTCTCCCTAAACTCCCTTGTTCAGCCCCTTTGGTCTTAAGGAGCTTGTCCTTGAACAGCCCCAGGACTGTTTGGCTCAGGCGGAGCCTCATGCAAATGTGCTAGAGGCACAGGGAGGCCAAGATCCTGGCCTCACAGAGTGCTCCAGCAGGAGAAGTGACATCTGTGCTAGCGCCGAAGTTCTGACTGTGGGGACACTTTCAGTAGAATACAGAGCAGCAGGGCTTGGAAGGTGGCTGGGGGGCGGAGACATCATGGCCCTAGGTAATAAGAATGACCAGTCTTGTAATCCATTTCCTGCCGCGGCAGCAGAACACCACAGATCTGTGGCGTACAAGGAAAGGGACTTATTCCTCTTGGTTCTGGGAAGTCTGAGTGTGGTGCAGAGTCGGTGCTGCAGTGTGGAGGAGGAGCTGGAGATCTTGCCCTCACAGGCAACCCACCACAAGGGCCATGTCCCCATGACCAGACCCCCTCTGCAGGTCTCACCGCCCAGAGCCATTACTGACAAGTGTTGACCCGGGTTTTGACAGGGACTCTCAAACCACCAGAGCAGGAAGGGCAGATACTGTGGGCTTAGCCTCCAGACACAGAGCCCAGTGGGGAGCCCCTGGGCCAGGGCTGAGCTGGTGCGTGGTGGGACAGGGAGGGTGGAGGCTGCTGGGGTTCCCCTGTGACTACTGCCCATCCTACAGCTGCTTGTTCTGAATTCTTTCCCCTCCATCTTTGTACTTCTCTCATTGCCTAAAAACACTTGATCCTTCAGGTCATTTTGTCCACATTTTGGTGTCCTGGTCATCCAGCCAGGCAGAGGAGCGTCCACTGCGTGGCCCACACCATCTCTCTTGGCCATGGTAAAGGGCACAGCTGTCTCTTGGTTTTCTACCAGGCCTTTCAGTAACTTCCTCTTTCTTAAAAAGACTAAAGGGCTGTGATGGAGCAGGATCACCACCATCCAGGGTGACACTGAGCTTGTGTAGGTGGGAGGGACAACAGGACCCAGCTTAAAGTTTAACTCAGCATGTGCCCAGGGTGTTGCCCATGTGGCCCAGCAGACTCACCCTTGGGAGAACTGGAGCAGGGCAGATGGCTGTGAAGCCCAGTGCACAGGTCCTGAGGAAAGCATCATGCATGTTCACGCTGCTGTAGGTCAGACAATGGAGATCCTGTAGCTGAGAAGTGGAACTGGGAGGAGTGAACTCGTCCAGGTCGGCTCTTCTGAGAGGAGCTGAAGCTGCATGTGATTTAGATGCCATCTGTCATGACCACGGTGGCTGCTCTTGTCAGGTCAGGCAGATGCAGAAACAGGAGAACAGGAGGGAGGTGCTTCTTAGGGAGGATGGCAGGAAGGAGTGTTGAGCATCTGCCTTTGGGGGTGCTGTCATGGGAGGCAGGCTTAGCAATGCAGAGACTGTCCAAACACAGGGACAACCTGGGGACCGGGCAAGCGTTTGGAGGGTAGAGCTCTGCAGGAAGTGAAAACTGGTTGTCCATCGTTGGAGGATATTTGGAAGGGTGGACTCCCATGGGGGAGAAGTTAAAAATGAGATTCACCAACTGGGGATGAAGGGCCTTCAGAGGCCCTTGGGAAGTGGTGAGATGGTGGACATGTGTGAGATGGAAAGAGATGCAATGTGGCCCTCAGGTTAGGGAGAGTGTCCATCCTCATGACAAGGTGCAGCTACAGGGAGAGGCTGAGGGAAGACAACCAGACATTAGATGGCGAAGAGCTGAAACTCACCAGATCAACGGAAATAAAAAGAATGCAGGGAAAGTAAATGCAGTCCCCAGGGGCTGTCCTCCTGTAGCCACCACAGAGTCTCACCACAGCTGCCGGATGGAGGAAGCAGGTCACAGGAAACACCCACCCTATCCGTGGAATCTCCTTTGTTTTTTATCAGTAGCGTACTTCTCTTTATTGGGACCCAATAGCACCCCACCCACTCATCCAACCAAAGAGCTCAAGACTGCCCACCCCTCTCCAGCCCTTGCTCTGCCACTCCAATCCAGTGGCATGGACAGCAAATAGAGGCCACATTGAAAGTGCCAGCGGGTGCCCAGCATTGAGTAGGTGGACCAAATCCTCAGTGGCCCCGTAGAGGAGGCATTGCTGCCTCCCTGTCTCACCAGGCTTTGCCGTTGCTGTAAGAGAATCTCTGAGACTGTGTGACTTATAAAGAGTATAGATCTATCTCTTATAGCTCTGGAGGCTGGGCAGTCCAAGGTCAGGGCCTGCCTCTGGCTGTGTCCACTCATGGAGGAAGGTGGAGTGAGCAGGCGGGAGAGAGAAGGAAGAGGCCGCTCCTCCTGCTTCAAGAGCCCACTCCCTGGTGACCAGTCCTTGCCCCAGCAGTGCACTGATGTGTTCACAGGGAAGAGGACTCAGGACCCAGTCACCTCTGGAAGGTGCCCCAGCACTGTTGCACTGGGGACTGAGTTCCCACAGGTGCAGTTTGGGGACACCTTCAGACCATGGAATTCCAATACTTTTTAACAGACTTTATTTTTAAGAGAAATTTGAGATTCATAGAAAAATTGAGTGGAAGGTGTGGAGATTTCCCGTGAAACTGCGATCCTGCCCCACCCACGCACAGCCTCCCTCGTCATCAGCACCCGTCAGAGTGGCACACGTAACAG
Source organism: Urocitellus parryii (assembly GCF_045843805.1). Classification (NCBI taxonomy): domain Eukaryota; kingdom Metazoa; phylum Chordata; class Mammalia; order Rodentia; family Sciuridae; genus Urocitellus; species Urocitellus parryii. The sequence goes on along the minus strand of NC_135531.1, from coordinate 170,724,432 downwards.
TGCTGACCAGGGCACCTCAGTGTCACTCAAAGTCCACAGTTTTCACTCGGGCCCACGGTAGGTGGCATATGTTCTGTGGGTCTGGGCGAATGCGTACCATGCACACAGCACCCTGCAGGGCACATCACTGTGCTCTACCTCTTCACTCCTCCTCCCTTCCCGCCAGAAAACCACTGATCTTTCATTGGCTCCATGGTTTTATCTCTTCCAGAACGTTCTGCAGTTGGAATCACACAGTAGATGGCTGGAGGGTGGCTTCCTTACCCTGGTGATATGCTTCAGAAGAGGGTTTGGTTTCACAGTTCTAAGAGATGGTTTCCGGCCCTTGACACGAGCCCGAAGCCCATGGGACCTCTCTGGTAATCAAGATGGGGAAAGACTATACTTTCAGGGATCATTTCTATAGTATGTTACTAATCTAGATGGGGAAGGGAATTCATGTGGGACTGTAGGGCTCCTGTCCTGGGAGGCTGGGCTGCACCTCCCCCACGCCTTCTGGAAGCTGGCCTCTGGTTCCCAAAGGGGAATAATGGGTGCAGTGCAGCCTTAAGCTTGTTGCTTGTCTGTGGGACAAACGCTAAGCAGAAGGCGGAGGGTCTTCTATGGCAGACCTCTAACTGGTGCACATGTCAGATCTAGAATGCAGGATTCTCTGCCTCTCGACTCGTCTGTGCAGCGAGTGAGATGTGTATGCACACCTTGCTTAATCAACTAGAAAGAGCAGAGAAGTTTCTTAATGCAGACAAAAATCTGAATTGTAGATTGCTAGGTTATTGTTCTTAATCATCTTAGATATCTTATGATGTCTGTGTGAACCAGCTTTTCTTTTTTCCATTTTTTTATTAGAGTTTTATAGTTGTACATAGTAAACTGGTTCATCCAGCTGACACATGCATGGAATTCGATTTCAGTTCACGATTCCCCGATTTCTCTCTTCCTCCTCCCCTCCCCCATTCTCCTTCCTCCAGTAGAGTTCCTTTCGTTCATATATTAATTTATGATTGGCTCTTTATGCATAAAGGTGACATTCCCTGTCCTATATGCACATATGCACACGACATCATTCTGCACTGCCTCCCCTTACCTATCCCTTCACTCTGCCTCTCCACCATCCAGCTCTTCAAACAGGACAGTCCAGCGTGGGAGGGAAGCGTGAAGAAGAGAGGTCAGATGTGATTAATGCACACTGCATGATGAGTGGGAATATCACGTGAACCCGTTAATCTGCACCACAAGTGCCTGTTAGTGGAACAAAGATGAGAGCTGAAAGAAAGTTCCAGTCATAGAAAATCCATCCTGCCCCGGGTGGCTCAGACTCAGCCCAAATTCCTCAGACAACATGGATTAGAACTCGGCTTTTTGAGGGCATGGCTCAGTAGTGGAGTGTGTGCCCAGCATGTGCAAGGTCCTGGGTTCAATCCCCAGCATGGGAAGTAAGGGTTGGATCTTCATAGTTGCCCATAGGGAGGTCCCCCATTCCCTCTCAGGGCTAAAGGAGCCAGAGTCAGTTTCAGGTGGTTCCCAGGGAGTAGGGCTCTTCTCTGCCCCATCTTCTTAATGAAGGAAGGATGGTACAGGTGCTTTGCTATACATGCTGTGCTCCACAGGGTTTCTTGCATCATTTGTGATTGGCGCATGCTCTGTGAGTACCTTAGACACCCCTGTGTATCGGCCACTGCCAGCATCTGTGCCTACCAGGCATGGCTTCACTTCACTTCATGTTGTTGATCAGAAACCTTGAATACTGAGTAGTGAATCCATCAATTTTTATCTCATAGTTTCTATTTTTTTTTTGTCTGTTAAAATACATTTCCTTGAGTGGATTTCTGAACTGAGGCAAGGTTTGCACATAGTGAAATGGCGCGTTCGTCGTAACACTTGCTGACTTTTATGAGTGCTCGCACCCACAGTTACAATGTCTGTGATTTCTGTCAACCCAGGGAGTTCCTGGTGTTCCCCCGGTCAGTCACCTCCAAATGTTGCTGTGGTTTCTATTGCTGGGTGTGACTCCTTATGAGTGGATGCACTCGATGTCACCTCTTCTGTGCCTGCTTTCTTTCTCCCATATCGTCAGAGAGACTTGGCCACACCACAGGCACCAACAGCTTACTCTATTTTTTTTTAATTGAATGTACCAGAGTCTGTTTATGTGCAAGTGTATATGAGCATGTGTGTGCATCCTCCACCGACGGCATTTGGGTTGCTTCAGTTTGGACTGTCATGAAGGGTCTCCATAAACACTCAGTCCCAGTGCTCCTGGGGGTGTAGGCTTCTGCTTCTCTTGGGAACCTCTAGGTTATTCTTTTGGGATTTATGATAAAGTCCTGCCCCTCATGTTTGTTTTCTGGTGCGGGGAGGGATCCCAGGGTCTTGCACACAGTAGGCCCTGAGCACTCTACCACTGAGTTGCATCCCCAGCTCTGTTCACGACTGGGTCACAGAGTCATTATTCTGAGTTTTCTTCCACTGAGTCTATGCTTTTGCCTTCCCCGTTAGACCTTGAATCTCCATTACCATATGGCATAAAGTGGGGTTTTAGCTTTCTTTTCTCCAAAATGTAAGACAGATTTTGTAAGTTAGAAGATCCATTCTTTTCCCATTGAACGTAATTCTTTTTTGTAGACTATGCGCCGAGTGCCTGTACTTGGATCTGTTTCCTTAGGTAGCGTTCTCCATGTCTGTGCAATTTCTTTTTGCTGCAGCCTTTCATGAGCAACACACTGTCTTCATAGTGTGACTGTTGCATGCTCAGTGCCTGCTCCAGTGTCACTGTTAGTCATAGTCACTGTGGGAAATAGGAACCATTTGGAGGGTTCTCCAGTGGGGAGAGCTCTACACAGAACCGTCGGGTGGCTGGCATGAGGGTTTGAGAACTGACTCGGGAAGCTCGGACACCAGGAGGCTTTGTGAGTAGTTTCACATTCAAACTTCCCCAGTGCCCTCTGCCAGGCTGCAGAGTGGACACTAGAACTTGACACAAAGACGGTTCTGTTTGTCAGAGGAGAAGCCAAAGCCTCCTGATCCTTTGGACAGCACCTGTTTTGCCACCAGAGACCTGGCAGCAGCTGTGAGAGTCCCTCGCAGCTTGGCGGTCCTTATGCCAGGAGGGCAGGGTAGTATTGATGCTGCCCAACGGTGTCCAGTTCACGTGTGCCTTCTCGCTGCTCCTCAGCACTGTTGGTTAAAACTGGACCCGTGAGCCCTATCAAAAGTACCAGTTTGAACTGTGATGGGGGCAACACTAAATATTCAGCTGAATTTGGTGGCTAAGTGTGACACCTATGCAGACAGTCTCCTCCAGCCAAGTACTTGCGCCGATCCTCTTGTGTGCTCTCCAAGTTTCAGGTTTCATTCCTTTCTTGAGTCGTTTTTAGGTTGAGTTCTAGATGCCAAACGTGATGGCAATGAGTCTGAGGTCACCGTTTCTGGCCGCCCTTGTTGGGGTGCTGCTGGATTCTGTGAGACGACTGGCCACCAGCCTCACTGAGTACCTTGTCTCCACTGCTGATGGTCAGCGCCTGGGCTCCTGCCTGGTGATGCACCCTCTGTGCAGATAAGGACCTCCCCAGGCTCTACTGCCCACAGCACTCGGGCCTTTTCTTTTTTAATGTCATTTCGCTTCAGTATTCGTAAGCAGGCTTGTCCTGTCTCGACCTTAGTAACTCTCCCGAAGGTGTTTCCACAGAGTTTGCTGTGTACTTGTGGCCCATGGCCTTTATCAAAACAAGAGCATTTCATGTTAGAACAAGCATGATGAGAACATTTGTGGCTAATGGGGGCTAAATCTTATCAAATGGATTTTTTTAAACTATGATATAACTTCACAATTTTTCTGTTAAATTAGTTTTTTTTTATGTTAATTGTTTTTTTGTTGGTGATGGTGACCTATCCTTGAATTTCTGGTGCAGAGCCCACTTGGTTGTGTTGTATATTATTTTTGCATCTTTAGATTTGGTGGACTCTAGCTTTAGCAAGGATTACTGCATCCATTTTCATGAGCAAATTGAGCTGTGATTATTTTTCTTCTCCTTGCCTCCTTTTGGAATGAGATCATACTAATCCCATGAAAGGGTCTGACAGCAGTTGACGTTTTCTACTGTCTGAAATGCAACAGAGGCTGCATTTGTCTCGTGGGCTGGATCCTTGAGAGCCCCTAAGTGCACTTATGCACCACTTCCTACAGTTGGTTTTTCTGGTTTCTGTTCCAAGCCGTGTTTATTATGATAATCTTTCGTGGTTGTCCTCAGGCTGCAGCATTTGCTCTGAATTTTCTGCTTATTTAATTCCTTAGGTCTTTCCCTTTCCCGTGGCTGGTCTTGCCAGGGGTGTAGCACCTTCTCGACAGCCTTCCTGTCTAATAGCTGGCTCTCCACCATGTTTATTTCTACCCACAGTTTGCTCCCCATCCCTTTCCAGCTTGTTGAGATGAACTCTCACTTCCTCCTGGTTGGCCCCCAGGTCTTCCTTCCGAGTCATTTAGAAACCCGCCCTCACATTTTGCCTTGGCTTTGGTTCCCGGCACTGTGAGCTCCAGGAAGTCCCTCGAGGTCCTTACCGTAGGGGTGTGCAGCACGTTGCTCATACCCAGACATGCACCTTGAGTTACAGTTTTACTCTTGGTCTTTTCTTTCACTTCAAAATAGTTGGAGAAGTGGGTGCCAGTGGCTGATGTGGGAGCTGCCCACTGAGACTTCCTTTATGGCTCTATGAAGTCACAAGTTAGCATGGAAAATTTGAAAAATCAAGAAAAGCATAAAAAAAGCAGAGTGTCTGAAAAAGTTCCCATAATCCCAAAACTTTGGCCAAGATACATTTTAAAGTTTAATATCTATTTTTTAAATGATAAAGTATTAGCTGATTAATTAATCCAGTCAAACAATTTTTACATTATCTGAGTTCCTCTTAATAAAAATTTACGCTGTGTGTGATGAGAATTCATATTCATTAGCATATTGATCTGACATTCCAGTTAGGTCGCTCCAGTGCCAAGAACTGTCAGATCCTGCCTTTTGATTTTAAACTACAAATATTCTTTGGTAGGTAAGTCATTGGACCCTAGTAACCACGGGAGAACTAGGTCACTGAGGGTAGGCACCTCCTGCCTCATGGTCTGCCCAGTGGGACAACCATCAGTGCATGGTTGTGAATACCATGCCAGCGCCACATCAGAACATTCCTTTTGGAAGGCGAGACCCCGACTTCCTCTGCATGGTGCAAATCCTGCTGTCTGCTCAGGTGCCCTGCACGTCGATTTCCAAAACACTTCTGGAAGGTGCGCCAATAACAGTCAGGGGTGGTGGGGCGTTTCCTCAAGCTGCTCGGCACTGGGTCTCCGTGCTTGGTTTCTGAATTGTGCTCTGTATCAGCGGATGTTGGCCAGTGTTGAAGGACGGAGAACGTTGGCAAAAAAAAAAAAAAAAAAAAAAAAAAGGTTGTGATGGTTGGGAAAGCTGGAAAAGGCAGGGAGGGCTTTGGAGGGCAGGGTTGGTCAATGTGGAGGAAAGGTCAACGTGGCCAGAAAGCAGGAACCTGCACAGAGGTGGAGGTGAGAACCAGGGCTGGGGCGTGACCTGGAGGGCTCTGGCCTTTGTACAGGTTGGGTTCTGAGGGAGAGATGCACAATGCTCACAGTCATGGTCAAATCTGGGTGCAATGACTAATAGAGTAGACTGTAAATCAGGGAGACTTAGGGGAAAAAGCATTCAAAGAAATGCTGCTTGGATGGTAATGGAGTAGAAAGTTTGAGTAGCCCAGTCACAGGCTTTGGCCCATCACTAACCTTTGCGTTAACCATGCAAGTCACAGGATTTGTCTCACCTCAGCTTCACTCTTCAGATGACTTAGAAGCTCGCTCCCACTCAGGGGCCAGGACCCATGGGCCTTGCCCTGAAGGGCTGAGGACCAGCTGCTGGCTCTGTCTGGGCTATGGGAGAAGCTGCACCTTCCCTATGTTAGGGTCTCCATACCTTGCCAGGTGATTCACCTGAGCCCTGTGGAGACTTGGGAAATTTGCTGGCCTGGTCATGATAAACCCCAACCCTGGAGCCAATCTAAAATGTCGGACTATGGACATTGCCCCATTTGAGCTGCAGCTTTGGTTCATTTCTGAACCATGTTCTGCTTTTGTGACTCCCTGTCAATGCAGAGAGAAAGAGGTGTTTGGCCAAAGGAGAAGATTTCCGTGGTTAAGAAAGTTGGAGAAGGGAGTAAAGCATCTGGAGAGGGTAATTGTCTTCTTTCTCCTCCTATGTGTCTCCATCCAGCTGCCTGGGAAAGAATCCAAAGAAGAACAGGAAGGAAAACCGAGGAGTGAAAAGGAAACGGTGAGCAGAACTGTCAGGCGTTTTTCCTGGGTTCACTCCCAGAGTCTCTGTCCACAGGACCCCTCAGAGCCACGGAGCTGCCGCGCCTTGAGATCACCTCTGCCCTGGGAGCAGGTTAGGTGGCACCTGTCAGCCAGAGAGGCGGAGCTAGTACACATCTTGTTTTTTACTGGCTATTCAAGGAAAGGGAGGAGTCCTGGCCACGTGATGCATGCCTGTAGTCCCAGGGACCAGGAAGCTGAGGCAGGAGGGTCACAAGTTCCAGGCCAGCCTGGAAACCTAGTGAGGTCCTGTCTCACAATAAAGTATAAAAAGGGATGTGGTTCAGAGGTAGAGTGTGCCTGGGTTCAGTCCCCAGGAACGAACACACACACACACACACACACACACACACACTCACACATACACCCAGGGTTGTTAGCTGGAGTAAAGGATGCTTATTCCCCGTTGACTGTTCACAATGGGCTTCTTTCAGCCTATTTCTCATGAAGTAGCCAGGAGAACCTTTGGAAAATATGTCTAGTAACACCCTTTCCTTGCTTAAGACCATTAGCTTCCATTGCATCCAGAGTGAAGCCCACACTCCTCACCAGGACCCTAAGCTGCGTAGGACTGGCTCCTGTCCACCTCTTCAGGCTCATTCGTCAGCCTCCGCCCTGTCCACAGCCTTCGGGACTCCTGCCTCCATTTTGTGTTCTGCAGCCATCTGGCCCAGCCTCCCCTCAGGCACTGGTGCCCAAACGTTTCTCTTTAAAGTCACTCCTCCAGCTCAGGGGGCTGATGGACAGGAGCACCTCCTGGAGGTGCTCAGTCTCATGCCTCCTCGGAAGGACCTTGCCGGCTGCTCGCGGGGGTGCGTGGAGGGTGGCTGTGCCTCTGAACCCACAGCTTCTGGCACTTCCACAGCCCACTTCCCTCTCCTGGCCCAGATCTCAGCTGGAACTCTGGACTTAGTTTGCTTCTTGTGCTTCATCTCCCTTTGCAGACCACTTGCTTTTACAGGCACCAGCCCTATGTGTCCCACTGCCTGGATGTACCAGTTGTCCCATCCTCAGTGGAAAAAGAAAGATAAGAGTGCACAAACAGCTCGCTGGCCCGCGATATCTGGCCCTGGCTCCCGGGCTCAGAAACACCTGGTGGACTTGATGACCACAGGCTTCTGTATCTCTGCCGTCAGCTTCCTTCCTTATCACGTCATCCTGGGTCTTGGTCTGTCTCTCTGGGGCAGATACTTCCTCCTCCTCATGAGGGGCAGGCTGCTTGCTGGAGGGCAGCTGAGGTTGGCAGCTTGGGCCCTCTCACCATCTCTCACTGTGACTTTCTCTGCACAGGGTTCCATTGGTATGTGAATCCGCAGAAACAGCAGGGTGGCGGAGCCTGTCCTGTGACACATGCAAGCCTCTGGTCTCAGGCAGCAGTAATGCAGTCTGTGCAGAGTCTGAACCAGGGCTTCTCCTTCAGCCATTTAATTTAGGCATCAATAAGGAATTTAAAGAAGACTTTTGTTTCATAATCAATAGAGCAAGACCTGACTCTGAGACATGGTCATGCATAAAGGCAAGCTCCCAAACACACCTGCAGTCAGTCAGTCAGTCAGTCAGTACCTGAGGCCACTTTCTTCCAGCCCTGCAGTCAGTCAGGGCTGGAGTAAGGTGTGCAGTAGATTTTATCTTCTCCTTTTTCTTGCTAAATAAGTGAAGCCTTCACCTCAGCTGATGCAGCAGTCTTGATTACAATCAGAGGGTAATAAGACATGGCAGGCCTCTTTAGCCTTCCTCACACTGTTGAGGTCAGGAGCCAGAGTCCAGGAATTCTGCTGGCTCTGTGCTGAGGCAGACCAGAGCCCTGTTACTCTCTCTATCCATCACATCTGTAGCCTGTCATCCACCTGGTGGGCCAGAGACAGTATTCTTCCTGGTTAAATTTGCAAATTCGTGCTCCTGAGAGGAGTGTACGCTGTCTACATCTTTCTGTGTAAGTTTTGGCTATTATTTTTTTTTACCAGAATATCATTAAATTAATTCATAACTTCACTCTTACTTCCAATAAGGACTGTATGAGATCTTTCAATGCCTTTAACTTTAATTTTCATTTGTGGATCTATAATTTGATAATATTCACCTTTTATGTATATAGTTTAATAAGTTCAGAAAAACATACACAGTCCTGTCACCACCACAATCGAGATACAGTTTCCTCCCTTTCCTCTCTCCTCCCGCTCGTCCTCGGTCACCACTTTTGTAATTTCTGTTTTGCTCTTTGCAGGAAGTCATACATCATTGTTTTATCTTTACTGGAGTCTTTTATTTTTTTCCCTAAATTGTTGCTATTCTAATTATTTTGAACCCCCAATTTTCTGTATCTTTTCAGTCTTTCCTGTTGAGGAATGGAAAGATGAAAGAATATAAACTTAAATAATATTCTGTCTGTGCCTATGTAAAAAGGTGGTCTCAAGAGGTGGAGCAGAGTGAGGCTAGTGAGGCTGGGCGGGGAGTGGCCGGAAGCAGGTGGCAGGACCTGGGATTGCAGTGAGGTAGGAGGGAGACCAACAGTGCCCAGAGAGAGGAGCAGGGGCAGGAGGGACATGGCGTCCGGGTCTGAAGGCTGGACGCATGGGCAGTGGCTGCCCGGATCAGGGAGTTTCCCTTCTTAGTGAAGGAGACGTGCGGGAACCGCTGTGGGTTGGCCGCACTACTCTGAGTACACTAGAAGCTGTCAGTCTGTGCTTGGAACAGGAGAGTGGTGCTGTCTCAGTGAGGCCACTTCTAGGGCACACCAGCCTCCTCTCGTCTCAGGAGTTTGCAGGCTGTGTTCCCAGTGTTCAGTGTTGGGCTACGTTGCCTTTCACTTCTTCTTGGATGTGAGGAGCTCTGGATCCCAAACAGCACTCTTACCCTCTCCAACACACCTTTCTTCTTTGCGCCCTGCCCCTGTGGCCTGTGCTTCTGCTGCTGCGTGGGTTTTCTTAGTCCTCCTGGCCACTTGTGTCAGCTGGGAGACAGTCACCTACACTCTCTAGGTCCTCGTGTAATGTGGTCCTGCACCACCACTGGAAGTCGGGCCGGTGAGAAGCAGAGCTCAGACCCAGGCATGTCCTTTCCTGGGTGTCTATCAGGAGCACATGCGGCAAAAAATGTTCCGGCTGGCAGCGGGTCTGCTGGCCTCAGGGAATTTTAAAATATATTCTGCACCTTTTGTTTCAGATCATAATTTTGAAGTGTACCTGCTACAGAAACTTAGCTCATTACGTATTTCAGACACTCCCGCCCTCGTCCTCCCTATTCCTCGCTACTGACTGACACAAATGATTCACTGTCTTTTCATTTCAGTTAATTTCACGGTTTCTTTTGCTCTGCCTCACATGGAGTCCAGGTACCTTGGTGTGAAGGGTTCAGAGCAGCCGCAGGAGCCTGTGGCTTTCCATCTGGCCTGTCTGGCTCCTTATTTGAGATGACCAAGGTGGTCTTCGGAGTCATCCTCCAGAGGACTGTTGGTAGGGTGCTGGGAGGTGGAGGAGGAGGAAATGGCTGGCCACTGCCTTCAGCTAGTTCCTCTGGGTGTCTCTGCCCCAGTGTCCACAGATCAGTCTGAGTTGGTTCACTGGGGCTGTCACAGAAAGTGCCATAAGCCAGGTGGCACGGGCCACAGACAAGTGGGGTGGCATAAACAACCTCCCCATGGTCCTGGAGGCCTGAAGACTGAGATCAAGGTGTCATTAAGGCTAAATCACAGCTCACTGTCCTTGGCTTTTGGGTGGCCACCATCTGTGTCATCTTCCTGTGTCCCAGGGTCTGCTTCTAATAGGGATACCAGGCAAATTGAAAGAGAGACCCTTCACAGGACCCTGTTTGAGCAGAATTTTCACTCTGCAAAGGCCCACAGCGTTCTGAGGCCTGTGGACAAAGGGTTCAGCCCTCATATGAAACTTGAGGGGAACACAATTTAGTTCAAAGCACAAGCCAAGAAAACCCAAGCACATTCCTGGGAATTTGGAATTACTGCCACTGTCTGGAACTGACCCCTAGACAAGGATTGCCCTGCTGGATTTAAGTGAGAGTGGAAGCCAACGCTATGTGCCGACCATGCTCACCTGCATTTGGGTGGGTTTGGATTTGTGGCCAGACCCTCAGAACTTGGAGAGCAGCAAACTGAGCTCTCCATTCCCAGCTTCTTTGCAACCTTTCCCAGAGATTTGCATGTTGCAGACTTCAAATGTGGCTGCACAGTCATGTTCATTCCCTTTTTCTTAAAAAAAACTCACAGGTTATATATTCTCAGAAGAATAACATGTTTGACAGTACACTTTTTCTTTTCTTTCTTGGTACCGGGGATTGAACTCAGGAGCACTTGACCACTAGCCCCATCCCCAGCCCTGTTTTGTATTTTATTTAGAGACAACTCACTGAGTTGCTTAGTGACTCACCATTGCTGAGGCTGGCTTTGAACTTTCGATCCTCCTGCCTCAGCCTCCCGAACTGCTGGGATTGCAGGTGTGTGCCACTGCACCCGGCAATACACTTTCTTTTTTGGTGATTCTCAGATCATATTTTTATATTCACAGCTGTGTGAGTATCAAACCATTCTCCAGCTTCAGGCTCAGCTCGAGTGTGTGTGTGTATGTGTGTGTGTGTGTCTGTCTGTCTGAGGGTGTGGAGGGGCGTGCGCTGGGATTGGCCTCCTTCGGCCAGCTGCTCTTGAGCACTTCTTCCTTTGCCCCCCCCCCATCTCTGCACCTCTCTTCTATGAGCACTGGCTGCCTCTGAGGTGAAGATCAGCACAGGTAGTGCCTCGGCTGCCTCCATACTTCCTCTTAGATTTAGGGGGCTGGGTGGAAAGGGAATAAAGGTGATGTGTTGGCAGCCCATCGTCCCCAGGCCTTCTCTCGGTGTCCCCGTGAGGACAACCTCCACTTCTCTCACTGCCAGCCCACACTTTCTAATGTGTGGCGCTGTAAGTCTGTGAGAATTTGTGGGGCCTCTCAGCACCTTTAGGATTTGCAGCCCCATCATGAAGAGCAGAGAGGTAAATGGCCAGTCTCCCTGGAGTTGTCCTCATTGCCCCCGCTTACGTGTGTTCTCCCTGTGTGTGGCAATGTGTGGTGTGGTGATGGTAAGTCCTGGGACTCCCAGATGGGGCACTCTCTGGTTCCCGCCCTTTCCTGGAATCCCCCACTTTTCTGAGGGCTGGGGAGACAGGCTCCTAACTGCACTGCCTCCGGGAAGGGCATTGGAGGATCAGAGGAGATCAGGGGGCTCTTCACTATCTCTTTCCTTGCAGGCAGGAAGTGGCCATGGTTGAAGGAGAGACTCAAGGTCAAGATAAGAATGGTAAGTCATTGCTTTCTAAGGTCTTTGATAGCAGAAAGGTAAACCTAATCATCCAGGGTATGGATGGTCCCTTGGTGATGGAGGCATCTGTTCAAAATCTTGCCTTCTCAAAACCAGACCTCACTATTCTTCGAATCACAGTAATATTTGTGCTTGATTTATTTTGAGCAACACTTCATAAACTTACTTGGAAGGTGATTAGCCAAAAACCTATGGATTTTAATATATATGTTATCGTTTTAAAATATATATTTGTTTTTAAATAGTGCCAACTGGTGATGAGAAGTATATTTTTCTTTTTTCTTTACTCCACCTGCCACACCGTTGAGGGTAGTAATTATGTAATTATTCAAGAGAGAGAAAAGGGGAGGGGAGGGGAGGGGAGGGGGGATAGTAGAGAATAGGACAGACAGCAGAATACATCAGACACGAGAAAGGCAATATGTCAATCAATGGAAGGGTAACTGATGTGATACAGAAATCTGTATACGGGGTAAAATTGGGAGTTCATAACCCACTTGAATCAAACTGTGAAATATGACGTATTAAGAACTATGTAATGTTTTGAACCACCAACAATAAAAAAATAAAAAAAATAAAATATGCAATTCAATAAAAAAAAAAAGAATAACGGTGTTCAGTCCCTGAGGACAGCTATGTCGTAAAGAAAACTCTAGTTTTTTTCTATTCACTCATTTTTTTCCTGAGGTATAACTGGCAAATAAAAAATTGTGGGTGATGGTTTGATGTATGTGCACATTGTGATAATGCGTTAAGCCAGCAGAGAGGAGCGGGAACATGCAAGCCTGGTCTCCCGCAGTGTCGGCCACAAGCACTGCTGGGGCCCAGAGCTCACTCACTTGCAGCTGGAGCCCGCACTGGGGACAAGCTCTCCCCTCTTCACCTGCAGGACTCCTCCTGCGTCTTGCCTCTGGCCATGGGGAGCTTTGCTCTTCCCACTCCCTACGCCTGGGGCACTGGGCCAGCAGATACCACTGCCACCCCAAGCAGGAATCCCCATGGTCATTGCATGGGAAGTGTCACCTGACAGTGATTTCAAGTGCCAGTGTGGTCGTAAGGACCATGGTGCAAAAGCCTTTTGTACCCATGTTTCATGTCACACCTCTGCCAGGTCCAGCTGGTGACCTCAGTCTGGATCCTGATTGCCCTGTCTCTTGCCCCTCTGCTGTGACTCAACACCTCTCTCCTGAAGCTGCTTCCCTCTGAGGTCACACTACCTTGGGACCCTCCCCCACTGCACTGTCTTGGGTTCAATCTGAAATTGTGGTGTTCCTTAGTGGTCCATCCTTCAGTTATTTTATTCACACCCCCTGCACACACCCCAGTCCTGGGAATTGAACCGGGGGCCTCACACGCTAGGCAAAGCATCTACTGCTAAATACACCTTGGCACCAAGTTCACACATTTTATTTTAAATATTTATTCTTTAGTTGTAGTTGGACACAATACCTTTATTTAATTTATTTATTTTTATGTGGTGCTGAGAATTGAACCCAGGGCCTCACACATGCTAGGCGAGTGCTCTACTGCTGAGCCACAGCCCAGCCCCCAAGTCCACACATTGTATTGATATTTTTAATGGAACCACATTTTGCATTTTACTAAGGTAGAACCTCTCACTCTGGACCTAACTTCAGCTGGTGCATGGCTTACTAAAGGGCTCACCAGATAGTGCACTGCTTTTGTAAAGAGAGCAGACAGGCTTGATTTGATGTGTCCATCCTGAAGTAATTCAGGGGATGAAGCCTGAAGAACCTTCCAGGAGGGTAGGTCCCTGTTCTCCGTGGGCATCAGGGCTTGAAGTCAGCTAAGGAGCCTGATTCCTCTCTTCCTGGATCTGTCGCCTCTGTCCTCAGGGCTGTGGACCATCAGGAATGTGGAGATGGAAAGGGCAGCCTTCCTGGAAGTCAGATTTTGACCAAAAGATGGAAACTGATGGAGCCTGTGGTGCACACCAGGGAAGCGGGGCTGGCTCCCTGCATTTGAGAGCAAGTGCATATTAGACGTTTGCATGTCTTGCTGGGTCCAGGAAAGAGGCTTCATCTACACTGAGGTTTCCATCTAGTGTTTGTGAAAACTTAGACCCAGCCATCTTTGCACAGGTCAAAACAAGGGAAGTTAACAGGGGAGGCAACCAAAGTCATTAATCTCACATCTTTGTGTAGTCACCTTCCTGATTTCTGCAGGGAGGTCATCCTGCTGCAGGACAGGCAGGGTGATGCTGCTCCCAACTGGGCACTGGTGGCTATCTTCCCTACAATGTCCAGTCCTAGAGAAATTCACAGGGTATGTTGATGGGCCTTTTCAACCCAGATGAAACAGATCCAGGAACAACTGTATTTGTCCCACTACCCTAAGGAGGGGTTAAGGTGCAAAGCAGACCTTCAAAACAGTTTCCTTGGCCCTTCACTCAGGCCTTGAGTCACAAATTGAAAGCCATGATAATACCATGTCCTATGTTTCCATGCTCTGGAAGAACATGGATCACAAATAGGCCATACTCTCCATTCTTTCTATAATGCCCCATGGGAACAATTGTTTAGGCTGTGAGCTCTCCGGTTCAGGTAGGCCTGCTGCCCCAAGTGCTCTGAACTGTAAGCTGCTTATGTCCCATTTTTAAATGTTAATGGTATCTGCTGAACCTCTAACCCAAACCAGGTGATAGAACTCAGCCCAGACTCTCAAATCTTTGGGCATTTCTTCCTTTAAAGCATCCTTCACACCAGCTTCTGCAGCTTGGCTGCACTTGTGTTGAACTGCAGAAAAGATCTTTCAAGGCATACTTGGATAATTGGATTTATTTAAATCAAGTTCAGTTTGCATTTCAAGAAGCAATGCAATACTCATTAGTGTGTATTTCCTGGACTTGGAGAGAGGAAGACCTTTTTTGCCATTTCAGCAGCTACATTCATATGTTCACTTTGAAATGCCTACTCTCCTGCACACTCTCTATATCCAGGTTCTGGTTGTCAGCACCTGTGACTACAGGCCCTGAAAAGGTGGGAGGACAGGGAAGGAAAGATGGCAAAGTGAGGCAGCAGGGTGAAACTGGCCCAGCCCTTGATGTCTTGTGTTGCTGGCCTTCAGAGTTGGAGAGGCCACAACCCAGGGACAGGGAAGCTCTGGATGCATCTCCTAGGGAACCCTTATGCGGTGGGGCAGCCCCGTCAGCCTGTTTTCTGGGCAAGTGGGATGTGGGGGGCCAGATCCCTCCCTCCACTCCTGAGGCTTCTCTGTCTCTCCCGGGTCTGGGGATGAAACCCAGGGCCAGATGTATGCTAGACAAGTGCCCCACTACTGAGCTACACTTGCAGCCCTCCTGGGTTTTTATGTGGGCTCTTAGGCTGGATATAGGAATCAAATTAATATGAAGTTGACACAAGAGACTAGCATAGAAGTTTCACAAATTTTACACGTAGAGACCTTCACCAAAAAGTGGAGTTGAAGAATAACCAAAGCAAGATGGTTTTGTGCTTTTTAGACAAATAGCAATGCATTTGTGGAGGAGCAACAAGCAGATGGAGCTCTGGACTGTGGTAGCACATTCTAGGGATGTTACCTGGATGCATGTTTGGAGGGTGAATGGAACAGGGCCTCTGTGGACATGTTATTCTCCTTCAGTGTGGCCCCATTACCAGGCTCTGGTCATTTTGGCTCTTGTCCCACCTTAGCACAAGGATGATACCCTCTTCAAAAGAATCTGTCAGGCTTGCTGCAGAGGGAAAGTCAGGACAAACAGCCCTTTCCACAGGTATCGCTCCTCGTGAATTTAGCTTAAAATAACCAATTTATCATTTTTGCATATTTTGAGATGGTGCATCCTTAACTTCTTCAAGACCAACTTTGTGGCCTTTGACTATGAAAGTTATACAATTGTTCCTCAATATTGTAGGAATTTCAGCACCAACAGCAACACTTCACCCAATAGTATGATTTCTTCATGCCATTCAGACTTGTCTCTAGAACTGCACATAGGCAGCCTATGATCATAAAACAGGAGGGAACTGAAACACACTTATCTAGCTAAACAATCACATATGGCTACATTGATAAGGGTACATGATTAAATGAATGTATGTAGGTAGCACACCTTATTTGAAATCAATGCATTGGACATGACTTTTTATTTGTGAAGAACAGTTAGCTATTAGAAATTCTTAGCTTATCAGTATGGAGAATCCTTGGAAAACTGGGAATGGAGCCACCATTTGACCCAGCTATCCCACTCCTCGATCTATACCCAAGGGACTTAAAAAACAGCATACTATAGGGACACAGCCACATCAATGTTTATAGCAGCACAATTCACAATTGGTAAACTGTGGAACCAACCTAGATGCCCTTCACTAGATGAATGGACAAAGAAAATGTGGTATAGATACACAATGGAATATTACTCAGCTTTAAAAGATAATAAAATCATGGCATTTGTAGGTAAATGGCATTTGCAACTAAGAGAAATTAGCCAATCCCCCAAAACAAATGCTGAATGATTTCTTTGATTTAAGGATGCTGATTCATAATATGCTGCAAAGGGTGGGGGATGGGAGAATTAAATGAACTCTAGATAGGGCAAAGGGGAAAAGGGGAGGGAAGGGGACATAGGGGCAGGAAAGACGGTGGAATTCGATGATCATCATTACCCTAAGTACACGTAAGAAGATACAAAGGACATGACTCTACTTTATGTACAACCAGATATATGAAAAATTGTACTGTATATGTATAATATGAATTATAATGCATTCTGTTGTCATATATAAAAAATTAAAATAAAAAAATTTAAAAAGAAATTCTTAGCTTATTTTGTTCAACAGAGTCTATTCAATTTGCTTAGTATGCCCAGTGATTGGTAAGATTAGCTGTCAAGCAAATTAGATTGTAGGTTTCAGAATCGGTCACTTTTATTCTTATGAATTGGGATATTTGCTTTATTCAGTATTTGTTGAATTTCCTAGTTGGAGCTTGTTTATTTTAAAAAAAATGGGTAGTAGTGGATGCCAAGTTACTACAAGTTGAATTCAATTTCCTTGTATACAAATTACTTCAGGTTCACAGACAGAATCAACCTGAAGGGTATATTTGTATTTAATTTGGAATAGTTACTCTTGCTATTGTGTATCTACCTATCTCTTACATGACTTTTCCTCTTTAAGAATCATGCTTGTCCTGTGGTACTATTATAGAGTTTATGTCTTACATTCACAGCCTCATGGCTTCTTCTTTATGCTCTGTACTTCATTGCCTTGGTGTTTGTGGACTTTATATAACCAGTGTCCATCTCGGTGAGCAGACTTGGTGTGTGCCAGTTGCATAGAATGCAGGATGGCCTGCCTCTCCATCTTGCCATTCAGGGGAAGCCTGGGCTTTCAGGGGAGTCAGAAGTGTGGGCACCAGGTTCTGCAGTTTCTCCACCAGCTCTACCTACACTTCTGCTACTGTGGTGGTGGCCCAAAAGTCTCACATTCTTTTCCTTTTGTTTTTTTTATCCTCTAGGTAAAGAATTTCTATCCACTTCTAATCAGGTAATTAAAAATCATCAGGATGAACCCCAAATTAGATTTCATTTAATTTTTCTGATAAATGTTAAAATACAGATGATCTTATTCAAGTACTTGCAATTTCTGAGTGGACTTAGATAAATCTTTTCAATTTTAAATCATTTAATTGGTAATTAAATTAATGGACAAATGGAAGGAAATAAAAACTTGAAAATTTTAACTGATTTAGAAGATTAGAAAGTTATTGTTATAGTCCAATTTTCTCTGAGACTTAATGTTTTAATTTTTAAAGCTTTTAAAACAAAACAGGTGGAATCAGAGAGACTTGCACTTATGATCTGGACACCATAGACCTTTTTCTGTGTAGCGTCCACATCTCTGCCTATCTCTGTACCCAGGAATTAGCATTCATGCTTGTGAACATGATAGAAACCAATAATGTGGACAAAGTTTTTCCTTTTAAAACTACATCACAAGCATCTCATTGGTTTGATCTGTATATATTAACGTCTGATTTTTTCTTTTCTTTACTATCCATGCAATTGAAAATATGTTGAAATTCTAATTTTATAATTAGAATTTTCTCTTATAAAAAAACTTCGGGTTAATGATCTGCTCATGGCATCTCAATGTGTGACCGCGAGGGTAATGTCCTTCCCTCCTCATCACTGGAGACAGTGCCTTGGGGCACGGTGCCTGCTAGGGCAGGTCCCCGATGCCCCTGGGAGCGGGCCTGGGGGTCCCGGGGTGAGAACCCTGGGGCGACTGTGCGTGTGTGACCCAGGCCTGTGGTTTCCCGGTGCAGGAACCCGGCTCGGAGGAGGTGTGCTACACAGTCATCAGCCACCCGCCCCTGCGCCGGCCCTCGCTGAGCTC
The DNA here is from genome assembly GCF_045843805.1 of Urocitellus parryii. Lineage (NCBI taxonomy): Eukaryota > Metazoa > Chordata > Mammalia > Rodentia > Sciuridae > Urocitellus > Urocitellus parryii. The sequence continues at coordinate 170,706,384 of NC_135531.1, read as the reverse complement.
CAACGACGATGGCTACGAGAACGTCGACCGCGCCTCGCGGCGCCCGGGGCGGTCCAGGGGCTCCCAGGAAACGGAGTACGCGCTGCTGAGGACCTCCACTGCCAGCCCCATGGCCAGCACCCTGGAGCACGACTACGAGCTCGTGCTTCCGTGCTAGAGCCCGCTGCCGCCCACAGCGAGGCCCGCGGGGCCAGGTCCGCTGCGGGTCTCTGCGCTGCCCGGGCGGCTTGTGCGCGGCGCCCCTGTGACTTGGGTGGAGTCACCTGGTCGCAGCGGTGGCGGCGGCGCTGAGCGTGCACACTCTGCCTGCCAAGCCGGAGGTCGCCGAGGGTGGTACCTCCAGCACCGCGGTGCGCCCGGCAGGTCCTCGCAGCTCAGGTCCTGTCATTTCTCCAGTTGCTGGCGCGGAACCTCCACTTGTACCTGCTCATTTGGACCTGTCGTCTGCTTAATAAACTCTCAGACCCAAGACCGAGGGCGGACTCTGCCGATCTGACACTGACTGACCCTGCTTTTGTCTTCTCCGGTCTTTCTCAGAGGAGGGACGCAAGTGTCCCAGAGAGAAAGGACAAAGGATTCGGAAGTGGTTGCTCGTTAGTCCAACCGTAAAGATGAGGATTCTTTTCAAAGATTAGGAAAAAATGAAAACCAACAAAAACTTCACGGGAAAGTCCCTGTGCTTATTTACGGCTTTGCTCGCACTCACTGCGATGCGAGGCTGGTTTTAACGCCTGCATTCCCGGTGAACCTCAGGAGTGAGCCTCTGATGACCGCCCTTCCTGAGAAGTTGCAGGCTGGAGCCCGCAGTGTCTCCCACAGCCACAGGGTCCCCCCTTCCCACCCCATGAGCACTCACGCAGGACTCCAGCCACGCTCTGCCTGTCCTACTTGTTGCATGCAGATTTTGACTAGTTTTGTGCCTCTTGGTGGTGATGTCAATGTCTGAAAGAACTTAATGGAAATCGAGTAACTGCAGCACCGGCATCCTGTTGGTCTAGTAAAAATCAGACCACTTTATTGGAACTGACAAAGTTATTTACTCCCTGTATGTCTCTGTCCTTATTCCTACTGTATAATAAGCCTGGCTTTGAAGGTGAGATTGAGAGGCTGTGGTAGGGCTTGGTGGGCAGCTGGGGACTGGAAGGAGGGTGTCCTCAGAGTTGGGGACAGGGAAGCCCAGGAAGTCATGTGCTAAGTCCTTGGTCATGCTAAGTCTTACCTGTTCATCTGTTAGTGGACCTTTTGACAAGCAGGGTTTATAATTTTGATGAGGTTAGAATTATGAATCATTTTAATATTTTGCTTTCTGTGTCCTGACCATTTTAGGCTCCCAAGTTATGAGCATGTTCTCCTGTGATCTTGTGTTAAGCTTTGTGGTTTCAGCTTTTCTAATTAGAATCCTGATGAATCTCAGATCAATTCTGTTCACAGTGTAGTGTCATGAAATTATATTCTCAGATTACACTGAAATGTAACCATCTGTTTTAATATTCTCTTCTCTGCATTAGATCCACTGTATCACTGTTAAACAGATGATTGCTCACTGTTCATGGTTACATTATCACCAAAAGAAAGTGGGAAATGTTCCTGCAGAGGAGACCTCAGCTCAGGACCAGGGAGGCTCTCCATCCATCTGATTCAGAAGGATTTCAGCATGTGTTAGTCAGAGACAGACTTATTTGGGAAAGTGGATACATATTCAAGGGGGAAATTTGGCCCATCTGGAGAGTGGGTCCCAGGATTCTTCTTCAAAGGAACCTGGATGAGTTGTGTGGGAAGGACATCATTCTGGTGACCACAGAGGGTTTATGATGGTCTGGTGTTCTCAGGATCCTCAGACTGATGTGTTCTCTATTACTGTTTGGTAGATAATGCTGGGAAATCCCCTAACTTATAGTTTTATAATTTTCTTAAAATACATTGATAAGGGACAGACAGATGTGACTTGCGGAAACATGAGGTTAAGGGAATAATTCTACAAAATGGGCCTACTGTGCTGACCCCTGAATACTTTTACTTTCAAAAAACAATTTCCCTGCAGCCCTGCCTGGCCTAAGTGGACAGGATATGTCATATTTCTGTTATCTGCAGAGAAAATGCAGGCCTTGAAATGCTGATAAGAACAACACAGTCACCCTGAAGGGGGAGACTTTTGTGACCCTTACTCAGAACCAGTCAGCTTGGGCCAAAGTGACCTAGAGTAGTCATGACAGTGGGGATTTGAAAGTCTGATATCATCCTGCTGTCGGTCAAAAGTTGGGAGTTTTCTGGATTCTCTGGAAAGTTCCCTGGGAATCCTCCAACAATACTGGAGGGAAGCAGAGGCACACTGTCCCTCTTCTCTCTGAGAGGACCCTCTCTCTTTCTCCCTTGACAGTCCCTTTTCCCATCCCTTGTAATGAACTCATGCCTGCTACTCTGAGTGCCGGGTCTGAGATTAACTTAATCACAAGAATCGAGGTTTGAAGAGAATCTTTGTGCTGCCTCGGTTTCCCAGAAGCTTCACCCTGTAGCTGATTAAGTTACTGGCCACTTGGGTTCAACTGCATCTCAGGACTCCTCTCCTCCCAGAAGGTCAGCGGTGGGGTGGGGCTGGAGAGTCCCTTCATCCCAGAACCTCTAGGTGGCCCTAAAGCAGGTGGGCCAGAGGGGCATTCTTAGGGGTAACCCAAGGCAGTTCTCCCAGGAAATTCTGTGGGTTTTAAAAGCAGCCTGTGCTTGGAATTGGGGGGAAAAATGTATATACTTTTTATTTTACAAAATATAAATATTTACATTAAATGTATTTGTGACAAGTAAGCATTGCAGCCAGCCAAACTACTCTTCCTTCCCCGTTTTTTTTTTTTGTCAATTGTGTTAACTTTAAATTTCTACAAGAAAGATTACAACTTTTTTCATATTTGCATATTCTGCTCCGAGAAACCTAAGATGGATTTGTAGAACTAGTGCCAAACTCAGGCTGCACCTCTCCTTGATCAGGACTTTCTTGCTGGCCAAATTGCACTCAGCCCCTTTGAACTCTTTCCCAAAGGGACGGACACTCAGCTTCCATTCCAGTCTCTGCGTTGTCCAAGTTTAGCAAGCAACCTGCTGCGGGCGACCAGGGACACCCTCTGGGCAAGGCACTGTTTGCATCAGGTTCATCATCCTCCACCTCTGGGGGAGGCCTGGCTGCTGCCCTAGCCTGCCTTCAGCAAGAATCCTGTGGAACTGACTTAGTCGGTGTATCTTGGTGTTTCTTCCTAGAAACGCTCCACACTGACCACCCTGCTCCTCTGCTCTAAATTCTCCAGTCCGATATTTATATCTGGATTTGAGCCCAGTCTCTCTCCCCTGCTGCAAAACCCCATTACAGCAGACATCTAGATTCACGTGAGGGAAACAAATGGAGTTCATTACACTGAGTTTTATAATCCACGGAAGAGATCAGGGGATCAGTAATCCTCAAACAGGCAACCCAGACCTCCAGTGTCCGTGGCACCTTCAATAAGACTAGTGAATTGTTAAAGTGACAAGGAAAAGGGAGAAGACTTCAGGCCTCCAGGAACAGCAGGTTGTGGGAAGGCAAATACCTGGCAGATAAGGGAGAGTCAGGCAGCTCCCTCTATAGATTCCTCCTGTGCCACCTCCAGGGGGAAGGTGTCCTTAGTGGTTGGGGCAAGAGGACCCTCATAGCTGGGGCCATGTCCTGCCCCAGGCAAAGGGGACACAGAGGCTCTTCCTGCACCAGCTCCCTCCCATGGCACTCAGCTTAAAATACTGATGTTGAAGAGACATGCTCTGCTGATCCCCTACGTCAATCCAGTTCTTCTTAAGAGTACATTTCAATTTTGTGCAGTCAATCCTAACATTTTTTGATTTACATAAGTGATGCTTGCTAGTGACCTGAAATTTCAGTGTATCCATACATGGTTGTCGATTTGATCTTTAAATCAATAAAAGCTGCCCTATTTTGCCAATTTGGTGTTTTAAAATTGAAATTGTGTTGAATTTTTCTAGTTCAATTCTTTCCTACTCTTCTCCCTCTAGTGCATTCCTGTGTCTGCTTCTTGAATGCAGGTGTTTTCAAGCCCCTCCATGACATTCCTCTGTGGATTAAACATCCACCCTGTGGGAGGCGATGTACTTACTGATCTCAGGTTCATGAGCACTCATTGTGTGCCTACCCTTAAATTCTTCATCTTATTTTTTACCTTTATTTTAACTTTTAAAATTTAAGGTGTCTTTGTTTGTCTTTCTTCTGTGTTTTCCTTCATAAACCATTTTCTTTAACCTTTTAAGTATCCAGTATTTGAGAAGTAATGTGGACTTGCTATCAGTTCAGAATTTTACAAAAATTGTAACTAGGGCTGGGGATGTGGCTCAAGCGGTAGCGCGCTCGCCTGGCATGCATGCAGCCCGGGTTCGATCCTCAGCACCACATACAAACAAAGATGTTGTGTCCGCCGATAACTAAAAAATAAAATATTAAAAAATTCTCTCTCTCTCTCTCTCTCTCTCTCTCTCTCCCTCTCTCTCTTAAAAAAATTGTAACTATAATAATTAGTTCAGAATTATCATCATTTAGAAATTAAAAATCATATTTTGAAAATTAAAATGATTAGTGTTAGTGCTGTTTAATTTTCTTTCCCCACACTAACCGGGGTTTGATGAAAGACTGTTAGACATTTGGATTATTGTTAATTACTTTATAACATATTGCTTTTTAATTTTTACCTACTTGTGGGGTTCCTTTTGATGGATTCACAAGTGCATGACATAATGTGCTCCATTTCAGTCCCCGCACTACCTCCTTTCTTCCCCTCGCTCTGTCGGTCTTCCTTCTGTCAATTTATTTTTAATTGGTGCACTCTATTATCCACAAAGGGAAACTCACTATGATGTAGTCACACATGCACCAGGCACAACTGGGTCAATTTGGTCTCCTTTCCCATCCCTCCTCCCTCCCCCTTTCCCAGGGTCCCCTTCATCACTGGTCTCCCTTCCATGTTCATGAGACCCCTCCCGTTTTTGGGGTGGGTAGTGGGGATTGAACTCAGAGTCACTCAAGACCACCGAGGACATCCCCAGCCCTATTTTGCATTTTATTTAGAGTCAGGGTCTCACTGAGTAGCTTAGTCCTCGCCCATTGCAGAGGCTGGCTTTGAACCAGCGATCCTCTTGCCTCAGCCTCCGGCACCACTGGGATTACAGGTGTGTGTCACCACGCCTGGCAGCATCATGCGTTTTTAAGGAACATTCTGGTGGTCAGGAGGACCCGCAGGCATGCCCACCACTCCATCTGCTGCCCGCCAGCACCTGCAACTCACCCTGTTCCTGCCTGCTTCAGGATGTTTCCCACCACCTGCCTTCCCCACTACCCTCAACACCTCTCTTGTGCCTCAGGGAAACTACTCCAGGCCTTCTCCCACACCTTTGTCAATCAACACAAAAAGGTGCTGTGCTGTTTGTTCTAATCTAAAGACCTGGGGGGCTGGGCTGGGTTGTAGCTCAGTGATAGAGCTCTTGCCTAGACCAGTACTGCAAGAAGTGAGTGAATAAGTAAAAATAAGAAGTCTTCTGGAGACCTCCTGCTGAGTCACTCTGATTGCTCCCTCTGGACCCATGTCCCCACATCCATCTGGTGGCAGCAGCGCTGCAGAGGCCACAGCTCTTCCCCTGGACCCTCTTTGCCCAGAGCCGGCACCAGCTTGCCTTCAGCTGGAGCAGATGTGTGGCTGAGGATTCTGGTTTCATTGCTGCCCTGGGGCTCACCTCAATCTTATTTGGGTTTTAAGTCCATTAATATAGAATTGCACACATTCTATACCATTTTAATGGTTGATTAAAGTTGCTAACTGAAAACAAATAATAACATTAAAAATGCTGGCCCTCCTTTCCTTTTGGCAAGCTAGGCAAGCTCTCTACCACAGGGCCGTTGCCCCTAAAAATACTAACACTTGTAAAAACATGAGGGATATATTTATGACAGCTGTATGATCAAAAGGCCACAGATTTGAAATTAAAGGTGAAACTAACTCTAAAGGAGCTTCAGATTGTGGGGTGGGGCGGGGAATGCACATGTTCATGGATTTGGAGGATAAGAAGCAGGTGCTCACCCAAGGCTTGGATGGAGCCCATTATTGTGTAGATTCATCTGCTGGCAGATAATTACTCTCAGAGATCAGAGTAAGCCAAGTTCAAGGAGACAGCACATAGGAGGAGCACTGGTGATTAGAGGCTGAGCAACCTCTCCAAGGACAGTGTATGAGTGTGCCCAGGAACTCTAGACCTTCTAAAGGACAGTCCTCTCACCCGGAGGTGAATTGCAGGCACATCCCCTGCATCTTCTTATTTAATTGTTGGCTAAAAGTTACATGTAATACTGGTGGAGATTATTCTTCCCTTACCCATCTCAGTGTGTGGTGAAGTTTAATTTGCCTTTGTTCAGTTGAATATCATCTTCCTTTTGGACGTGTGGGGAACCACGTGAACCCCAGAGTTTGATATGGAGATTCTTTTAAGCTGAAGAAAGAAGCCTTTTCAGAGTTCTTTGCCTGAAAAAAAGCAGCAAATTTGGGGAAAGGAGGGGCCATCAACTCCGTCCCCAGGGCAGGCTGCTCCTAGGGGGAGATCCAGAGAAGACCCCCCCTAAATGCCTGGAGGGGGCGTTGTGGCCAGAAAGCAGGGAGACCCCCACACCTACTCCAGCAAGTGTCACCACCCCTTTACTGTTTCCTCTGTTCTTCTGAAGTCCCCCAAACTTTCCTTAACAAAGGGCCTTAAGCGCCTGCCCACCTCCTTGCTGTGAGGCCTCCAACCAGCCCTCTGTACCAGTAAACCCTGGCTCTCCTTTGGTCTCTCTTTTTAAATTAACTTTGTTTTAGCTGATAGGTAAAACATAAGCATTGCACATGCTGAGGGGGTTGATGCTTCCTACATGGGTGCCTTGTTTGTCTCCCCAGACACCTGCCGATTCTTTGTGGTAAAAGCTTTTGAAGTCCTTTCTTCCAGCTTTTTGAGATGCCCAGTGTTCTACTGACATCTACAGTCACCCTGGACTCCTAGTTTCTCCAGCTGCAGCTTAACTACCTTCCCCCTGTCCCCGTCCAGCGCACCCTCTCTCCCCAGCCTCCACATCCTCAACTCTTGCACAGTCAGTGCTCCGAGACAGCACAGGTGAGTGACGGCCAGCTGTAGAAATGCTCTTGGTAGATCTCTCTATCCTCAAACCTGTCTCTACGTCCATGAACTGCACTTTGACAGCGACAAGCCTTGGAGGAGAGCTGTCTCTGGGAGGCAGCGGGCCTGCCTAGGGAGCAACTCTGCAGGTGGTCAGGGTTTAGGTCTCCAGCTGGGCTGCTCCTCTCCAGCCAGCTGCTCTACTTCAGCCCCCCCCCCAGCACATTATTTTATTGAGCGCAAACCAAGTGTCTGGACCTACATCAGCCCTCGGGTAAGACATTTTCCATAATGAGAGGGTTATTGGAACAATCAGGAGGGGACCTGAGAGGACTAACCAGTGCTGAGGTTCAGAGCGCATGGCTCCTTCCCTGCACAGCCATGCCAGGTCCCATCTGGAGTCCAATCTGCATGCTGAAAAATACCAGTAGTGTCTGGCTAAATAATAAGACCAGAGCGTCATGCCTGCCTTGCAAGCTCTCTTTCCCTGGGGTCCTGGCTGACAGAGCCCCTGAACTGGGTTCTAACTGCTCCCTTGGGATCCCATGCGCCAGTGACCTTCCACTCAGGCACCCTCTTTATTTCTCTTGGTGACTTCCCCACTCTCTCCTTATTTTAGAGGAAAAGAAGGTCTGTACTTTGTAGAGGCTCACACAGTGGGTGTCCCCTGTGCCTGCTCGCCTGCCCCAGGTGAGGCCTTGGCCCTTGGACCAGTGTCACCCAGTTTCTCTCAATGACAGCCAGTCCTTAAGCCTCCTGCAAAGCGTTCCTCTGAGGGGAAGGCAACCGCTGTTCATGTCTCATTTATAATAAATACATGCTTTTCAATTAAGTGGTCTGTCATTCAAGAAAAATGAGTGCTGAGTGACTGACTGTGGATAGTTCACAGTTGTCACTCTGTCCCCTGTGGTGGAGAGTGCAGAGCATGCTGGGCGCAGCGGTGAACAGAGGCCTGGTGGGGGTTATTTCTCTGGTCCCCTCAAGAAATGGTGGTCCTTGATTTAGACTGTGACTGTGGGTGGGTAAACCATAGACCTTGGGATGCTAAAGACCTTCATGTGGGATCCAACATGGCGGCCGGCGAGGAAGCAGCGACTCCAACGTCTCCACTTTAACGGGATATGAAAGACTCATCGAAACAGCTGCAGCCTAGCTACGGAGGAACTTCTAGCATAACTTCCTTAAGAGGAGAGCTGCCGTGAACTGGTAGGTTTACTCGAAGTGACAGGTTGCCCCAGAGAAGTGGATCTTGGAAGGCCACGCGGGCACAGAGGTCTAGTCCCCCAACCATCAGCCGCTCCGGCAGGCGGCTCCCCCTGGAGGCCTAGCTCTCGCCCTGGGAGAAGCGGCCCCACCCGCCCGCTTCCTAACCTGGCGGCCACAGCTACTCAGCGATAAAGGTGCCCACGTGGCGGGTGCAGAAGTTAAGTCCTGCAGACGCCAGCCACCTTTGCAACCCGCGGGAACCCTGAGAGGCTTGGCCCGCCCCGCCTGAACCTGGCAGTCCTCCGCCATACGGGCTCCCCCGGGAGGCCTAGCTCTCGCCCTGGGAGAAGCGGCCCCACCCGCCCGGTTTCTAACCAGGTGGCCTCAGCTACTTGGAGATAAAGGTGCCCTCGTGGTGGGTGCAGAAGTTAAGTCCTGCAGACGCCAGCCACCTTTGCAACCCGCGGGATCCCTGAGCGGCTTGGCCCGCCCCGCCGGAACCGGCAGTCCTCCGACATACAGGCTCCCCCAGGAGGCCTAGCTCTCGCCCTGGGAAAAGCGGCCCCACCCGCCCGGTTCCTAAACAGGCAGCCACAGCTACTAGGCAATAAAGGTGCCCACGTGGCGGGTGCAGAAGTTAAGTCCTGCAGACGCCAGCCGCCTTTGCAACCCGCGGGAACCCTGAACGGCTTGGCCCTCCCCGCCTGAACCGGCGGCGGGTGCAGAAGTTAAGTCCTGCAGACGCCAGCCACCTTTGCAACCCGCGGGATCCCGGAGCGGCTTGGCCCGCCCCGCCTGAACCGGCAGTCCTCCGCCATCCGGGCTCCCCCGGGAGGCCCAGCTCTCGCCCTGGGAGAAGCGGCCCCACCCGCCCGGGTCCCAACCACGCGACCGCAGCTACTCGGCGATAAAGGTGCCCCCGCAGCGGGTGCAGGAGTTAAGTCCTGCTGATACCAGCCACGTTTGCAAGCCGCCGGCACCCAGTGCGGCTTGGCCCACCCCGCCTGAACCGGCAGTCGGCCTCCACCATCCGGGCTCCCCCAGGAGGCCTAGCTCTCGCTCCGGGAGCAGCCCCCTGCAAGCTAGGCGAACCTTTGACCCATCGGGAGGTTAGGCCCAGCAACCTGCGGAGTGATAGAGGTGCCCCTCGTGCCTGCTGGGTAGGCGGACCCTTGACCGACCAGCAGAGCAGACCTAGGGCCTGCCAGCGTGGTAGACGGATCACACCAATTGGAGGAGGATCACAGCCACTACATGCCCTGCAAGGGTGATTATTCAACTATACAAGAGCAATATAAATAAATAGAGGGAAAATTTCAAAACACAACAGTTTCACCAAGCAGAAAGAAACGCCAGCAGTATGAAAAGACAAGGAAAGAAAGGACCACAGGCAATGCAGGTCAACTCAACTTTAGAAGAGGTAATAGGTGCAACAGATGGAATGTCAGATAGAGAGATCAGGATATACATGCTTCAGATGATCTGGAGTCTCAAGGAAGACATGAGACAGCAAAATCAGATAATGAAAGATCACATTGACAAACAAATCCAGGAAGTAAAAGATCAATTTCACAGGGAGATAGCGGAAATAAAAACAAACAAATAGAAATACTAGAATTGCAGGAAAAAATAAACCAACTTAAAAACTCAATTGAGAATACTACCAGCAGAGTAGATCACTTAGAAGAGAGAACATCAGACAATGAAGACAAAGTATTTCAACTGGAAAAGAACATAGACAGCTCAGCAAGTCTGCTAAGAAACCATGAACAGAACATCCAAGAAATATGGGACAATATCAAAAGACCAAATTTAAGAGTCATTGGGATACAGGAAGGCACAGAGCTCCAAACCAGAGGAATACACAGCCTATTCAATGAAATAATACGAGAAAACTTCCCAGACTTGAAGAATGAGACAGAATCCCAAATCCTAGAAGCCTACAGGACGCCGAATGTACAAAACCATAAGAGATCCACACCTAGACACATTATAGTGAAGATGTCCAACATACAGAATAAGGAAAGAATTTTAAAAGCTACAAGGGAAAGGAAGCAGATTACATTTAGGGGTAAACCAATCAGGATAACAGCTGATCTCTCAACACAGACTCTGAAAGCTAGAAGATCCTGGAATAACATATTTCAAACACTGAAAGAAAATGGGTTCCAACCAAGAATCGTGTATCCGGCAAAATTAAGCTTCAGGTTAGAAGATGAAATTAAAACCTTCCATGATAAACAAAAGTTAAAAGAATTCGCAGCTAGAAAACCATCTCTTCAAAAAATCCTTGGCAAAACATTGCAGGAAGAGGAAATGGAAAATAACATTGAAAACCAACAATGGGAGTTAGGACAGTAAAGGGGGGAAAGTAGTCAAAGAGGATAACAAATCAGGTTTAGTAACATCAACAAACAAATATGGATAGAAGTACAAACCATATCTCAATAATAACCCTAAATGTCAATGGCTTAAACTCACCAATTAAGAGACACAGGCTAGTAGAATGGATCACAAAACAAGACCCAACAATATGCTGTCTACAGGAGACGCATCTGATAGAAAAAGATATCCATAGACTGAAGGTGAAAGGTTGGGAAAAATCATACCACTCATATGGACAGCGGAAACAAGCAGGCGTGTCCATACTCATATCTAATAAAATAGATTTCAAGCCAAAGCTAATCAAAAGGGATAAAGAAGGACACTTCATACTGCTCAAGGGAACCATAAACCAACAAGACATAACAATCATAAATATATATGCCCCAAATAATGGTGCAGCGGTGTTCATCAAGCAAACTCTTCTCAAGTTCAAGAGTCTGATAGACCACCATACAATCATCATGGGAGACTTCAACACACCTCTCTCACCACTGGACAGATCTTCCAAACAAAAGTTAAACAAGGAAACTATAGAACTCAACAACACAATTAATAACCTAGACTTAATTGACATATATAGACTTTACCACCCAACATCAAGTAGTTACACTTTTTTTTCAGCAGCACATGGAACCTTCTCAAAAATAGACCATATATTATGTCACAGGGCAACTCTTAGACAATATAAAGGGGTAGAGATAATACCATGCATCTTATCTGATCATAATGGAATGAAACTGAAAATCAATGATAAAATAAGAAAGGAAAAATCAAGCATCACTTGGAGAATGAACAACAGGTTGCTGAGTGACATATGGGTTATTGAAGACATCAAGGAGGAAATTAAAAAATTCCTAGAGTTAAATGAAAACACGGACACAACATATCGGAATCTATGGGACACATTGAAAGCAGTCCTAAGAGGAAAATTCATTGCTTGGAGTTCATTCCTCAAAAAAAGAAAAAAACCAACAAATAAATGATCTCATACTTCATCTCAAAATCCTAGAAAAAGAGGAGCAAAACAACAGCAAAAGAAGTAGAAGGCAAGAAATAATCAAAATCAGAGCTGAAATTAATGAAATTGAAACAAAAGAAACAATTGAAAAAATTGACAAAACTAAAAGCTGGTTCTTTGAAAAAATAAATAAAATTGACAGAACCTTAGCCATGCTAACGAAGAGAAGAAGAGAGAGAACCCAGATTACTAGCATATGGGATGAAAAAGGCAATATCACAACAGACACTTCAGAAATACAGAAGATAATCAGAAATTACTTTGAATCCTTATACTCCAATAAAATAGAAGATAGTGAAGGCATAGATAAATTCCTTGAGTCTTATGATCTGCCCAGATTGAGCCAGGAGGATATAGACAACCTAAACAGACCAATAACAATAGAAGAAATAGAAGAAACCATCAAAAGACTACCAACTAAGAAAAGCCCAGGACCGGATGGGTATACAGCAGAGTTTTACAAAACCTTTAAAGAGGAACTAACACCAATACTTTTCAAGCTATTTCAGGAAATAGAAAAAGAGGGAGAACTTCCAAATTCATTCTACGAGGCCAACATCACCCTGATTCCGAAACCAGACAAAGACACTTCAAAGAAAGAAAACTACAGACCAATATCTCTAATGAACCTTGACGCAAAAATTCTCAATAAAATTCTGGCGAACCGGATTCAAATACATATCAAAAAAATTATACACCATGATCAAGTAGGATTCATCCATGGGATGCAAGGCTGGTTCAATATACGGAAATCAATAAATGTTATCCACCACATCAATAGACTAAAAAATAAGAACCATATGATAGTCTCGATAGACGCAGAAAAAGCATTCGACAAAGTACAGCATCCCTTTATGTTCAAAACTCTAGAAAAATTAGGGATAACAGGATCATACCTCAACATTGTAAAAGCAATCTATGATAAGCCACAGGCCAGCATCATTCTGAATGGAGAAAAATTGAAGGCATTCCCTCTAAGATCTGGTACAAGACAGGGATGCCCTCTCTCACCACTTCTGTTCAACATAGTCCTCGAAACACTGGCAAGAGCAATTAGACAGACGAAAGAAATTAAAGGGATAAAAATTGGAAAAGAAGAACTTAAATTATCACTATTTGCAGATGATATGATTCTATACCTAGCAGACCCAAAAGGGTCTACAGAGAAGCTATTAGAGCTAATAAATGAATTCAGCAAAGTGGCAGGATATAAAATCAACACGCATAAATCAAAGGCATTCCTGTATATCAGCGACAAATCCTCTGAAACGGAAATGAGGACAACTACTCCATTCACAATATCCCCCCAAAAAATAAAATACTTGGGAATCAACCTAACAAAAGAGGTGAAAGATTTATACAATGAAAATTACAAAACCCTAAAGAAAGACATAGAAGAAGACCTTAGAAGATGGAAAAATATACCCTGCTCATGGATAGGCAGATCCAACATCATCAAAATGGCGATATTACCAAAAGTTCTCTATAAGTTCAATGCAATGCCAATCAAAATCCCAGCTGCATTTCTTGTAGAAATAGATAAAAGAATCATGAAATTCATATGGAATAATAAAAGACCCAGAATAGCAAAAACAATACTAAGCAGGAAGTGTGAATCAGGCGGTATAGCGATACCAGACTTCAAACTATACTACAGAGCAATAGTAACGAAAACAGCATGGTACTGGTACCAAAACAGGCGGGTGGACCAATGGTATAGAATAGAGGACACAGTAACCAATCCACAAAACTACAACTATCTTATATTTGATAAAGGGGCTAAAAGCATGCAATGGAGGAAGGATAGCATCTTCAACAAATGGTGCTGGGAAAACTGGAAATCCATTTGCATCAAAATGAATCTGAATCCCTATCTCTCGCCTTGCACAAAAGTTAACTCAAAATGGATCAAGGAGCTTGATATTAAATCAGAGACACGGCATCTGATAGAAGAAAAAGTTGGTTATGATCTACATACTGTGGGAGCAGGCTCCAAATTCCTCAATAGGACACCCATAGCGCAAGAGTTAACAACTAGAATCAACAAATGGGACTTACTCAAACTAAAAAGTTTTTTCTCAGCAAAAGAAACAATAAGAGAGATAAACAGGGAGCCTACATCCTGGGAACAAATCTTTACTCCACACACTTCAGATAGAGCCCTAATAACAAGAATATATAAAGAACTCAAAAAATTAGACAATAAGACAACAAGTAACCCAATCAATAAATGGGCAAAGGACCTGAACAGACACTTCTCAGAAGAGGACATACAATCAATCAATAAGTACATGAAAAAATGCTCACCATTGCTAGCAGTCAGAGAAATGCAAATCAAAACTACCCTAAGATACCATCTCACTCCAGTAAGATTGGCAGCCATTAGGAAGTCAAACAACAATAAGTGCTGGAGAGGATGTGGGGAAAAGGGCACTCTTGTTCATTGCTGGTGGGACTGCAAATTGGTGCAGCCAATTTGGAAAGCAGTATGGAGATTTCTTGGAAAGCTGGGAATGGAACCACCATTTGACCCAGCTATTCCCCTTCTCGGTCTATTCCCTAAAGACCTAATAAGAGCATGCTACAGGGACACTGCTACATCGATGTTCATAGCAGCACAATTCAGGATAGCAAGATTGTGGAATCAGCCTAGATGCCCTTCAATAGATGAATGGATTAAAAAAATGTGGCATTTATACACAATGGAGTATTACTCTGCATTTAAAAATGACAAAATCATAGAATTTGGAGGGAAATGGATGGCATTAGAGCAGATTATGCTAAGTGAAGCTAGTCAATCTTTAAAAAACAAATACCAAATGACTCCTCTGATATAAGGGGAGGAAACAAGGACAGGGTAGGGACGAAGAGCTTGAGACGAAGATTTTCATTAACAGGGTTGAGAGGTGGGAGGGAAAGGAAACGAGAAGGGGAATCGCATGGAAATGGAAGGCGATCCTCAGGGTTATACAAAATGACATATAAGAGGAAAGGAGGGGTAAGACAAGATAATTCAAATGGAAGAAGTGATTTACAGTAGAAGGGGTAGAGAGAGAAAAGGGGAGGGGAGGGGAGGGGAGGGGGGATAGTAGAGAATAATATAGACAGCAGAATACATCAGACACTAGAAAGGCAATATGTCAATCAATGGAAGGGTAACTGATGTGATGCAGCAATCTGTATACGGGATAAAATTGGGAGTTCATAACTCATTTGAATCAAACTGTGAAATATGATGTATGAGGAACTATGTAATGTTTTGAACGACCAACAATAAAAAAAAAAAAAGAAGCCTAAACTCCTCCCCAAATACCCCAGTCTTCTTGGGGGAGATTAAAGCCAGTGGGTGTGATTGAGCTTCATGTCCTTGACCTTTTGTTGGACAGTGCTGGGAGGGTGGACTCTCTTGAAAATTAACCACCCTTTATCCATGGCAGCCAGCTTCTGAATTACATCTAAATTTTTATTTATTGTCACTTTTTAAAAAATAAGTAAGATAATTGCAGAGTTTTGCAATTTAAAAAAATGCAACGAAAAGTTGGTTCCCACCTTTGCCTCTACCCATCCCTTCCTACATCCACAGGTACTTCTCTTATTGGTTTCTTGTATTCTTCCAGATATAAGTAAATAAATACAGATATATAAAAAAAAAAAAGAATATAGCCACAGTCAACGTTAGCGAAGTCATCTATACACCTGAAGGATTGGGTCCTGGCGATCTCATACCACAACCTGCAGAAAATAAGAAACACTCATCATCAACAACAAAATTTTGTATGATGGTCAGAAAATATTTCCTTTTCAGTTTTACAAATAAATACTAAAGTGTTAGACAATATCATCTATGTCCTATCGAAAGGGTTCTCCATTTCTTCTTTTTGCTGTGGTCCTTGAAGCTTGCCTGGTTCATGTGAAATTTTTCTCTGGTTTATGAAGCTTCATCATATCTTTCCATTACATTCCTTTCTGTGCTTAAGTTAATGAGACTCACTCTCTGTTGACTACAATAAAAAAAAAAGCTTAACCAATTCATTTTGTTTAGTAGAAAAAAAAAAAAAGACCTTCATGTGATGGCTGAAGCGCAGGGACAGTGACTGTAGCTCCCGGTCTCGCTCCAGGTCTTAGCATGTGGTCACCACCCAGGTGGGTCAGAATGGGTCGATTGCAGCATTGCAAAGGCTGCTCCTGTCAGCCTGCTGCAGAGGCAGGGTGGAACCTGCTCTCCTGCTCCCGCCAGGTGACATCTGCCAAGCAGGTTGGGGTGAAGAAGCTGGGGACAGCTGGCTCCCTGGGACATCCACAGAGGTGCTTGCTTGGTCTGCGCAACATGGAGAGGCAACATGCAGCAATAAGCTGGACTCCGTGTGGTCTTCCCGGCCTCCCTCCAAGCCATGTGTTCCCCTGTGACCAAGCTCTGGTGCCCTCAAGTCCTTTCATGCTCAGGAGTGCCCCTCCCTGAATGCTCAATGCTCTGGCTGAAGCCCATCCTGCAGGAAAACTAACCTAGGGGTTCCTCTGCCCCTGCTCATGTGACATTGAAGGAAACCAGGTTCTTGTGTTTGATGAAATAAACTTTAAAGTCAAGACACCAAAAGTCATGCAAGAGAGCTTTATTAGAAGTGAAAGTGAAGTACAAGCAAACTGAGGTTGGAGAGAGAGCCTGGGGAGGAGAGAGAGAGAGAGAGAGAGAGCTAGAGAGAGGGAGAGATATCTCCAGGCAGAGGACATCAAGGGAGATGATGCTGTCCCCAATTTTACTACTGTTATGTTCACTAGGAGAGCTGGGGATCCCCTTCTGCACTCTTTGCCAATCAGGTGTTCAACTCCTTCACATCGGGCGGTGGTTTTTGATTTTACTTGGTACCTCTCTGGAACTTGGTGGCCATCCTATTTAGGGGAGGGGAGCTTCACCTACAAGTCAATCCCATGATAAGGTGGGCACTAGGGTCAGCAGCTGGTCAGAGTTACCTTAATGTGTCTGCACCACTCAAGGAATCTTCAATCCCAGATAGCTGGAGATGCTTGTAGCCATAATTCCTAGCTTCCCATCAGCCTCAGTGGCCCTGTTAAGAGTTAGTCCTATTAATCCTTTTCTCTTGATGTGATTTCCAATTAGCTCCCCTGTTTCTACCTTCTGCTAACTACCACCCTTTGCTTTCTCATCTATTTTGGAAGTAGTTTAAAGAAGACCCTAAAGTGATTTAAAGGACACTTGTGACCTTGCTTACATTTCCTGGCTCATGGATAGCTACTACCTAACAGGCTCCGTCTGGATGGGGTGAGGAGGAAACTTTTATTGGGCTGAGTTCGTTGAGCCTTGTGCTGACCTGGCTGCCCCCGTAACAACAGAGAAATTTGCTCTGCAAAAGGAGCATGAAATGAGTTGCCTGTTGGAACACCTGCGGGTTATATGTTCTTGGCCACATTCACTGATTTTAAATTTTCTTATCTTTCCCATTTTTATGAATTTCTTCTCCTCTTAGGGTGGTTATTCCACTAATCTGTAGACCCTTGTATTGAACCTTTCATTTGCCCTTTTTGCCTAGGTAGTAGCTTTTTAGAATAGCTCTTTCCATCCCGAGGGTGTGCTTGGTCTATTTTATGCATGCATGGTTGCTGACTGTCTATTTGAGAATGTGAGTCTTTACTTTAAGGCCATTTCCTGTTGGCCTGGGCTTGTCCCTGTTTCTTGTTGCTGCATTCATTTGCCTTCAGTGCATTTCTGTGGACCTCACTTGGCTTTCTCCTTCATTCTCGCCTTCATTTCACAGGGTCTCCTCCCATATCTGCCGTTTCCTGGGCACCCAGGTACTGGTGTGAGCCTCCTTGGTCTGGTCAGGAGAGGTACTGCCTGTTTCTAGTGCACACGATTTGGAGAGACATCGGGTCTGGAGGTGTGCTAGAAATTAAAATAAAAGGCATGGTCAGAGGGATTTGCTTCAGATGGACAGCTGGGCAAGACTCTTAGGGGCGAGGTCTAAACACAGGAGGGTGAGAAGACTGTTTGGCACAGGAATAGCAGGAGGTTTGTCCCGATACCAGGGGAATTGAAATGTGAGGGATGTAGAGCACCAGAAGTGAATGCCCAAAATTTCGGTTCAGCAGAGCCCAGGCGGCAGGAGGACAAGTCCTGGGAGCAGGGCCAGTCTCCCGTGGCAGGCGACCTGAAGGGGCTGGGTCTGCTGGGGAAGCTGTGAGGCTGGCCACGAGACTGGCCGGGCTTAGTGAGCCCCTGGGTTGTGGCACTGCTGCTGGAGCTCTTGGGGCTGGAGAGTGCTGCCCAGGAGGACACCAGGGACCACTGAAACAGCTCTCTGGCTGTCCTGTGCTTAGGGAGCATTTCCTGGTGGGGCAGGGCACCCAGGGGCAGGGGCCACTGAGCTCTCTGGAGCGTGGAGCCTCCATGCCTCAGTTAGGGTGCCAGCTCCCTAGTGAGACAGGGCTGCTCCGGGACCAGGAGAGGAGCAACCCCCTACTTGCCACAGATGTGCCTTGGGCACAGGGGCCATCAGGGCTGCATTTTTCATGGACAGAATGACTTCAAGATTGAAAAGCCACTGCAGAGTCTGGAAGGAGACACCTGGGCTGTGTTTCCCGGGTGCCTTCCTGCTCAGGGCTGGTGGAGGTGAGGGAACCGGATGGAACCTGCCTTGTTACGTCCAGGCTTTCTGACCACAGGACTCCTTTATGGTAAGCAGCAGCTTCCCTTGTGAGCCATACATTCAATGATAATAGGTAAGTTGTGAGGTCAGGGTGGTGGCTACTGGGGGCAATAGGGGCAGGGAGGGTGGGTGGGGCAGGCTGGTCAACACCCACTAGGTTGCAGGGAGATGGGGGTGAGTTCTGGTGAGCTGCTGCCACAGGTGCCCAGAGAGCAAAGACACAGCGGACATTTAGGAACCCAGGAGGAATGGTTTGGAATGTTCTCCATAAATAAGTGACAGATGTTTGAGGAGGTAGTTACATTTAATTGGACTTAAACACACAGAGTGTCCATGTGTCAAAACACCAGCTTCCCCGTCAGCACCTACGACTTTCATGTTTTTGCATATTAGGTACAATTCATGTACGTGTCAGCAGGTTTCAGGGCGAGTTAGGAGGTGTTTCCATGGCAACATGTAGGTGTATAGCCAGAGAGCTCAAGGATTGCACCTGCTCAGCTCCACGCCCAGGGTCCATCCCTCAAGGGAGAGGAGCGCTTCCTGCCTGGGTCCTGAGCCCACCCTGCCCTCCGTGCTGCACTTCTGGAAAACAGCCTGGAGCAGGCCTTCTCAATGGCCACAGGAGGCCACATCCCTGGACCCCAGAGCTGCAGAGAGGGTTTGCTGCTCTTCCCATGGTGGCACTTTATCCCTCTCGCCATTTCTCAGTGCCACTGTGGTCCTCAATTATTGAGCCTGTGGCTGAGCTTTCTGTGCCTTCCCACTCAGCCTCCCTCCCCTTCTTGCTCCAAGGCAGAGGGTCCAGAAGCTTCCCCCTCAAGCAGGACTTGCTGAGGTGTCTGGTGACGCTGAGCACCCTCTGCACCATGGCAAAGCCCCTGTTCAGATGTTAGATAATGGGGCACCCCGGGAACAATGCAGCCTCGGGAGCACAGAGCTACAGCTCAAAGCGGGACAGATGGCTTAGGGGAAGCAGAGCAGCAAGGAGGACATGAGAGGACAAGGGTGATTAAGAGGAAGAGAGGTGGCATCCCCCAGCCACCATGTGCCCACTTATTTCCTTCACCAGGAGGTGTGTGTGGCATGGAGCACTTTGGAACACCAGCCCTGGGCCCCAACTCCACTCTGCCTCAGAGCCTCCCTGGGTGGGCAGCCTCCACCCTGGGGCCTCCTCCTCTGTGACCACAGGAAAGCGAGTCCTGCTCGTCTCCCTGTGGAGACAGACAGGTGTGTAAGTCGTGTCCTCTAGGGCAGCCTGGCGCCCAGGGAGTCCTCCGCAAGTGTCCCCTCAGGTCCCTGGCAGATCCTGGCTCTGCTGGCATGGTGTTCATATGCTCTGACATCAATAGCAAACCTTTCACTCCTCTTGGCAGCACACCTTGGATGCACAGAAAACAGAATGCTGTCTTCATTTACCTCCCTTTTTGTTTTTGGTATTGGGGATTGCACCCAGGGATGCTTTGCCAGTATGTCACATTCCCAGCCCTTTTTTATTTTTTACTTTGAGACAGACTCTCACTAACTTGCCCAGGGCCTTGTTAAGTTGCTAAGGCTGGTTCGAACTTGGGATCCTCCTTCCTCACCTCCCCAGTAGCTGAAATAATAGGCATATGCCACCATGTTGGGGTTATCTATAGATACTGACTTCCAAGGACATGATATCCTCTCACAAGCTAGGTGAGTGGGCCTGTGACACCCTGAGGGAAGGTTCTTTATACTTCACTATTCACCTTGTGGGTCCCTGGGCTAGGGTTAGTGCTGCTGCTCTCTCCCCATCCATGCAGCACGAGCAGGCAACTGAGAAGGGTTTCTTGTTGTTGTTGTTGTTGTTTTTAATTTTACTTTACTCTGACAAGATTCTTGACAGCAACACACACAGCTTTCTTATTTCATATTCTTGGCTGGGCTGGACTCTGTTGGTAGAGTGCTTGCCTGGCTCGCATGGAGCTCTGGCTCAATACCCCACACCACTTGTGATGAATAGAGAGTCAGTGGCCAACTCATTAAGACACCCCTTATGTCCAGCTTGAGGGCTGGCCACGGCTTGCGTCCAACAGAGGTTGATGGATGAATTAACTGAAATAATGTCTAGTGAGAGACAAATTCCAGTGTTTCATCCAATCTGTCTGTCTGTCTGTCTTCATCCGACTTCAGAGTGTGCAGTTAAACATAGGGAAACCTGTCTTCCAGGTGTTTGTGGTTGGAGCAGCACATGGGATTAAACAGCTCTCTATTCACATCTATGGGATGGGAGCCATGACGTGAGTGCTGAGATGCCCTTTCTGTTTTTGTTGTAGTGTGTGCAGACATACACTTAGTTGTCTTTATGCTTCTGTCTTAAGCACCTGACCTCAGGCCCTGTGGCGTGGTCACTGTCATGTCCGTCCTCTGCAGTAGCACTGTGTTCAACGTGGTTGGTAAGCAGTCCAAGAAGTGCCTTTGTGCATAAGCCTTTAAGCTTGCCCTGCCTACGGTAGGTGGGGCATGCATTCCTTCTGTGAAACAGCAGGGCTTCCACGTGGTGCTCAGGGAGCTCTAGGGGTGCATGTTTTGCATGTCTGTCCAGCTGCTCGCTGCATGTGTTACAGCATGGTCACCACATCTGCCCAGTGAAACAGCACGGTGCTCCACAAGCACTTTGACTTAGCAAATGCTTTTGGAGAATGTGGTAGACGTTAATAGCATAAAGATAAATAAGTCATTAGATTCCTGACACTCTGATACTCGCAATGCATAAATATAAAATATCGTAGAACTAGTTGGAAATGTGATATCTCTCTAAAGATTTCCTGTCTTTTGGGTCAAGTCTTAGAGGACTTATAGAGATGCCTAGGTGGGTTCAGTGAGGGAACACCATGCAGCCGTGGTGGGAGGGGCAATGGAGCCATACTCAATGTTTGGGGAGCAGGAAGTGGCTCTGATTGTCTGGGGCTTCCTGTTGCAGCTTGCAGGTGAGGCTCCGGGGGACAGTAAGGTGCCCTCGAGCCTGCGAAGGCCATGTGAGCTGGCAGTAGTGCCCATAGGCACAGCAATCACTGTTCACTGGCACACATTTGTCCCTCCACAGGGCTGGTATCATGCACCTCGTCCCCATGGACAGCTCTGCTCCTCTCTAGGTCCCAGCTGAGCCAGCCAGGGCACCTCATGCAGTGACATGTTCAGGAACACAACTAAAATGCAGAAAGCGGGTCATACCTGGAGCCTGTTCTCTTACCAGATTGTCCACCATGCTCTGGAGACGTTCTTGTAGGCAGTAAGGGATGAGGAGGTGACTTCAGTGGCATCCTGGTGGCAGGACACCAGGTGCAGGCCCATTCTAATAAATAACATGAAAGAGAAGCTTTGAAAACCTGAGCTGAGATAGCAAACCTGCTCATTCAGGGAAAGACACGGTCAGCCAGTCTTTCATCCTGAGCAGGATGGTGTGAGTGAACAACTTCAGGGCGGACACAGGTCTCGGGGAGTCACTCCTCAGCTGCATCTGGAGAAGAGCAAGATCAGGTTGTTCATGAGTCTGCAGATGTCCGGGCCTTGGCGCCTGTGAAGGGCAGTGGCCACAGTCAGTAGGCTCCCCCGGGTGCTGTGGAACTGCCTGTCATCCAGATTCCCTGTGCTTCACGTGTTCACAGGGCGCTCAGCCAGGCATGCGCAGCCAGTGGCTGGCGTTAAGGTGGGTGCCAGGAGACAGGAGCCAGGTCCCTATTACAAGAAGAACATCAACTATGTGGACTCTCTTCTTGGAGTTTTCAGACATGGTCAGCGCGGTCCTCAGCATCCCTGGTTGAGATTAAAAAGACAGAGGCTGTTTTTAACTGTTCAATCTCTTGGTTTCTTCTGTTATTTGGTCAAGTCCACTGCCGGCAGGCGAGCCTTCATGAGTCAACCTCTGCCGAGTTCCCTGCCTTCTGGTCATACTGCACTCACTCCCTTCCAAGTGTGTGACATCGACATTGTCCACTGTCCCATGAGCCCCACACATCGATTCTGGGTCAGGGTACTTGAAGTTTTAAATTCTCTTACATTGTGCAAACATTTATCTTAAGAAGGAAATTTTGAACTGAACTAAAACCCCTCAACAAGGGCTATGCTATCCAGATAATGTGTACTGATGTCTTTGGTCCTGGAAGAACTGATTTCAGTTCACCCTGGACATGCCATGTTCTGAAGCATAGACGGTATGTGCAGTAGCTGCTCCCCACATTTGGCTCCTTTTCCCTCTGGCTCTGACCATGTTCCCTCTCCATTTCCATTCTCAGGCTGGGCTGCCCTCCTTCTGGACTCCTCGGGAGCAGCATGTGACCATACCTGGATTTGTCCTGAGCAGCCCTGCTGCATTCCCACCGTGCTTGGGGCTCTCCCGGACACCTACCGGCTGCTCTGTGCCTTTGGTACCTTGGGAATAACCATATTTCTAGAGTGCTTGCAGTTCCCACAATTCCTATAAAATTCTAATATGTTTACACTAAAAAAATCCATGTTGTTAAAAACTGGGGCAAACTCGTTCTCAAGTGGTGCTGACTTTCATGTGATCCTCGAGCTACGTGGGACACCTGTGGGTCTCAGACCAGGTTCCACCTTCGGGGCATAATAAGAGTCTCCCACTCTGGTGCTCTCTGCCTGTCACATGTGTCCAAAGTCTTAGTTCCCAGAATGTAACTTTTAATTGTCAAGGACTTGGCACGGGATCTGCGGCTCTGCCTGACGTGAGCCCTCTCTCCGTGAGTGGGTGGAGCGAGAGTAATGGGAGGCGCCAACTACAGCCTCCTCTCTGGTTCCTTCTGCTGGGGTTCTCAGACCAGCCTCGGTTGGAGCGGGCCCTCTTTGGGGTTGTTCTGCTCCTTTACCTCATGACCCTTCTTGGCAACTCTGCCATCATCCTGGTGTCCCTTCTGGACCCCAAGCTCCACACACCTATGTACTTCTTCCTCTCCCACCTGTCCTTCCTGGACCTCTGCTTCACCACTGGTATCCTTCCTCAGCTCCTAGTCCACCTGGGGAGCTCAGACAAGTCCATCTCCTACGGCGGCTGCGGGGCTCAGCTGTACGTCTCTCTAGCGCTAGGGTCCACCGAGTGTGTCCTCCTGGCTGTCATGTCCTACGATCGCTATGTTGCCATCTGCTGCCCGCTACACTACACTCTTGTCATGCACCCTCGGCTCTGTCACTCTCTGGTGGCCACGGCATGGCTCAGCGGAGTGGCCACCACCCTGGTACAGTTCACCCTCACCCTGCGCCTGCCCTCTTGTGGGCATCGCCGCGTGGATCACTTTATCTGTGAGGTCCCCGTGCTCATCAAGCTGGCCTGTGTGGACACTACCTTCAACGAGGCTGAGCTCTTTGTGGCCAGCGTCCTGTTCCTGGTGCTGCCCCTGTCACTCATCCTGGTGTCCTATGGCCACATCACCCAGGCCGTGCTGAGGATCAGGTCGGCTGCTGGCAGGCGGAAGGCCTTTGGGACCTGCTCCTCCCACCTGCTGGTGGTCACCATCTTCTATGGGACCATCATCTTCATGTACCTGCAGCCGGCCCGCAGCCGATCCAAGGACCAGGGCAAGTTTGTCTCCCTGTTCTACACAGTGGTGACGCCCGTGCTCAACCCTCTGATTTACACTCTGAGGAATGAGGAGGTTAAAGGGGCACTGAAGAGGGTCCTAGAGAAGGTCCTGGGAGTAAGCTGTACATGATTGTCAAAAAGGTGTACATGCAACACGGTGAAGGGCATCTTTTTGTAGACACATTTATCATCTGAAAACAGAACACTTTTGTGTCATTTTCTCTCTAAATTCCCTGGAATTCATGCAGATTCCCAACTTGGCCGCCACTCAGTAGTAGTGCGGCGTGAACCCTCGGTGCCCTAGGCTCCGGGGACTTTCTGTGAAGTGCATTATTTGTGAAGCACTTATGAGGCTCACTGTAAATCCGTGCTTTGCCAGACTGAGGTGAGCAGGGGCATGTTGGGGATGTCCAGAGCAGCCAGCCCCTTGGTGAAGACACAGCTTCTCTTTGTGCCTTCCCTCAGTTGCAGAGGGATGCAGGGCCCATGTGCTTACCAGGATGCTGCTGAGATGGCTGCACGGTAAAAGGGGTGTGTGTGGGTGTGTGGAGGTGTTGGTGAGCTGTCCTGTGACCAGTCCTTCACTGCCCCAGCAGCTCACCTGCTGAAGGCAGGGAAGAGATGGGAGAGGGTTGACACCGCACAGGGACCAGGACTTCCTTCCACGTGACAGACAGTGGGCAGCAGGGCCGGCTCTGGCTGTGCTCAGATCTGATGAGCGTCAAGTTTCTAGCTGTCAAGTGAGACTGGCGTCTGCTTCCTAAGAAATACGCAGTTGTGTGCTCTTCTCTGGCATCCACGGAGGTATGAACAGGGCACCCATGGCTGCTGGATGGCTACATTTCCATCACAAAACACAGCTTACATAATTTTAAGTTTTATCTTTCAGGGAAAAGCGTCATCAAAGTGATCCAATCATCTCCACTCACCACTGACCTTCCTTTCACATGGGTTCACTCTGGATGCCCGTGGCCTGGACCATTCTTGTTCTAGAAAGGAAGAATCTTGGATCTTGACCTTTGGAAAATTTGTGAGCTCCATGTTGCCTTTTCATTTCATTTTACTGAAACAGGCATTAGGCCGTCCACGGCAGGAAAGAATGCTCATGTTTAAACCTCCCTCAAAATAAACCAACGGTTCAGCGAGACAAGCAAGAATGGGCGGGGAGCGTCCTGCACGGTGCTGACCATTGCAGGACAGGACCGAGGTCAAGGGAGGAGGGCCATTTATAGTCTCAGAGGTGAAAAGAGGAAGACTACACTGGCCCTGCGTGTGGGAGTTCTTGTCCCTTGACAGTTGGCTTAGCCACAGTGACGTGCAGGAACCTGTGAGCATCTTCTGGAACTAAACAAGATGCGGCTCGGCTGGAATAAAGGTTCAGAAGTGAGAGGAGCAGGAGAAACCTGGGTGGGAGGCACACGGCTGCCTCCCATTCAACTAGAACATGCAGGGTGGTGCCTCGGGTCTAAAGGCTCTTGTAGTTTTACATCCCCGTTTGTATAACTGCCTGAATGTCCTTAGAGGGTTCCTCTGCATCCTTTCAGAGTCGCGTCACAAGCTCCATGGACTTAGGATCCATTTCTGGAACTTGGATTTCTTGCTTAAGTGTGTTTTGATTCCTTGATTTTTACTTTTTTTTTGTGCATTATAGATTCTTGCTTTGTGGTTACTACGAGGCTTAGAAAACATCTGTTGATTATTACAAATTATTTTGAAATGATGGTAACTTAACCTAATCATAAATAAAAGAAAAAAAATAACAAAACAAGAAGGAAGAAGGGTTGTCCGTGTCTTAGCCAGAGAGAAGCCACAGAGGCCAGGGAGCAGGAGGCTCACTGTGCTTTCCCGGTTTGGGTTACTGGTGGATCACATGTACCCACTGCCATGTACCATTTTTGTATTTTTTTTGTGTGTGTGTGTGTGAGATCAGAAAAGAAAATTAGTTTAAAAAGAAAAAGAAAATATTAGAAAAATACAATGCTATTTTTATTAGCGCAGAAACTATGTTAAACGATGTATTTCCTCTATAAAGTAATGAGCCCCAGAGGTGTCTAAGGAAGAAGAGAGCCCTCCGCACCGGGAGAGGGTGTGACTCGTTGTTCCTGGGTGACCCCACAGGTCAGCAGTTCCTCAGTTTATTGCCAACAGGGACACCGGCACCCCCAGACCAACGGCTAGGTGAACGACACTTGCTTAAGGTTGCCGGGTGACCCTGAGGTTCCCCCTTCTCTTCACATCCTCATGACCACTCAGTAGCTCCCTGGGGTGGGGGAGGAGATGCTCATGTAAGACACGAACCTCAAACAGGGTTGTTTCAAAGCCACTCATCCCGTGGGTCAAGAGCTGGCTGGACACAAAATAAGGAAGCTAAGGAAATGTCATATGATGCAATTCCTGACAGAGTAGGAACTCCAACAAGTTCAAACCGCCTCACAGTCAGAGTTCCTTCTGGCCGGGTCATTGGAGTGTGCTCTGTCCCCAAAGGGTTGTAAAGGGTGACAACGAACCTTGGAGCTGCAGTCAGGGTTGGCTTGTCCTCTCAGTGCAGTGAGTGTGCCGATGGGTGAAGCTGGAGCGCTGGCCGGTCTCAGCTCTGCATACTGAACCTGGACATGGGGCAACTTATTGCCATGCCCAAAGTTAGTGTCCCGCAGTTACTGTGATCGATTGGCATGTGAAGTGCATTTTATTCACAGAAACAAAGTAGTTAGTAAGTAGAGATACAGAGGTAGATGAGAGAAAGAGAGAGACAGGCACCTGATCCCAATCGGTTCCACCCTATTGAACACATCACTGTTACAGTTCCCTTATAGAAGAGGGTGTGCGATTTTGGCCCAGGAGGGTGCACATGCTCAGCACCAGGACGAGAGGAAAGGCACCTTGAGGGCATCTCAGGAACCAACCAGGCTGCAGCCATCATAGGCTCAGACAAGTGGAAATGCAAGCCTGCTTCAGGACTGGCGGAGACTAGAGGCCCAGGGAGCCCCAAGCCCAAGGTGACCCCATTTGGCCAACAAGCAGCTCCGAGATCCTGCAGCTGTGGATTGGGCTGCCCAGCACTGCTCACATGGGTGTCTCCATGTGACACTCCTTCTGCAGGATGCAGGGTGCAGGACATGGTGGAGGCTTCACCAAGGGTTCAAAGCAAGGTCCAGGGGCCAGACAGGGTGTTGGGGGTTGGATTCCCCGCCAGTTGCCCCTGACAGTGATGATGCACAGGGCTCTGAGGTGAGGTGAAGCTTCACTGAGACCCCAGGGAGGGAGAAGTGCAGGCAGTGTGCACAGCGGTCCACCATCACGAGAATCAAGCCCTTGGGAGCTCATGTCTGAGCACAACGTGTCCAGAAGGATGGGCTTGTCCTGAGGATTTAATGTTCGCCCTGCTGGGTTTTGGTCTTGCTTTGATCTGAGCTCTCCTTTTTGTTCCCTTATTTCTGCCTTTTGGAGTGGAAATGTTTACCCTGTAGCTGTCCCACTATTGAATCTCAGGAATAAGTAACTCTCATTTTTATTTTTACAGGGCTGGTAGCTGAGTCTTGGAGGAGACGGATGTGGACTTTGGGTCATGTAGCAGTTAAGATGTTGGTGCTCTGGGCTGAAATGCATGCATGGCATGTTGCGAGGGCCCTTTTGGGCCATGGTGGAATACTGTGACTGGACTTGAAATGTCCCCAAAGGCCTGGGCGCTGAAGGCTTGGCTCCCAGCACAGAGCTCCAGCCTGGGAGATGGGGCTGAGGGGAGGTCTCTGGGTCACTGGGCTGTGCCCATGAAGCTGTGCATGGGGGCAGACTGGCTCGAAGGCAGCCATCCTGGGTCGTGGGGAACCCTAGCTGGGTTCCCCGCCTGGTTTCCCAGCAAGCCCTAAGGAGACAAAACCATTAGTCACATGTGGCCTTTACCACTGGACCCTGGCTCTAGGGGTGTGCCTGGCTCTTCATTATTATCCTAACAAACCAGGCCTATTCCAGCCAGGAGGAAGTCACTTTTGCCCTAACCCACTAATACTCCCCTCTTTCTGACCCAAATTTCGTGAATCCAACTGATCTTGCTGCCACCCAGGACCCATTTTGTGTCAGTAAGCCCCTGAGTAATTCCTACCCTGTGCAAGCTGAGATCTCTCTGCCTCTCTTCCTTTGGTCTCACGGCACTTGAAGCCAGTCATCATAAACCAGGACTGGGCGGTCCCAGAACAAGGGCGTGGGCAGTGCCAGCCTCTCCTTTGTCTCTTTCTTTGGCTGCCAGGTGATGAGATCAACGGCTTTGCTCCATGTGCTCCCACCATGGTGGACACCACGGCCCAGAGCAGTTCCACCCCCAAGTATGGGCTGAAATATCCAAAACCATGAGCAGAACCAAACCGGCTTTTCCATAGGCTGGTGATCCCAGGTGTGTTTTGGAGTAACAGAAAGCTGAACACCACGCCATGTGACAGAAAGACAAATAGAGGGTCGGAATGCCTTCAGCTAGATGGTTGGGGCAAAGACAATTATTCATTATGAGTTCCTTGTTTTCCAAGGGTGGTGCGTTTAATTGGCAGTCCTAACAGGTGTCAGGTGCCATGGGGACACAGAGAGAAGCATTGTCAAGTGTTTGTGGACTCTGTCTCCTGGGATGGCTTAAGTCTCAGTGGATTGGTTCCGGATGGTGGGACCCCAAATCCCCACACTACGTTATGTGGTCACATCACCCACCCAACACAAAATGTCTCTAGTGGTGGTGGAGAACCCAGGGTGCAGTGTCTCAGAGGCTCAAAACAGGTGCTCAGAAATCAAGTACCAGAGGACAGTCAGCATTGGGGAGGGTTGGGATGGAAAGTGGCTGGGCTTCGGAAGAGAGTCTTTGGGAATCTGGGGAGGGGCAGCGAGGAGCTTCCTTCATTTGGTCTCAATGCAGCGTTTGGTGCTTTTCAAAACGAAAGACTGCAAATGTTCTCCACTGGAATTAAAAAACAAACCAGGGAGTCTTGCAGAATGTATGTTTCCCAATTTTGTAACCAAACTACAAATTGCTTGGAGTTACAACATCTTAATTTGCTGCCTTGTGTAGAAACCTCTTTATGAAGTGAATTCTATTAAAATGTTTCTAAAATCTACCACACTTTTAATTTTATATATTTATCTCTGATGTGCTATTAGACTCTTTTTTTGCTGATGTTTAATTTAGAGACTTCCGTTTATTTAAAATGATAGTTTACTATTTTATTTTCTTGTATTTTGCTAAATTAACTTTCTTAATTCATTTTATCTTGTTTAATAATAGTTTTAAACCTGAATATTCTTACATTGTGATGCTCAGGGGTTTGAAAATTGATAAATTCTAAAGATTACTGATTGAAATTTTGGCACTCCTAATTACCTTGCTTTTTGTTCCTGCTTTCAAGTCTTACTGCAATGTGTTATGGGATTAAACATTTCTACTCTGATGTAATCACATCTTTATTGAATTAATACCTAGTCAACGATGCAAGCTGTCTATCACCAGTTTAGGCTTTGCATATTTTTATGAAAATATATCAATACCTATCATCAATGTGGACTGTCATGTTATTTCATAACTCAGATATGATGTGCTCATGTGGTAATAAAACATCTCTGTAATGACTTCCCTCCACCAACAGGAAGCACACTTTGCATCCACTTGGAGCCAAAGGTTAAAATGTAAATGATTGTAGGAAAAAGAAATTTAAGAAGGTAGAGAAAACAATCCACTTCCTAAAGATGGTTTTGGAGCTTGATGGTGTCCAGAGTGCCTAAAGGAGTGGTGAAGCAAAGAATAAAAACCAGATCCAAGACCAACCCCCACCCCATCCCACATCCCCGTGCACTTGCACACACAGAAGAAAGAAGAATGAGCTGGGGTGGGGGCTCAGAGAAATCAATTCAGCTGCTGGTTTCAACAGTTGCCAAGTAGTTGCCTTCCACTGACAGCCCTCCAGCTGACTGTTTGCTAATGCTGACCACATCTGCCATGAGACCACCACACACCCATATCATACTCTCTAGGGTGATTAAGAGTGGTTTATCTCTCCCTCAGTTGAGTAAAACCTTAAATTAAACCTCAGTGCTCTCTCTGGTTGGAGTTATCTGAGTTTTTCCATTTCTGTAATGACCAAGGCATTGGTTTATGTTAGGTATAGCGGTCTGGGAGGAATGGGTGGCCTTGTATTTCCTAGAGCATGATTGTGTTTGCAGTGTTCTCTACTCCACAGAGCATCACCACCAGCTGAAAGGCGAGGAGAATGTGCATTCCATAGGTTGCACGGTTGGGAAGCAGACCCAGGCCACTAGACCTGAGGATGGAGCTGCTAGGAACCCAACCCAAGATCGGTTTTTGCAAGGTGTAGGCCCGTCACTCACTTGAGACAGTCATCTTTCTCAGCTGAGCCTCAGCCTCAGGAGCACACTGAGCATGTGGGGATGGTGAGAAGTGCTAGTGAGAACAAGCAGGCACTCCCTAGTACACGCACACTCACTAGTACACCCACACTCACTAGTACAGCAGCACACACCAAGATAACAACACGTGTTAGTGTAACAACACACACTAATATAACAAGGCACACTTATCAATATAACAATGCATACTTATTAATAAAACAATATACCCTAATTACCCAATATACACTAATATAACAAGACATACTTAATACAAGGTACCAAAGTCCAGGGGAAGTAACTTTAAAAAGGTTTTTAATTATGTTTTTCCTCCCAAATAATCATACTACAAGCTACACTGGTGTATTTCATATAGGAAAATATTGAAATTTGAAGGAAGCTGTATGTTCCTAGAAGAGAGTTCAGAGAATATTTAAGCAATAGAAGGCTCTGAGAGAGTCAAGGTACTGAAGACAGAGATGTTGAGATATTTGTCAACAGACTCAGTTTCAACATGTCGATGAACGCCCTAAGTGATGGTGCTACATTGCGTGAAGAACGTCACACTCAGAAGGCAGGTTCTGGGCCTTCCCCCAGCTCTTCCATCAAGCCTGATGGGAGACCTGCATCTCTAGCGGCATGACTGGGTTGGCGGTGGCCTTTGCTCCTTCAGGATAGTGTGAGTTTGAACAAGGTCTCTTGGAGGCCCATCAGCAGGTGCAGATTCTATGTGGACCCATGGATCTGGTCCACCTGAGGGAGCTGCACAAAGGAATGTGATCAGCAGTTGTGTCCAATCGTAAGAGAGGAAGTAGGATCAGAGGTGAGGAAACTGGGTGGGGCTTGATGGTTCCACAGGTAAAGACGAGATTATAAGAGAGAGAGTGCTTTTCCTGGTAATTTATTGTGAGACTATTTTGTACTGATGGAGAGATGCTCATGGAGCAAGTTATTTGGTGCAGGGAATCAAGAGCAAGTTATTTGGTGCAGGGAACCAGGAGCACAGGTGGAAAAATGAGCTTTAAATGGGTTGAGAGAATCCTCTGCCATAAGGGGGAAGGGCTTAGCAGAAGTGGATTTTGTGTGTGTGTGTGTGTGTGTGTAGGGGAGGATACCAGGGATTGGACTCAGGGTGTTTAACCACTGAGCCACATTCCCAGCCCTTTTATATTTTATTTAGAGACAGGGCCTTGCTAACTTGCTGAGGCTGACTTTGCATTTGGGATCCTCCTTCCTCAGCCGCCCAAGCCTCTGGGGTGACAGGTATGCACCATCACTCCCAGCTATAACCATTATAAAAATAACAATGGGTTATTTTTATTTATTTATTTTTTACTGTGGTTTTGTTAAGTGTTGGACAAGCCTGTTGACTGCTGCTTCCCTGATCAAGCAGAAGGTCCCAGAGTGATGCTCAAGGAGGAAGGCCCCTCACACTGGGGAGATGCAACCTCTTCTTCCTGGACCGCCCCCAGAGGTTAGTCAGCTCCTCAGCTAATTGCCCGCAGGATGTGGCTTTCCCCAGAAGATGCAGCACCAGGAACAAGCCAGGGCCCTTTGATGAGGCTTCTGTTTCCCACCCAGGAACCCCTGTCTTGCTGAGGTGGCTTTTCCAGGATTGGGTACTGGAAACGTGTCTCAACAGACCTTGATTTGAAGTCAGTGACCCGTGGTCTGGGAATTATTTGGACATGGACCCCAAGGCTTGCTTTCTGAGGACAGGAGAAACGTGAGCTCTGCCCTTCACAGTGAGTAGGCTGGCAGTCTGTGCAGCCCGGGTGTCCAGGGTCTTGCTGGGGTCATGGAGTCCATGAACCTCACAGTTCCCATCCCAGTCAGCTGCTTCTGTCACTAGGGTGATGGTGATGTTGCCTGGGCCAGGAGAACTGTCTGGGATTCAGAATTGTATCTTGTAATTTCTCATAAATGCAAGCCAGTGTCATGCAATTGCTTAGTATGACACCAACCCTCAAGAATTAAAATAAGAACACCACGGATAATGATGGCCACGATGACTAGAAGGATAGATTGAGAGGCACTAGACATACAGGTGCGCAGGCAGACAAGTAGCTAGACCCTCGGCTCTGCACCCCAGGGGAGCAGTCCAACCCTGGAGCTCCAGCCCTGCGGAACTGCTGTGGAGGAATGGCTTACCCTGGCTTCTTCCTCCAGGAGAGAAGCTCTGCAGGCCTTTGAAATTGGAAGCTGCTGGCTCAAGCAGGGGAGTGGCGTCTGTCAATCAAAATGACAGTTTTAAATGATGGGACTGTGAGTCCCTGTGGATAGCAGCAAGACTGGAGCCTCCCACCCCTCCAGCCTCTGCCACTCGCTGCACAGAGCAGACAGACCACAGCAACTAGTCAGGAGAGTTCACGGTGCGAACAAGAAGTGGTCGGACTTAAGGGGAAAAGGCAGCAGCATTGGCGTGAGAGTCAGGGCGTCTTCTCATGGGCCAGGAGACAAAAGGTGAGTCAAGAGGAACAGGACTTGATGTGGGAAAAGGTGTTACAATCCGCCTCTTGTTAATAACCAAGGGCTGTTTGGGACACTGTTTCTCAGGTGGTCACGGGGCACACTGGCTGTGGCAGATCCAAGACGAGGGGGGACCTGGGCTGCATCATAAGCCGAGTGTCTCCTACACAGAGCATCCGGGCTTCATGAGTAGGCACAATAAGTGCTGCTGGTTGGAAGGCATCTTTGCTGTAAAATTACAAACAGAAGGAGGAGAGATCTCCCTCTCCTCATTAAAATGTAAATGTTTATTACATTTCAGTTTTTTTTTAAATGGTCAAAATTCTGCCTTTTCCTCAATTTTGCTGTTAACCTAAAAGTATTCTAAAATAATAACTTAAAATTTTAAATACACTTGAAAAAGTTTAAATAAAAGAATAAAATGGATTTGGGGCTAGATGCTGCTGGGTGAAAACCAGAGGTGTTGTGGAGGACAGGTCTTTCTGACTTGTGGTTCTGGTCTCCCTTTCCGGGGTCCTTCCAGGGAAGCACTTGTATTTCCTCAGACTTGAGGTTCAGCAAGAACTGAAGTCTGCATGTCCAGGGCACCTAGCTTGAACACGAGGCCAGGCACTTCACCAACGGGTGATCGTCTGACCTGGTCCTACGATGCCTGAGCAGACACGGGGGACAGTAACCGTTGCTCTTTCCTCTGGTTGGCAGAGTCATCCTGGAGGAACGGTGCATCTGGGAAGTGTGCCAGGCCAGGAACCTTGGTTCTGCCCCTTAGGAGAGGCTATGAGTACCCCTTCAGCTCATGGCACAGCTCTCTGCCTGTGGTGGCCGGAGGCTGCCCTGGGCTGGTGCCATGGTGCAGGGTGTGGAGCCAGCTTGTGGACGAAACCTCACATGAGGTTCTGGGCACAGGCAACCTCTAGGGTGTGGTGGGCAGGCCCCGGAGAGCTGCTCTCCCATGCCTGGCCAGCAGCACAGCAGTGCCTTGAGACTGAAGGGTCACGGGGGGACTTGGTGTCCCTGGCTGGTCATGCGTGTCCCTGTCTTGCCAGCTCTGTCCTGAGCATTCCTGTCACCTGATGCTTCGGGCACAGGTGTTCCTTGTGTCTTTCTCGACGCTGCCTTGAAGATGCAGCAAGGGAATCTCAAGGACAGCTGCCTGTCTTTGAGTCGGTGGTCAGCACCTGTGCCAAGCCCAGCCCCTCTTCTCCTCCTGAGTCCCCCCAGGGGCAGCTCCTCTTCACACCTGGCATACACTGTGCTCCCTAGGAGGAGGGTGGGAGGGGAGGCTCCTGCTACCTCTCAGAGCTTCCTCATGGCTCCACAGCAAGTGAATAAAGGCTTTGCTGCAGTTTCATTTGGGTCCCTGTTGCTCTCTCTGGCTTCTCTGGCACCTCCCCACCCAGCCATTCCTGAGGTTGCCCACTTCCTGTTTTCCTCGATGTCCAGAACGGCCTAGTGACTGTGTGACCCAGGACACTGGGAAAGTGCAGCCAGCCTTTTGCAGCATGCTGACCCCTTAGCGCGCACTTGACATCCATCAAGTCTTGGTAAATATGACCCTCCCTTTCCAGGCAGCCTACAGTGTTTGCAGGTTTTCATGAGGTCAGTGGCGTCTGGATTTGGGGTAGACATAATTTAAGGGTACAAGAGACACAAAATGCATCTTATGAGGTTGGGGAGCCGGGACAGGGGAGGCTAGGGCCAGAGCCAGGAGGACCTTGTCTCCTGAGATCCAGGATCTTGCAGTCACTCTCCCTGTGGGTGTCACAGGCAGCAGGTTAGAGAAGGTGCGGCCATGTGGGGGGCAGCCAGGGTGGGGGGGCTGCAGGGTGGGGGGCTTCCCAGAGGTGCAGGAATGCAAAGGGGCCACTCCACCCTGGAGAACAAGGTTCTTCAGCTCACAGGAGCGTGTTACTAGCTGCATCTCTTTCCTCCGTCTGTGCAGTGCCAAGCTCTACATCAGCCTTGGCACAGCCGCTAGTGTGTCCAGGTTCTTGTACCAGGTCCTTTGCAGTCTCTTGGCGATCTTTCCTTTTCTCCCTCATCCTTCTGCACGAGCAGAAGGCTCTCTTCCAGATGGGTCCAAAGCCCGGTTCTCCACAGGCCTCTCACGGGTTTGTGTGGGCAGTGTTGGTGGACGTCCTTGCTTCTGCTTCCCATGCAGGGAGCAAATCTGCACCCGTGCACATCCCTTCCTCAGAACCTGCGCTGAGCTCCGGGTATGGGTACGCAGCGGGCAACACGGGCTGACGGGTTGTGACGTGAATTTGAATTGGGAGTGGTGGCCAGTCAGACAATTTTTCAGAATGATAATTGTGTTCTGTTATTTAACATCTCCCTCCTTTTCTCATCTGAAAACAAAGTGCAGACTCGTCCTGTGCCATTGGTTTATCCCCCTCTCCATTGGAAACCAGCTTAGATTTATTTGGGCATTTTTCACTCCATGGTCCCCATCAGGGAAGAGTGTGTTCAGGTGGTTCTCAGTCTGTGCCCACCCTGCGCCTGATACCTCATGAGGACCACCACACCGTTCTGCAGTCAGCCCTTCCTGGTGTC
The DNA here is from genome assembly GCF_045843805.1 of Urocitellus parryii. Classification (NCBI taxonomy): domain Eukaryota; kingdom Metazoa; phylum Chordata; class Mammalia; order Rodentia; family Sciuridae; genus Urocitellus; species Urocitellus parryii. The sequence continues at coordinate 170,671,001 of NC_135531.1, read as the reverse complement.
TTTGTGTCAGTGGCCATCCGAGAAGGAAGCCTTGGGCCCTGGGGAATCTCAGGCCAGCGTGGAGGTGGGAGCTGGAGGTGCCCCTTGGCTCAGTGGCCATCAGGCAGACTCTGCCTGCTTTCTCCCAGGCATAGGTCTTTGTGAACCTTTCACAAAGGGGGCTTCTGCACCCCTGTCCAACTCTCACTCATGACCTCGGGCTCCTTGGCCTCTCTCATATACTTTTTGCATTTCCTTAAAATTTAATTGGTGGGGCTGGGGATGTGGCTCAAACGGTAGAGTGCTCGCCTGGCATGTGCAGGGCGCTGGGTTCTTCTCAGCACCACATGAAAATAAAAATAAGGATATTATGTCCAATGAAAAAACTAAAAAAAAATAATAAATAAATATTTAAAAATGCTCTCTCTCTCTCTCTCTCAAAAAAAAAAAAAATTAATTGGTATTTTTCTCCAGGTTCAAGTTAAGGAATTTTAATAGATTTGTGTAAGTATTCTTTTAAGTGAATTTTATAAGAATGATATAATGCATTTTAACTCTTTACTAGTAACATATATATTATTCTTCAGTATTGCTCTTTTTTTGACCTTTGAAGACTTTTAGCCAAATTTTCTAAATAATACCTAAATAAATAAAGTATATTTTTAACAATGATCTTCATCTTTGGCATTTCAGTTATGTCAGTGTTCAATCTGGTTTTGTCTCCTGGACTGTGAAGAGAAGGGCACAGACGGAGTATGAGCACGTGTGGGGGCGGCCAAGAAGGGGCACGCGCCCCAACCCCCACCTGCGCCTGTGATCAGGTTTTCGGTGAAGATTTTCGCCAGTGGCTGGCACAGCGCAGAGGCCCGTCACCCCTTCATCTGAGGAAAGCCTGTTTTCGTGACAGTCACTGCACAGTCTTTACACGCAGGCAAACACCCACTCTGTCTCTGGTCATCAATCACCAGATCCAAAGCTGAAGGTGTTTGAGGTTTCCCGTGGACAGTCAGTGGGCTGGAGGGAGAAGCACAGAGGGCTGGGTCTGCTGACCCCTTGGGCTCTCACCCCTCTTGGGTCTCCTCCTTCCCTCTGCAGGGGCAGCTCCCTGGGAGGCATGGACTGGGCCAATGGGAGCTCCCCCACGGGGTTCATTCTGCTAGGCTTCTCTGCCCACCCCCGCCTGGAGGCTGTGCTCTTCGTGTTTGTCCTGTTCTTCTACCTCCTGACCCTGCTGGGAAACTTCGCCATCATGACCGTCTGGTACCTGGACCCCGCTCTCCACACGCTCATGTACTTCTTCCTCAGCAACCTCTCCTTGCTGGATGTCTGCTTCACCACCAGCCTGGCGCCCCAGACCTTGGTGAACCTGCGTGGACCGGCGAAGACCATCACCTACGGCGGCTGCGTGGTGCAGCTCTACGTGTCCCTGGCTCTGGGCTCCACCGAGTGCATCCTTCTGGCTGTCATGGCGCTGGATCGCTATGAAGCTGTCTGCAGACCCCTGCACTATGTGGTCATCATGAGCCCGCGGGTGTGCCAGCAGCTGGCCTCCGCCTCCTGGCTCAGTGGGCTGGCTAACTCCCTGATCCATGCTACCTTCACCCTGCAGCTGCCGCTCTGCAGCAACCACAGGCTGGACCACTTCATCTGTGAGGTGCCTGCACTTCTCAAGCTGGCCTGCGTGGACACCACTGTGAACGAGCTGGTGCTCTTTCTCGTGAGCATCCTGTTCCTCGTGATCCCACCCGTGGTCATCCTCATTTCCTACGGCTTCATCACTCGAGTGGTGCTGAGGATCAGGTCTTCGGAGGCCAGGTACAAAGCCTTCAGCACCTGCTCCTCCCACCACACGGTGGTGGTCATTTTCTACGGGACCAGCATCTACATGTACCTGCAGCCCAGTGACAGTTATGCCCAGGACCAGGGCAAGTTCATCTCCCTCTTCTAAACCATGGTGACCCCCACTCTGAACCCCCTTATCTACACCTTACGGAATAAGGATGTGAAGGGAGCGCTGAGGAAGCTCCTCTCAGGAAAACTGTGTCTCCTGTGGACATGATGTGGCAGGAGCTGCCTGGGGACCCACACCAGCCTCTGCCAGCCAAGCTCAAGCCCCACACTCCACGCCCACAGACCTGCCCCTGCCTCTGTCCTCATGAGGGTTCACAAGGACTGAGCGGTCACGTATTCGCTGGGCCAAGAGCTGAGCCGAGGGAAAGGGAGCATGCTTGAGGTCCCTACTCACCCCTGATCTGCAGATCAGTGGGTATTGTTCAGCCCTTCCTCTCCGTCAGTTCTTTCTTATCTCAGACGCATGTCAAGATTCTCAGAAGGGTCAGAGGAACAAAGAGTGTCAGATGTTTTTTCATGACCTGGTGCATCTCCTTCCTGGTCTGAAGGTCCCTGCACGCATGGTAGATACAACTATTTTGAAAGAAAAGGTAATCTAATACCGCTGTTCTGACCATCTCATGATTAAATCAATAAGACTAAGGAGAGCTCAAACGACAGCATTTCTGTTTGTGAAAAGCAGCTTTATTGAATAGTGACTGATATGCAGAAAGTGTAAATATCTAACGTGTACAACTGAATGAGTTGTCTCCTAAGCAGACACCCTGAGAAGGTCACCACAGTCACGGTATTCAATGTGTCCACCACCTCTAGAAGTTTGCTTGTGCCTCCCTTTTGTTGTAAGAACCCAACGTGAGATCTACCCTTTCAACATTTTTGGTCCTGGGAACTGGACCCAGGGGTGCTCTACCCCTGAGCTACATCTCCAGTCCTTTTCATCTTTGGAGACAGGGTCTCAGGAAGTTGCTGAGGCTGGCCTCAAGCTTGGATCCTCCTGCTTCAGCCTCTGGAGTTGCTAGGATTGCATTGCTGGGATCACAGGTGTGGCCACAATGCCTGGCTCCCTCTCAACACCTTGTTAAGTGTACAGAGTAGTATTGTGCTCCTTGTGAGCTCCCTCAGCATGCATGACTGAAACTTTGCATCCATAGAAGAAAGTTCCTTTCTCCTCCTCCAGCCACACCCTGGAAGCCGCCATTCTAAGCTGCACTTGTGCATCTGGACGACTTCTCATACCTCTTGGGAGTGGAATCCTGCACCAGCTCTCTGCAGAGCCCTTCAGGGGCATCTGCCTCCCGCTAAGTGGCAGAGTCCTCTTTACTAAAAGCCAGAATGATAGTCCATTAGGTGGATATACCTTCTCTTTCACCCTCCCTTCTTTTCGTATTTTAATTGACACATGTCACACAAGTGTGTACACAGTGTGCTGTTTTGATATAGCTACATTTTGTGAAAAGGCAAAGTCCATGTAATTAAAACACATGCTGGGGCTGGGGTTAAGGCCCTGTGGTAGAGCACTGGCCCAGCATGCATGAGGCCTGAGTTCAATCCTCAGCACCAACAAAAAGTAAAATAAAGATATTGTGTCCACCTAAAACTAAAAAAAATAAATATTCAAAATAATAAAAAAATAAAACCCACACTATCTAACATGTGTTTTGCTGTTTTGTGCTGAGGCTGTGTAAGATTACGTTCTTAGCAGTTTTCAAGTGTAAGATAAACTGCTCTCGGGCACAATGGTGGCCCTGTGCAACAGATCTCCTGGTCTGGGTCCTCCTGTCTGCCTGGGGCCACATCTGTGAGGCACAGACCCCGCACCTCGTTCTGGTCTCATCTTTGTGGGTCCGACTTTCTAAGGCTCTGCAGATGCCTAGATTGTGACAGGAGCTGGTGTGTATCTCAGCTCAGCCTGACAGGTCACTTCACACACCGTCACCAGGTCCCCACGCCGTGGCCAGTGGGGGACTTCCCTGTTCTTCGGGGCATGACCTGCAGGGCCCGCATTGAAGGTTCTTTTCTGGGTGTTCCGATGGCTGGTGGCTGCACCTGTGGTCACTCCCTGTGGCTCAGCCGTGCACACTCCCACCAACCCTGCAGGGGTCAATCTCTCTCTTTGCTGATGTTTGCCACCTTCTGTTTCTATACGTCTTCTGCTTGACTGGGTTTGCGATAGAAGCTCTCCATGGAGTTCTTCCACTCAGTCGTTGCGTTCTTCAGCCACAGATGTCCTGTTTCTTGTTTTATGGCTCCTCTCTGTTGACATTGTCCTTGTGCTGATGTGTTATTGCTTCGTTCTTGGTGTCTGCTCTCGGGGCCCCTGAGACACTTCTTTGGAACGGTGGCTTGATTCACGGGTCTCTCTCCGTAGTGTCAGTGACTGGAGATGTGCTCGGGAGCCCTGCTGTCCCATGCCCTTTGCAGCTTTGTGCCGGACCCTCTTTTAGGACGTAGGTCTGGCTTCAGTGGGGTCAGACCTCACAGTTCTGCCACCGAGAGACCCCCGGCAGTTCCGGGCCTTTTCCAGGTAGGATCCTGTCACACTCTTGTCTCCCGTGTGAGGACGTGTTAGAGTCTGTAAACAAGTCTGGATGGCGCCTGGCAAAATGCCAGAGGGAGTGGTTTGTGAAGTAACGCCAGTGAGCCATTAAGTGTGGAGATTCCTTATTGGTTGACTGCTGTATCTAGTTTATGTTAATTAAGATAAGCTGTGTGGAATGTATAAATACCTCTGTTGTCCTACAATAAACGGCTCCCACTCCGGCTGTATTAATCTACACAAGTTGTTCGTCACCCCCTGGTTATTTTGCTGCAGCCAGACTGCGGCAAGGATGCTCAGGCTGGCATCTCCCAGGGCTGAGTGGGCTAGTGTCACCTCCAGCCCCTTTCCCTGCAGTGCTGTGCTGACCACCGGGACACCACCGCGGGCTCCGTGCCTCACCTTCCCTCCTGTGGCAGACATCTTGGGGCCGTGCTCTGTCTGCCAGCCTGGCAGAGTGCGGGGGCCATCCTGAACTGTCCACTCTTTCCAGAGGCCTCGTGCAAGCCTCCAGGGGGAAGTGTCGGGCTGCGCTGCTTCTCCCAGTCCCACAGCTGTGCACACGGCCCTCAGCCCTGCCCTCCACTGGGCAGTACTCAATCCACACAGCCTGCCAGCAACTGAGAGCTGCCCGGGCCATTTCTTTCCTCTCATCTGCCCCAGCACCCACATTGCTCCACTTCCCTCAGAGCTGGGGAGGTGATTCGGGAACAGCCCTGCGGTACTGGGACAGGCAGGCATGACCTGCATACCTCTCTCCTCCTCCTCAGGGCCTCTCAGCTCTGCTGGCCTGGGTAGAGGCAGACCCTGATGAGGTGGACTGCTCTCCCGTTCACTCCCTGGCATCACTGCTGGGTGTCTGGGGCTCTGCAGGTCTCCTGAGGTGTGTGGCCACGTGTCGTGGTACACGGGGTATGTCCGTGGGGCATAGAGCTTCTTACTCCACCACCTTTCTGTTCTCGCAGCACCCTGGTCTTTTCTTCTAACTCTCACGACTCAAGGAGAGTAGTGGAGTCAGGTCTAAGGAGACCCAACTCAAGCTGCGGAGTAGAGAAGTCCGAGTGAGACTGGGTCGCACCTGTGAACCCACAGCCTGCTCTCCACCTGTGGCCCATGGGTCTGTGCAGCAAGTGCTTTGCACGTGCGTGTGTTGTTGGTAGGTATGCATTCGTGTCTTGTAGTAGCTGGAAAAGAACAGGGCGAGGGGGACAATGTGGCTATACTAGAAGACAGATTTCATCAGCTGGATAATCGGCACATGGGCTCCTGCGGTGTTGGCTTTGACGTGTGAAGTGAGACACCACAGTTTGTTTTGTTTCAGACAAAGCAGTGGCCTTTCTGGGAGAGTTAATGATTTTCTCCAAAATTGGCATTAAATTATGTGTGTGACCTATTTTAAAGATAGGTTTATTAAGTGTGTCCCTGAGTGAGGAGATACCATTTCCCAAAGCAAAACAAGGCATATCGCTCTGCAAGTACACAGAGACCCGCTTCCAGGGACACTGCCCGCAGGGCCGACCATGCCTGCAGAGCAATGGCCACAGACCCTGAACGGCCAGCGCATCTTCAACAAGGAGGGAGCAGAAGGGGCCATCACACAGGACTTCACATTATGTCACAGCCAGTGTACACGAGGCACTGTGGGGGGGACAGAGTGGCCCTCACACTCGAGGCCACATGCTGATGTTCCTCAAGTTTAAAATGGACAACTATTCTGGACCTGGCTCCTGAGGGGAGGGAGGCCTGAGGCTTGGCTCTGCTGGGGTGGGCTTGACCCCTGGGTCCAGAGCTGGCTTCGAGCCTCTGTCCGTGGAGGACAGTCTGGAGGCTGTGTGTGGCTGATGTATTGGCTTCCTGGTCTTTGGGGCTGGCCTGGAGACTGCGCCACGGCCTCTGGCTTGGTGCTAGGCTCTGCCCAGATAGGTCTTCTGTAACAGCCCTGAGCCCTGGTTCTGTTAGAACATGGTGCCATGGTGGACAGTCTGGCACTGGGTGGGCCTAGAGCTAGTGTCCATGGGACCACAACAAACCACTGGGTGGGCCCCACCTCAGAGGCTGGCTTCTGTGGGACAACCTGGCTCCCAACAGCATGGAGTCCGCCCTGGATTGTGGGTCCATGGTGACGCTTTGGGGCAGGAGTAGGATCATGGATTCACTTTGGTTGAGGTTGGGGGCAGGGAAGGCTGGCCTGTCACTGGCTAGGCCTGGCTACTAGATCTCTAGGTGCCAGGCTGACCGTGAGGCGTGTGCACAGTCAGGACCTGGAGCCATCTTGGGCTGCTCTCCCACGGGGCTGGACCTAAAGCCTGGACTACCGGGTCTGGTCTGCCCTGGATGGCTGGGTAGCCTGGTGTCATGGGCTGACCTGGTGGTGGAACAGGCTCAGGACTTAGGTGGGTCAGGGGTAGGTGTCAGGAGGGACCCTCTGGTTGTGGGGTCAGCTGGGAGGCTTGGTCCAGGGGTCCTGGCAGAGGGCCTAGAGCTACTGGGGCCAGTCCATACATGGCGCAGCCTGGAGCTGGGCGTGTCTGCAGCCTGGCTTGCCGAGGCTGCCTGTGGTAGGGCGAGACTGGACACCAAGGCTGCAGAGTTGCCTGGACCTTGGGCCCTGAGGAAGAGCCTGGCTCTAGGTTTCCCTGGGATGGGCCTGGCACTAGGGTCTAAAGCAAGGTCTAGAGCTTCTCCTGTTTGGAGACCATCTCCACGTGGTCCCCGTGGAATGGGAGAGGAGCCACAGGCAAGGGAAGCTGTCACCTCCCTCTCTTGCTGCACACAGGAGCCACCATTTCTCCCCCAGCTCCTCAGCCTGGTGTGATTGGGTTTTGGCATGAGTGGCTGTTCAGGTTAACATTTCTGGAAAGGGATGAGTGGTGGAAAGTCCTAATCCACAATCTTAGCAATTAAAAGTAGCAATTAAAAGAGAATAGTTCAACAAATGAGGAAATAAACTAAGCGGCTTTAAAAAGTAAGGAAGGCTAGAAACACTCCACAAAATTAATAACGTATATTTATCAGAGACTACATGCAGAGAAATACCAAACTACAAACAGGAAAACGATGTTCCACCCATTTCCTCCACAAAGAATCAACATTCCTAATAGAAAACTAATGCCTACATACAAATAAATATCAACTCGACTTTAAATGAGGAAATATTTAACAGCACCCCAAACAGACATCCAGTGGCCTCAGTTCTGATGTGGGTGCAAAAGGGCATCACTCAGAGTGAGGACAGGTGCATGGGCCAGAGCATCAAGGTCCACCTTTAAGATCAATTCACAGAAGATGCAAACACAAGATTAACACTCGTCCTCTCCATACACTTATTTGACTTGAGACAGGAAGGGCTGAGGAAGGACATAGGAATAGACCCATTGGGTTGAAGTTTAGGAAGAAAATAGAGGAACAGAAATCTAGACCCAGGCTCCATGTTTGGGCTAATGTCTGTGGTCCACATATGATTTTGAAGCTTCCCTTGCTTCAGAAAAACGCTGCGTGTAACTGAACTCTGGGTGCATGCGAAGTACTATACAATCAATTTCCAGTCTTCTACCTTCTGCCACATAAAGGAGGTATTTCCCACTAGTGCTGTCCACTGGGATTAATCAAAGTTGTGCTTTGGTTTCTTTCTCCCAAAGAACATATTTTCAATGCAAGGAAACTTACCTCCAGAGAGCTCAGAGTCATGCAAAATTTCTCTCACTAGATCTCATTTATTGGCCAGCATTTTGTTTTTTTTTCACAAAGACCATAAACTGGGCATTGTGAGGTGAACACCAGGCATGGTGCTCACCAGGTGTGTTCCTCTAGATCAGGGAAAGACGAAGATATCTTGCTCTGACCAGGGCTGCAGCACACCACACCGTGAGATCAAGCCATTTCTCCATTTGGCCTAAGAGATACTAATAGAAGCTGAGGTTCCATCTCAGACAAAGGAACAGAGGTTTGGAATTTTGAACAACTGAAGTTGCTCCATGACCCAGTTCACTAGCAATCAGTCCACACCATGCAGTAAGTCTGATCCCAGACTTGGTGAGGAAAATGATAGAAATGCTATTTTACTTCTTTATCAGTAGGTTGCACTTTTGGATTTTCACATTATCTCCTTATCTGCTGTCTAGATGGAGGACCATGAATTTTAGAATAAATATTCATTTCTTTCATTTGTATGATAGTTATTTCAGATCTTGGCATGAGCGGTGTATAATTGCCGAAAGTGTGGGGCAAAAGGACCATGGTCGTCTAGAGTCTCTACTTATGGGTTTGAACTATTCAGCAGTAACAGTTATGGAGAGAGAGAGAGAGAGAGAGAGAGAGAGAGAGAGAGAGAGAGAGAGAGAGAGAGAGAGAGAGTATGTGTGTGTGTGTGAGGTTGAAGGGGTGTTCTGTGCATAGATGAAAGTGTTTACATTGGCTGAATTCTTAAGCATCCTCTTCAATGAGGCAATCCCAGTGTCTTGGCCCAATCCTGCTCAGCAGAGCCCATGCCTGGGTCCTCCATCTCTGTCCCCATGATCCCTGTCTGGATACAGTCCTTTGAAGCCCATTTGAGTGAAGGTAGAAGTCATCTGGCTGCAGTAAGCCACAGTGAAGACAGAGCCCAGCGTGAGCTTGCTCCTCCAGCTCACAGGAGCCTTCCAGTGTGCCCTTGGCTGCGGTGTCTCTCCAACATTGGGCTCATGGGCAGGTGGAGAGAGCTGGGACTTGGGGAGAGACAAGATTCCCAGGGAAAGACCCCTGGCCCACTCCCCTGGGGTTTCCTTCTGGGTGTTCTTGTGGACCTGCCCTAAGCGGCTGTGGTGCCGATGGTAGCTGAGCTTTCACAAGCACACACAGGTGTTGGAACTCCTGCAGTTCTGCAGGGAGTCAGTTTGTTGTGCATACATTCTTGATCATGAACTGCTACGGGCAAAGTTCTATTGAGAGTGGCTTGACACACTCACAGAGACTGGGAATGTGGTCAGACGCCGTTTCACTGGACTAACCCAACAAATACAGTGGGAGCCAGACGCTGGAGAAGATTGTCACCGAAACTGCTCAGTGCTTCAGCTGTGCGGCCAGATGCTCAGGATTCTGCTGCTGGGTCCCAGATTGCGGATGAGAGCTGAGGGCCAGGGCATGAGAGGGAAGGCCCATCCCAGCTGCGGCCCAGCAGACCCTGATGTGGGCACACCCTGATCCTCCTCCTGTCTCCACACGCTGTCTTCTAGACGCCAGTCTGAAAACCAGCGAAACACCCATCAAGACCTGACCCAGGAGCAGCTCCCACCTGTCTCCAACAGCACACAGCAAGGCCAGCGTGTCCAGGACACCACCTCTGTCCCTCGTCCCCTCTTGTCAACCAGAGCAGATGCCCCTTGGTGCTGTGCTTGGTTGCGTCCTCCACTAACATGCCCCCTTCAGAGCTCAGCAGCTGCTTCTGGCGAGGCACAGAGCCCCGGGAGCTGTGGTGTGCCCCTATGAGGGGCATCGAGGAGGGCGGTGCTCTCAGTCATTGTGGGGCAGGTGCCTTCCAGGTCATGGAACCCACTCACTCCACTGTCACCAAAGCTGAGAAGCCCTGAAGAGCCCCCACCCTCCACAGCAACAAATGCACACTTCCAAATACGTCTGCTCCATAGACGAGAGCAGCCCCGCTGATTTCTCCCCACCTATGGGTACTTCTCTCTTCTGTGAATACTATGCCTTATCTTTGTGGTCAGATCCTTTTCTTTTCATGGTCCCCTGTAATTTTCTTTTTTTGTTTTGACTTTATAATTTTTTAGTGTGTTTTAATTAGTGATATATGATAGTAAAATGCATTCATGCACTTTGACATTTCATACATAAATGCGGTATAATTTCTCATTCTTCTGATTGTATGTGTTGTGGAATCACATTGGTGATTATGTGCATAAGGTAGTAATGTCTGTTTCATTCTACCACCTTCCTATTCCTCCCCTCCCTTCACTCCCCTCTACCTAAGCTAGATCAACTTTATTCTTCCCTAGTGTCCCTGCCCTTATTATGAATTAGCATCTGCATATCCGAGAAAACATTAGGCCTTAGGTTTTTTGGGATTGGCTTATTTCACTTAGCATGATATTCTCCAGTTCTATCCATTTACTGGAAAAGGCCATAATTTCAAGGGTCATATTCCATAAATATATATACCACATCATCCTTGAAACTCTAGCCTGCTTAGACAGAAGACAGAAATTAAAGGGATACAAATAGATAAAGAGGAACTCAAACAATCACTATTAGCCAATGACATGATCATATATTTAGCAGATCCAAAAAAAGTACACCAGAAAACTTCTAGAACCAATCAATTAATTCAGCAAAGTAGCAGGATATAAAATCAACACCCATCAATCAAAAGCATTCCTATTCATCAGCGATGAATCTACTAAAAGAGAAATTAGGAAAACTACACCATTCACAATAGCCTAAAAAAAATTGGGAATCAATCTAACAAAAGAGGTAAAAGACCTCTACAATGAAAACTACAGAACACTAAACAAAGAAACTGAAGAAAACCTCAGAAGACGGAAAGATCTCCCATGCTCCTGGATAGGCAGAATCAATATTGTCAAAATGGCCCTACGACTTGAAGTACTATACAGATTTAATGCAATTCCTATTAAAATCCAGTGTCATTTTCTATGTTAGTTTCATCTCTCCAGGCCCCTGAGGTCCTATGTTATATTTATTGAGGTTGTACTTTGTATCGAGTGCTGTGCTGTGTGGTGGAGATTTCAGGTAGCAAGATAGTTTCCACCTGTGCATGTGTGTGATCTGTCATGCAGCAGTCACCTGCCTGGCTGCTTCAGGGACGTCATTGCAGGCAGCCACGTAGACAGAGCTGTAACCCACTCTTCTATCCTAGGAGGAAGCCGGGCAGCCGCAGGTGGGAACAGCAGCGAGGCTGTGGTGTTTCTCCTCGTGGGGTTCGCAGACTCCTGGACGGTTCAGACCACACATGCGGTCCTGTTCTTACTAGTTTACCTGGCGGCTCTCACTGGGAACCTCCTGATCATCACGGTCACCACCGTGGACGTCTGCCTGCAGACCCCGATGTACTTCTTCTTAAGACACCTGTCTTTCTTGGATTTCTGCTTTATCTCCGTCACAGTCCCCAAGTCTGTCGTCAGTTCATTCACCCAGGACACCTCCATCTCCTTCTGGGGGTGTGCCCTGCAGGCCTTCTTCTTCATGAACTTGGTGTCCGTTGAGACAGCCCTCCTAACGGTGATGTCCTATGACCGCTGTGTGGCCATCTGCTGGCCCTTGCACTACGAGGCCATCATGAGCCAGCGTGCCTGTGTCAGGATGGTGGCCCTGTGCTGGCTGAGTGGTGGCATCTCTGGGCTCATGCACATGGTGGCCACTTTCTCCTTGCCGTTCTGTGGGTCCAGCCAAGTCCATCACTTCTTCTGTGACATTCCCCAGCTGCTCAGCCTCCTGGACTCCACAGCGATCCTCCCTGAGGTCTGAGTCATGGTCTTCGTTACCAGCCTTGTGATTTTGTGCTTCGGTCTCATTACACTCTCTTACGGGTACATCTTTTCTACCGTCATGAGGATCCCGTCCAAGGAGGGCAGGTGGAAAACGTTTTCCACCTGTGTCCCTCACCTCGTGGTGGTGACCCTCTTCCTGGTGTCTGGCAGCATCGCCTACGTGAAGCCCGTTTCCAGCTCACCCTCCATCTCTGACCTTCTGCTGCCTGTGTTCTACACCGTGGTGCCCCCCACCCTGAACCCTGTCATCTACAGTCTGAGGAACAAGGAACTGAAGGCAGCCCTGAGAAGGCTGAGAAGGCAGTGTGGCGTGGGGGCTCCACCAGGGCCTGCCCTTTGCGCCTGACCTGGTCTAGCCAGGAGCCTCGAGCTTCCCCACCAGGGATCCCAGGGGTCGCTGAGCTCTTTCTTTCTTGTTTTTTTTTTTTTTTTAATGAAATTCCGCTGTATTCTAGCAAGACTTTCCATATTTTATTTTGTTGAACCCTGGATGGCACTTAAAGGTACCTTGGACTGTGCCAAATATTAGTACTTATGGTCTTTATTCATTTTTTTATGTGTTATTTTCCTAAGATTTCATAATTAATATTTTACTCATTAACATATCAATTAACACAAAATGAAAGTGTAGTATAAATTAAGTATGTATAAATAAATATATTAATCACAGTAGAACAAGATCACAAGTATTAAAATGAACCAAATGGGAAACAAAGAAAAGCCGGTGGACTCAAAATGTTTTAGATGTGAGAAGGTGTGATCAGGCAGACCGAAGCCTCAGGGGTCGTCCTCATAGTGAATTGAGGGCACATCCATCAGGAGGAGCCCAAGGTATACGATTTGCTCAGGAAAAATGGCAGAAGGAAACGTCCACGTTGGCTTGTTTTAATGACATAGTATTGGGCTCACGGACCCTAACCATCCCCTCCCAGGGGAGGCACCAGCTGAAAGGTGTGTGAATGTCTGCAAGTGTGCACGAGCCCGGGGCACCATTCCCTCTGTGAGTCCATGCTTAAGTGCCCCTGTGAAGGGCATCATGACCTTGCTATCCATGTTTAAAATTTCTTTAAGTTTTATTTCTACTGGACAAATGAAAGTTGCATTCATTTTTGGAGCATAGTGTGAAGTTTTGACTAGTTTGCAACGTAGAATGGTAAATCAGGCTCATATTTCCATCACCTCAAACAGTTATTGTTTCTTTCTGGTGAGAATGTTTAAATTCTCTTTTAGCTATTTTGGAACATAGAATGCAGCATTAGCTGTGGTCACAATGCAGTGAGAGGTCGCCAGAAGCTCTTCCTCCTGCTTACCACACTTGGCACCTCTGACCGGCATCTCCTTCCCCAGTCTGCCGCAGTCCGGCTGCAGCAAAATAGCTGGGGGTGATGAATAACTTGTGTACATTGATACAGCAGGAGTAGGAGCCCGTTTATTGTAGGACAACAGAGCTATTTATACATTTTGCACAGCTTATCTTAATTAGCATAAACTAGATACATCAGTCAACCAATAAGGAATCTCCACACTTAATGGCTCACTTTTGTTACTTTTCAAACCACTCCCTCTGGCATTTTGCCAGGCACCATCCAGACTTGTTTACGAACTCTAACGTTCCCCTGGCAAAATACCAGGTGTTATTTTGACTTGTTTACAGACCTTAACACCAGTCCACCTCCCTGCCAGCCTGGTCCTCACTCTCACTCTCCTGCTCACTTGGTGGGCAGGTGTTCAGAGCCACGCATGAATGGAGTCAGTCCTGCTTCTCATGCTGGGCCTGTTCCAGTTGGCAGCTGTGCGCCGTAGGAGCTGTGTGCATAGGCGAAACAGCGACTGCTAAATCCTGTCTCAAGAGAAAAGAAAACTCTAAAGCCTTTGACTGACCTCTCCACCCCCAGGAGCGGAAAAAGAAAAATACACCATGTGTAAACCAGCAGGAAAGACAGATGATAAAGGTGATGGCAGAAATTGATAAAAGACATTAAGAAATAAACATGATGAGCAACACTGGAAGCTGTTCCTATAATAAATTTAAAAATTGACAAACTTCTTTAGGTCACCTAGAAAAAATGAAGGAAGACTTGTATTAATAAAGTCAGGAATGAAAGAGGAGAAACAGATACAGAACTCACAGCAGATAATTTTAAAAGTAGCTTTACAGAAAAGCTGTGAACTGCTGTGTGCTGAGTGGTATTCCCTCAACAGAGTGCTGGGGTTTCTGCCGCCTCAGAAGATGGCTTCATCTGGGAACAGGGTCACAGCAGGTTAAGTAAGATGGGTTTGTTGGTGTGGTTAAGATGGAGACCCAGCCAGAGCAACAGGAGGGAAGGACACGTTGTCCTCCAGGTAGGAGAGGGAGAACCAAGTTGCCCTGATAGCAGATGCCGTGATGCTATGCACAGAAATCCTGAGACTCTACCCAAAGCCTGTTAAAACACATCCAGGAAAGCCACATCACACAAAACCACATACAAAAACCCAGCAACATCTCTAACAACAAAATCAGGGGAAGGGACCTCAGAAAATTTCACTTACAATAACGTGAAAGAAAAGAGACTACGTAAATTTCACAAAGTGGAGGGAAGATCTGTGCTCTAAAATTTGCAATTATTAATGAATAAATTAAATAGACATAAACAAATGGAGAGAGAGCTTGTGCTCAGGGACTGGAAGCATCAGTATCACTAATTGGCCATGCTGCCTAAGTGACCCGAGGTTAACGGAATCCCTGTGCATTGGAATTTCCATACAGAGACTCCAATGCAATTTTTCATAGCAATAGAAAAAAATCCTAAAATTACCTAGAACCACAAAATACTGACTAGCCCTAAGCTGCAGGTGTCATATTCATAGCTTCAAAATATATTACAAAACTAGAGTTATGCAAGCATTGTGGTACCATTATAGAAACAGCCATGCAGCCCAAGGGACCACAGTCGAGAGCCCTAACATAGATCCTCATGTCAGAACTAGCTGGCCTCTGGCAGGACTCTCAGGAGCACACAGTGGACAAAGGAGCTTCTAAGATGAGGGAACATTGTGCTGCCAGGTATCATGGGGGAGCAGGGTGACGCTGTTCAGAGGGTGCAGTTCTCCAGGAAGGAGGAAAGTTCTAGCCTCTGGTGCATGCAGCATGCCAACTGCAGCCACTAGGATGTGTTTTGTACTTGAAATGTGTTGGGACGAGGGTCTGACGTCTTTCTCCTCAGACCCACATGCGCAAGGTCACCATGATGTGATCCGCATGTTGACCAGACTAACAGGTGTCATTCATTTCTCATGTTGCATATGTGCATCAAACTCCATCCTGCCCATCTTAAATGTGTATGATCTTTGTGTCAGTAATACATCAATAAAGGTTGAAAAATACCAACACATCATGCAATCTTCAGTCTGTTGTCCCCTTTGAGAACCTTGGTGGCCACATATTGAGGCCACTTCACAAGGTGGTGGAAACATGGCTCAGGAGTCCAGCTGGGAGAGACTCCACCAACCAGCTCTGAATGTGTCTTGTATTGGTCATGAGGCCTCTGAGTGGCAGGGATTGTGTCTGTAACACATCCTAGAGGGCTCTGACGTCACCGTACTTGACGTATTTCCAATGCTTTGCTCTGCTTTCTACCCCTTCAAAGGACAGTTAAAACTGTGGAAACCAGGGCTCAGGAAGGCATTAATCTGCCTGCAGACTGCACAGCTAGTTCTGAACCTGACAGAGGCCAATGTGTGGTTTCTAAAGCCAGTCTGTGAAGGATGTTTACCTGTGTCTCCACGTTTTCCAGGGCAACATACATTTCTAATCATGCTGTATGATTACATTCTCTGTATGTTTTAAAATTGTTTTCCTGTGGATATCCACACCACTTGTTGAATAGAGTTTTGCCTGTAAATTCTTTGTTGTCTTGCCAACAGAGGCATATGTGTGTGTGTGGTCCTCGGTCTGCCAGGTGCCATTGGGTCTGTTTATCTGCTGATTTCACAAGACAGGGACACCACAGCTGCATGACAAGGCTTCCAGTTAGAATATGTCAGGTCACTCCATTTTCTTACAGTTTTGGATGTTGTGCAGGGATTTCCAAGTTCATTGATGATCAGCTTGTCACTTTCTCTAAGTGATTGTTGGAATATCTTGTTTGGAATTCCTGGAGAACTGGACTCTAAACATAGTGAGCTCACACTGGTGACCAGCGTGACAGGTCTTTCCATCTGTATAGGTCATCTTCAATTTCTCTCAGCCGTGTTTACAAGTGTTCACTGAAGCAATAATGTTTAATTTGCAAATGTTGTGGAGTTTTTCTGATCTCCGGATACTGATTTCTGATTTAATATTGCTACTGCCAGGGAGAATGTTCTACAAATGATCTATAATTTTAAATGGATTAAAACATGATTTATGGCCTACCACAGGGTCTGTTTTGGTGAATACTCTATTTTCATGAAAGACTGCGTTTTCATGACTATACCTGGCGTTCTCTTATTGGTTAAGTCCCGTCCTCAGTGATATTTAAACTTCTGTGATGTGAGTGACCTCGTGGATCTACCACATAGGAGAAGAGGGCAAAACTTTTCAACAAGGGCAGCACCTTTTCTGTGTTTACTTTCAGTCTGGGGAGCTTTGACAACAGGCAAGGCACACTTGATGCTGTTTTATATTCCTCATGAACTATGTCTAATGTCATTATAAACTTGCCTGCGAGGCACAGCCCATCTCTGTAGGCCAGCTCTTTTCCTTCAGCTGGCCTCTTTGGCCCTCTACTCATTGAAAGTTCACCCCTCTTTATGTGCCTGGCCACACATTCCCTTTATCATCTCCGGTCTTACAATGTCCTCACTGTTCTTTGACTTGGTGAGGAGCTGCATCCCACAAGGACCTCTGTAGGTGACGGAAAGGGAGAGTGTGTGTTATATGTGGCTCCCTGGAGTTCATGATTTACACGTGAGTGTGTGTTAATGTGACTGACACTCCCTCGGTGTCTGTGTGGTCTGGTTCCAGGGCCCCTGGGGATATCATGCCCAGGATGCTCAGTCCTCTGTCCAATGGGCCAGAGCTGAAGCACTTACAGGTGCTCTGTGTAAACCTTCCCTGGATACAGAGTTGTCTGCCCACTGACCATGCTGCTGACATCTGTCACTCAGAATTCTACCTCCAGCAAAAGCATCCCTCAAAAAATAAAAGAGGAGTTAAGCCTCTCCCATCTCTGGGTTGCTCAAGATTCCTAAGACACTGGACATGCCATGTCCAAGTTCAGAGTTCAGGAGCTGCTTCTGAGGTGGCACTGAGCCTAGGGAGCTTGTGGTGTGCCCCTTGGTGGGGCATGGAAGAATTCGGTGCTCTCTGAAAGGGCTGACCATGGTTGCCCTTTATGTACAGAAGGTCACAGAACCCACTCACTCCCACTGTCACAAAGCTAAGATGTGCTGCAGACCACCCCTCAAGAGCAGCAACTGTTAGGCTTCCACATCCGTGTATGGCACAGATAGGAGCGGTACCAGCACTTTCTCTCCATCTGGGCTTACTTTTCTCCTTTGTTAACATAGCGACCAACCTCAGAAGGAAATCAAGCAAATGCCACAGACATCCATTTCATGGAGGATAATTCCAACAGTGTGTCTGTGTCTGACCCTACCTGCTGCTGGATTGATTGTTTTTGCATCTGTGCATTTCAGTGTTGTTGAGCTACTCTTTTCTGGTAGCGTCCTTAATTGGCCTTGGTATCAGGGCAAAGCTGGCCCCATTGAGCGAGGTGTAAGTCCTCCATTTCATTCCAATTTTGGGAGAGAATGAGAAGAATTGGTCTCAGGTCTCCCTGGACATTTTCCTGACTTCTTCCATGAAGCTGTGTGGTTCCAGGCTCGACTTTGATGGGAGAATTTTATTACTGACTTTATCTCCTTACCCACTACTTGTCTGTCTGGATTTTCTGTTTCTTCTTAATTGGGTTTTTCCAGGTTGTGTATTCCTGGGCATTTACCTATTTCTTGTGGGTGGTTTAACTTGTTGGTATGTGACTGCTCAAAGGAGTCTTTCTAGTCTATACTTCGTTTCTAGTCATTATTATTTCCTTCCTTTTCTTGATTTGGGGTTTAGTTTCCTCTTTCTCCTCTACTTTATTGAAGAGAAGCATCAAAGTGTTTATTTGAGTTATTTATTGGTTCACTTTTGGTGGAGGCATCTATGGCTGTAAGCTTCTCTTAGAAATGGGTTTGCTACATCTCAAGATCTGGGCATGCCCTGGTTCCATCTTTCTCAAGATACTTTTAGACTCTATTAGTTTCTTCATTCACTCCTGCAGGAGCCTACTGTTTAGTTTCATATATTTGTGAATCTTCCAAAATGTTTCTTATTACTGATGTCCAGCTTAATTCTACTATGGCCAGACAATATGCCTGGTAGGACTCCAACCTTGTTAATCTTGTGGGAGTCGATGTGTGGCCACAGGATCCAGCCTGCAGAACATTCTGTGACCCTGGAGGACAGTGGCCCTCTCTTCCCTCGGGAAGTCTTCTGTCCTGCCTCTACCTGCTGGGTCTAAACCCCGGTCCCAGCCCACCATTTCCCTCCTGCTCTGTGGAGAGGACCTTCCCTGTGGATGGTGCGTGCTGCGGGGGCCCCCTGCTGTCACCTACAGGTCTAAATGTTGCACTGTTGGATGCTCCTGGACCTGACAGGGCTACCTCCTTGTGGCTCCGCCCCTCTTCACTAGATGGTGAACTTCTTTGTTCTCTCTTGAAGTCTGCTCACCGCTGCTCTGGCCACCACTCCCTCAGATGCCCTGGCAAGATGCTCTTAGCCCCTGGTCAGACAAGTGGCTCGTGAATTGTGCCCAGCCAGATTGCGGCACCTGCAGAACAGGGGAGGGCTTTGCCAGCTGCTGATCTGATGGAGTTTATCATCCAGAATGTAGGAAGAACCCCAAAAAAAACACTAAAGAAATGATAGCCCAATCCAGAAATGGGCAAAAGAACCAAGCAGACACTTCTCAAAAGGAGAAGCACCAAGGGCCACCAAACAGGAAAACCTGCTCCACACCTGAGCCCTCGGAAAAAAATGCCCATCAAATCTACCCTGTGATCCCGTCTCTCTCCAGCTACAGTGGCAGCCAGCGAGGACACAAAGAATAGCATGTGCTGGGGAGGACATGGGGAAAGGAACTCTTACACACCGCAGAGGGACACGAATGAGTGCAGCCACGTGGAAATCCACATGGAGATGCCTCAAAAAGCCCCAAATGATCCAAGTCCCAGCTGGGCCACTCCTTGGCATTTGCCTGAGATCACTGGAGTCAGCATGCTGCAGAGATCTGTGCACACCCAGACTTACAGCAGCACAGTTCACAGCCACCAGGTAGGGGACCAGCCCAGGCGCTGTCAGCCCATGAGAGGACGAAGAAGGCACAACCTGTGGATGCACAGTGGGGTTTTATTCAGCCATAAAGAAAAATGCAATCACGTCATTTGCGGGAAAATGGATGGAACTGGAAACCATCATTCTGAGTGAAATAACCTAGACACTGAGACAAAAGTATCACATTTTCCCTTAAATATTGTAAACGAGGAAGGGAATGGAAAACAGGGAGGCCAAGGGAGTAGCAGGGAGACCCCTCGAGGGCAGTGGTATGGGACTGGACTCGTCAACCTTGTGCTCATGATGAGCCAACAAAACCACCACTCTGCACAAGCCTCCTGCACCACAGGGGGCACCAGCCAGGAATGGAAGTGCTGGGCTTGCGGCCAGTGAGTCCTGGAGGTCATCCACACGGCATCCTGCTGGGGCCAGCAGCCCTGCGTTCCACACTGACAGCTCCCAGGATAGCTGGCGAGAGGTCGTCATCCCCCAGAGGAGGGGTCGTGGGGCCAGCTGGCCAGCAGCAAACTCCAGGAGTGATGGTCAGCTCCAAGTGCGCTGGAGGCTCTGCCTTCGAGGCTCCCACCTGCACAGACTTGCGAGGCAGACCCACCATCAGTACAGCCTCTGATGTGTCAATCCAACCTCGAGGGAGTGGTTTAAAAAACAAAAAAAGACAAAACAATGACAAGTACGAGATGGTGTCATGTTGTCAGTGCTCCACGGCTGACGCCCTGTGACTGTGGCAGAAATGAATACTTCAGAGGAACAGACAACAGCTGCTGAGCCCCACTCACTGCAGAGACCAGAGGTTCTGTCCCCAGGTTGGAGGCCTGGCTTGCTCCCTAGGAGTCCTGCACATCCTTGTGGACTCGGGTGCACCTGGGCACACCTCACACCAGAGATGTGTTTCCAAGCTCCGTGCTCAACGGGGTGCAGCCTAGGTAGTCAAGGTTTTGAGAATAAACAAATGGAATGGGGCTGAGATGAGAGGCAGAGATGAGGAACAGGGTGGAATGGCCCCTCAGGCTGCCCACTCACTGAGAAGTGTTGGAGGTGGGCTGGACACAGTCTTCTGTGCAGTGGCCACCTTGGGTGACCAGGCTTCATGGGCAGGGGCATCTGCACTGCTTGTGGATTGTGCCCTCGCCTTCTCTCTGCCAGAGCCTGGCTGGGTCCCTTCCCCACCAGCATCCGTGGCCCTCGGAGGTGCCTCGCCTCCTGCCATCTCCTTCCCATTCCAAGTGTAGGAAGACGAATACAGCCTCCTTATTCTTAGCCTCCATCTCTGTGTGATTTACGCTCACACTAAGTGCTGAAGCTGCTGGGTCGTATCTGTGATTGGCATTATGATGCCTCGTGCACAGGTGCCTACCAGACACCAGCCTTGGTCCTTAGCCTGGGCATCGCCTTCCTTGGGTTGGTAGCTGCTGACTACAGCTGTCACAGTTCATGCTGCAGGTGCTGTGGACGTGGACGAGTTTGTCTGAAGCTGCCCTCTCCCCAGTTATCTAATGAAATGGCAGATTGGATGTTCACAGAGAAATGGGTGGACATGCTGAAGTCAGGGGTGGAGCAGACGGGCACGTCGCGATTGTAATATAAAGAGATGATTTCTGTTCATACAATAAAAATGAACATTAAACAATGAATGCTTCTGTGTTAAAAAGGACAGTCACGTGTCTCTGTAGAGTGAGATGCGAGTGAGGTTCCATTCCACCGTTGAATCCAGTCACGGTGCATGTGGGGAAAGACTTCTGCTGCTCAGCCTGTCTCCAGTTAAAACTCAGTGGGACCAGCACAACAGCCAAAGCCACTGTGAACCACATTCACCACCCAGGAACCATGGGTGCAGGAGATACTAACTCGTTTTGTCCAGGCTATGCTTTTGCTCCAAATGGTTAACTGGCCAGTCCATCTATCCATCTGTCTCCTTATCAAAATGACCCAAGGACCGCAGTATGGACACTTTCTCCATGGTTTTTCCGTGTGGACTAGAAGACCCCCCTCCCACATCTGACGGGCAGCTGGAGCCACCAGGCACTGGTGGGCTCTATAGAGGGTCCTTCCCAAGGTGCTCTTGATCTCCCTGTTTCTCAGACTGAAGATGATGGGGTTTAGGAAGGGGATGCCAGGGTGTAGGACGCAGCTGCGGGGTGGGTCTGAGGGTGGATGCCAGACTGTGCCAGTCTGTGCCAGACTCAGATAAGTGACAGGGAAGAAATGACCGAGAGGGTGAAGTGGCCATCCTGGGGGAGCAGGCGGGCAGCACTTTTTTGAACTTCTGAGGAGCACATCTGCAGCTCAGTTGACAAGATGTTGACATAGGGGGTGAACGCAGCAGAGCCATGCGGACACTCACAGCCAGGGTCACCGGCTCAGAGAGCCACACAGCCCGGGAGGAGATGCTCAGTCTCGAGGCACATCACAGAAGAACTGGGGGCTCCCACTGGCCTCCGTGAAGGGAGTCTGGAGAGCATCCCAGTTGGATGGCCCAGGAGCTGCCTGCTGCCTGCACGCACAGACAGGGGTCATGGTGAGCCCCCAGTGCAGCCGGCAGCAAACGGCAAGGTAGTGGTGCAGGACATGACCACAGCGAGGACTCCCAGGACCAGAAGATAAATAGGCAAGTTTGGGTGGCATGGGCTGGAAGGGAGATCTGTTTCCTTCCTGTCACAGAGTTTATGATTGATTGGAATGGTGAACAGAAATGTGATCAGCACCTAAAGGGGTTGGTCATAATACACGCACACAATGAAACAGCATGATCTGATCAATTCCATTCCCAGTTCCTTCCCTCCCTCCCCTCCCTCCCCCATCCCCTCCCTCTGTCCTACTGGTCTCCCTTCTGTTTGTTTTTAATTTGTTCTAATTAGTTATAGATGACAGTAGACTGCTTTTGATACACTGTACCCATGGAGCACAACTCTCCTTCCTCTGGCTGTAATGGTGCAGAGTTACTCCAGTAGTGTGATCCCACGTGTATGTAGGGTAATAGTGTCTGTCTCATTCCAACGCCTTCCCCTCCCCACAGCCCACCCTTCTTCTCTCTCCCCTCTACATAATCCAAAGTTCCTCCATTCTTCACTACCCCACCCCCCCACTATGGATCAGCATCTGTTTAACAGAAAACATTTGGCCTTTGGATTTGGGGTTTGGCTTATTTCACTTAGCATGATATTCTCTAATTCCATTCACTTACCTGCAAATGCCATGACTTCATTAATTTGAAGGCTGAGTAATATTCCATTGTGTATATACACCACACTTTCTTTATCCATTCATTTGTTGAAGGGCATCTAGGTTGGCTCCATAGTTTCCCACTGTTATGTATAATTATCATGTGCCAATAAAAAGGGGGAAATTAGAATATAAATTGCCGATTGTGGTGGCACACGCCTATAATCCCAGTGGCTCCATAGGCTGAGGCAGGAGAATAGAAAGTTCAAAGTCAGCCTCAGCAATAGCAAGGTGCTAAGCAACTCAGTGAGACCCTGTCTCTAAATCAAATACAAAATAGGGCTGAGAATGTGGCTCAGGGGTCAAGGGCCCCTTAGTTCAATCCCTGGTACCTTCCTCCCAAAAAAAGAATTCAAGTAACAATAAATGTTGATGAGAAGGTGGAGAAAAAGGTACACTCATATTGCTGGTAGGACTGCAACTTGGTGCAACCAATCTGGAAAGCAATATGGAGATTCCTCAGAAAACCAGGAATGGAACCACCATTTGACCTAGTTATCCCACTCCTCAGCATATACACAAAGGACCTAAAATCAGTATACTGCAGTAATGTGGCCACATCAATGTTTATAGCAGCTCAATACACAGTAACTAAACTATGGAACCAACCTAGGTGCCCTTCAACAGATGACTGGGTAAAGAAAATGTGGTATATATACACAGTGGAGTATTACTCAGTCATAAAGACAGATAAAATTATGGCATTTGCAGGTCAATAGATGGAACCAGAGACTATCGTGCTAATGAAATAAACCAATTGCAGAAAACCAAAGGCCAAATGTTCTCTCTGATATGTGGAGGCGAATACACAATAAAAGGGAGGAGGAGAATAGAAATTCATTGAATTAGACAAAGGGGAATGAAGGGAAGGGAGAAGGGATAGCAATAGGAAGACAGTAGAGTGAACCAGACATATCTTTCCTATGTTCATATATGAACATACAACCAGTGTAACTCCACATCATGTACAATCACAGGAATGGGAAGTTATGCTCCGTGTATGTATAATATGTCAAAATACACTCTACTGTCATGTACATCTAAGTAGAACAAATAAAATTTTTAAAAAAAAAATCTAAAAGGGATAGATTGCCTATAAAGAATATCTCAAGCTCCACGGCTTCATGTTCCGTCAAATGATGGCAAAGGTTAGAAGATTCCCAGGCAGAGCTCCCACACGGATCGCTAGGAACAGCAGACCTTGCAAAAGTTCCGGACTCCCAGGAGCTTGAGATGTCTCCCAGAAGGAAGTCCGTGAGAAGGTGGGGTGGCCGGCTGGTGGGCTCTTAGAGCCTGAAGTCAACTGACCCAGTGATAAGATGATGCCACAAACAAGAGGGAGATCGTCCTCACCTGTAGGGAGTGAAACCTGGGCGGTGAGTGGGTAGGTTGGCTGGGGGAAACCTGGGCAGTGAGTGGGTAGGCTGGCTGGGGACACAGGCCCCACATACAGTGTAATCTAATGTGCTAACCCCAAGGGCTGGTCACAAGGAATGAGGAGGACTGGAGGTGAGCCTGGTTGCAGCATTCTTGCCTAGGATGGGTGAGGCCCTGGATGCCAGCTGAAAAGTCAGGATGTAGGGGAAAACAGAGATGTTAACAGCATTGCCTAGTGCATCACACCTTAGAAAATAGAGCTTTCTTCCAGTGGGATATGAAATATCCCAAATATAATATAAATACAAACATTAAAATACAAGATCACAAAGGAATGAGTGACAGATGACAGATGACAAGTGCACCTGAGGACTGGATGTGGCTCTCTGCACACCACGGCTCTCCCACTGACTGAGCCCACGGCCCAGGGTCTTCTCGAGCACAGTGTATGTGTGTGTGTGTGTGTGTGTGTGTGTGTGTGTGTGTGTGTGGACCAGGCCGCAGGCTTCGCCCTCCTCCTCCTGTGGGCACTGCGGTGCCTCTGAAGCTCCCCGGGCAGCGAGTTCCTAGCCTCTTCTGTGAAGCTGACCCCTTCAGTAACTGGTTTCCACATATTTTTCCCCAGTCCAGAGAGATTATTTTGAAAGTCTTTTGTAAGAGAAAACCTTAGGATATGAATCTTAAAAACTCAGAAGAGAGCATGTTCTCCATAAAGGTTTCTGGAGTGGTAATTCAATGACTAAATAAATCTATCTAAAAACGTGTGCAACATAAACCAGCTAATAAATAAGTAACACAGGGTCTGGGCATTTCATTCTCCAATCTAAACCAACTTAACCAAAAGTGCCTGAGTTCCAAAGCCACCGCCCTTAGTGCTAAACTTGCACAATAATTTTGGAAAAGGAGAGCCAAGGAGGAAGCAGGGGACCTGCCGGGCAGAGTGCTGCCTGTCCACACCCTCCAGGGAGCTGCCCTGGAAAGAGCCCACGTTCAGGATGATCCTGGTGATTCTGCCCAAGGAGAGAAAGCAGAGAAAAAGACCTGGTCTCACATCCAGGAATAAGGACGAGGTCCTGGGAAGCGGGAGTCAGGTGAGAGGTGCAGGGTGTGGGCCCCCAGCACCCCAGGTTCCCGTGGGCACCGCTGGATCAGAGGCCGAATCTGTGGGAGGCTGAATCATGGGAGAGAAGCTAGGAGCTTGGTTGACCTCACGCATAGGGACAGCCAGGGCTGGAGGGTGAAGGTGGCCCCTGCTGTGGACGGAGGCAAGGGGCACATGCTGGGCAGGAGCCGTAGGACAAGAGGCTCCTGGACCACCTGTGGGGACAGAGTCTAGGGGTGTCACAGAGGCTTGTGTGGCCAGAGGAAGGGATGGCAATGGTTTGTGGATAATAAGGGTCACTTTGATGAGTTAATGTATTCAGGTTCATTTGTAATTTATTTTTAAATTGCTGAAAAAGTACATCTTGAATGTTTCACTCCCCCAAAGGGTAAATACAGCAGGATTTGGTGGATAAATCACATCCCACAAATACATGTATACTTGCTATTTGTCAACTAAAAATTAAAAATAAACAAGTAAAAAAATATATCTAGGAAAAATTTCCCCAGAAGGCTTGAATTTCAACATAGATGAAACCTAAATTGTGATGTTACAATAACTGAAAACACAATCATAAATACTAATGTGGCATTTCACAAACCCACCAACACAATACTACTGCGTCCTAGGGCTAGAGTCAAAAGGAAGGGTCATCAGAATATAATTTTTCTTTTTTTATTAACCCTGGGGATTAGAAATCCATCTATCTGTATATTCAGATATCTGGAGGAGAATAAACCTGGGTGGAAAAATCTACATAAACATTTAAATAGAAAGGAAGAAATGGGGGTAAAGATAATGCAAATCCACAAATGCAAAGAATCATAAAGATAAAACCCAAACTTTTTAAGACTGTTACTTGACTGTAATTGACAGTGATGTGTTTTCTTTGGAAATCTCTTCAAATGACCCAGGTACAAATGGATTTAAAGAACAAATATGGATATGTTGATTAGCTTGATTGTGGTGATTATTTCACAATGAACATAAGTTCTACAATCACATGC
The DNA here is from genome assembly GCF_045843805.1 of Urocitellus parryii. NCBI lineage: Eukaryota > Metazoa > Chordata > Mammalia > Rodentia > Sciuridae > Urocitellus > Urocitellus parryii. The sequence goes on along the minus strand of NC_135531.1, from coordinate 170,645,068 downwards.
ATGCAATTTTAATTGTCACGTATATATAAATAAAGCTGCAGAAAAAAACATTTGTAGAATCCTTGATTATGAAATTGAAAGTGTGGGGCTATTTCAGGGATTAAAGGAGTGTGAACCAAGCTCAGATGGTCACTAGGGTCGCATCTGGATGCTGAGAGGTTCATGAGGCCCACATTCTTGCTGTGGCTTCCACACTGAAGAATAAATTCTGAGACAACACAGTCCTGGAGGGCCGGCTGTCAGGTCCCAGGCTGCATTAACTGAGCTGGGTTCCTATATGCCGAGTCTTTCCATATGCTTCTGAACTACAAAGAGGACACTTGCTGATTCAGTTGGAAACAAAAAGTCCTTAATATGCATTTTAGTCATCAGGACGCAGGCTCAGCTCTTGGGCATCAGAAAAGTAGAACTACATCCATCTGGAGAGCATGGATTTGTGTGTCCCACCTGACGAGAAGAGCGCACCCAGCCGGGCGAGCATTCCTTATCTGCTGCTCTCCAGGTTAATTCCAATCCCAGGGTTCATCTGTCTCTGTTCTATGTCCTGAATCCTTTTTCCTCATTACTCACATGTTTGAATGAAAGGAGCAGGGCATCTTTTCATTCAGAGCTCAGGAAGAAACCAAAGCTTCTCAATTACAATCTCTCTGAGGGTGGGTGGTTTATGTCCTGTTTTTCATTGAGCAAATGGATTTGGGAGCCTAGGGGAAGTCCACTTCAGGGGTCTGGAAAGGGTCTCGGTGTTGATCTCCTCCCTGCTTGGGGGTCTCCCTGCATTACCAGCGAGGGCTTTGTTTTGTGGGTGCTTGTCTTCTCACAAGAGAAGATTTTGACCAAGATACAAGAGTTGGTAACAGTATAGCAAAGCTTATTAGAAAAGAAAGAAACAAAGCAAGGAGAGCATAGGTTGGCTCAGAGAGGAGACTGATGGCTCTGACTCCTTTGAGTTCCAGGTTTTACTGGGGTTTAAGGAGACGTTCCTGGGAAGTCCCACCTATGCACCACCTCTGAGCTCTGGATCAGACCCCTAAATCCCTACCGTATGATTCTACCCATAAGTGTCTGAGCAAAGCCCAGGTTTGGAGAAGATTCACAGTCACAGTGAGAGTCTGTGACATGCTGAGGACCTAGAGGCACTCTTGGGCCATCTTGGCCTGTGCACACGGGTCCTAACTGGACGAGCTACCCAGCCCTGGAGGGTGTTGGCTTCTGTAGTCTCCGGCCAGGGAGGTCTGTGTTATTATCCTGACCAATGCTCCTCCACCCTGAGAACAAGGCACCTTGGCACCGATTGCCAGACATCCCATTACCTTGAGTCAGAGCAGGATCAGGGTGACTTTATATGAACTATCTGACAATCAGAAACCAAAACCAAGCTGGGAGTTAGCAAGTGTGCCCTGTCCATTTCTCTGGCACTCTGTCGACCTACCACCATCACCTACTCTAATCACTTATCTCTGCTCCAGCCTCAGTGTAAGGGCGAATGGTGGGAGTTCCCTACCCAGCCTCTTACATGCTCTTCCAGGGTGGCAATACCCAGTGCCCAGGGTTCTCTGAAAAGCACATGTACCTGCTCACGTGGGCATTCACAAGGCCTGGCCTCGGGCCTCAGTATTTCAGGATGTTGCACTTACAATATAGCGTTGAGCAAGAAAATGAAGACCTAACTATGTAGTTCACCATCACAAGTGTAAACAACAAACGTATAACACGACTGACGAGAATCAAACATAAGTCAGACTGCTTTCTAGTGATAAATTGATATTTGTTGTTAGCTAAGAAAATCTTTGATTGGGAACTCGGTATGCCTGTTGAACATTCTATGGAGAACAGCATTAATCTCCCTGTTTCTCAGACTGTAGAGGATGGGGTTTGTGAAGGGGGGGACCATGGTGTAGAACATGGCTGTCAGCAGATTTTTAAGGGATCCTTCCATTGCCATGGGCCCTAAGACAGCCACTGACCCAGAAATCACAAACAGGAGGAGAATCGCCAGCTGTGGGACACAGGTGGATAAGGCTTTGCTGCGGGCTTCCGCCGAACAGATCTTGAGCACGGTTGAGAATATGTTGATATATGACATCAAGACGAAGGCGACACACACCACCACGAGGCCAGCACTTGCGGCAATGATGACGAACTCAGAAAACTGGACGTCCGGAGATGAGAGCCTCAAAATCTGAGGCATATCACAGAAATACTGGTGGATCAGGTTGGTCTTTGTAAAGGGAAGCCTGAACATGGAGCCCGTGTGGATGGCAGAGTAGATGAGCCCGCAGGCCCAGGAGCCACCCGCAGCCTGAATGCACATGCGCGTCGTGACCACCAGCCCGTAGTGCAGAGGGTGGCAGATGGCAACGTATCGGTCATAGGACATGACCACAAGGATCGCAAACTCTACAGTGGCAAAAAGTATGTAAAAGAAGATCTGTGCAGCACATTCCTGCAGTGAGATGGTCCGACGGCCTGTCAAGGAATTAACAATGGATTTGGGAACAATCACCGAGATGCTGCCAAGGTCTAAGAGGGACAGATTGCTTATGAAGAAGTACATCGGAGCGTGAAGGCGTGTGTCTGTCACAATAAGAGCAACCGTGATAAGATTCCCCGTCAAGGCTCCCAGATAGATCACCAGGAATAGCAGACCTTGCAAAACCTGGAGCTCCTGGGAGCTGGAGACGCCCACCAGGAGGAAGTAGGTGAAGGAGGTGACGTTGTCCATGGCTGCTAGTGAGCTGTCCCCAGAGCCACAGCCCAAGGAGAGGATGCCACAGCCGAAGACACACAACCTAGGTGGGTGGAGTAAGACATTGAGGTCAGGTGAATGCTCTATTTCTGCCTGGATTTTCTTCCCCGAATCTACTGATACCCTACTCTTTCTAATCCTCCTAGGATGAGAGTACCAAGCACATGAAGTATTCAAAATGAAACCCAGTCCCATGCCCCTTCCACTTGTTGATACATCTACTCTGTGGTGTAGAACGGCTTTCTAACTCTCACCCTGAGGCGGGGCATGATTAGGATCCCCCTTCCCTCCATCTGAGGGGTTATCTCAGAAATTCTCGAAAGCTGCTGGGTCGCCCTCTGCCTTGAGCATGCCCTGAACCCCTGAGCGGTGGCTGGCTGCTCTGGAAAGCGGTTCCGTAGCCAGCTCAGCGGGTGGATCTGAGCTTCCCCTGGAGGTGAGTGGATCTGATGGAGACCAGGTGGATACTGACTGCCCCGTAGGTCGCAGCTGCAAACCACACTCTGTTCTCAGTGTCCTTCACCAGGTGACACCCTAGCAGGGGCCAGTAGAAGTCTTGTCATGCTCTTGGTTCTTCAGATTGTCCGCTGTCTCTTTGGTCCAGGTGAATGCTCACATTTGCCCGTGCTAACCTCACCTCACATTCTACCCTTCAAGGTGCACCTGCATGGCCTCATGACTACTGCGCAGTACAGAAAGTTCAGGGTGCCCACTCCCCTGCATGTGTGCAGTGATACTTGGAAATTACTTGGTTCACAGTTTTAAAATAAGGGCAATAGAATACACCGGGTTGCTAATTCCCCACCACTGTTAACACTTGAACACAACAGGATATATAAATGACCTGCATTATCCTGTTAATGCCTCATAAATCCAGCCTTTATAAAAATCATTCATCATAATAGCACACTAGGTACCTCAGAATAATATCTTTTTTTTTTGCCATTTTAAACACTACTTTTGCTTGTATGACTAGACCTCCATGAAATGGCATCATAACTTTCTTCTGCATGTAGATTTCCTGGTTGACCTTCTGAATCAAGCTCAGGAAACTTTTCCTTCATGGGACCTGCTGCTCTGTTCCAAGGGAATTTTTCAATCACTTTGGCTTAGGCCCCTTGGCCTGGACAGTGCACATACAAGGCCTTCAGGGAGCATTCTAAGAACTTGTTGCCTCTGCCAGGCACAGTGGTGCATGCCTGTAATGCTAGTGGCTCAGAGGGTGAGGCAGGAGGATGGCAAGTTCAAGGTCAGCCTTAGCAACTAAAAGAGGCCCTAGCACCCCTGAGTTCAATCTCTGATACGAGAGAGAGAGAGAGAGAGAGAGAGAGAGAGAGAGAGAGAGAACTAGTTGCCTAAAATAAACACAGAAATCTAAAACTCTATTTTGTGAACTCACACACATCTGTGAAGTGGAAAAATTTAAGTATGATTTAGATTTTGGAGTCTACCAAGCTATTTCTGTCATTAACTTGCCAAGAGAAGTGCACAAAGGACAGGCACAAGCTTACCTGTGAACCAGGACCACGTAGCTGACTTCCCTTGCAGAAATATTGCTTTTGCATAATTTAAGGAGAGGGATGAGGTCAGGGAGTGAAATATAAAAGCTGCTTCTCAGTGAGACTCATGCGCAGATCCCGAGGACAGCCCTACTGCTGAATGATGTATAGGGACACCAGGTCTTTAATAAGAACAGCCAGGGTCATGCTTCTGCTGACCTCTGGAGACCTGTCTCAACCTCCAAGGAGGCGGAGTTTCCTCCAGCTGCTAACTGGCAAGGATTCCGTGGCCATACCACTGAGAGTCATTAAATTCCTAATATTTTTAGAAACACTTTGTGTGTGACACTTAAAAAAGGGAAGTGCTAAAAATGTTTTGTATATCAAAAGAGATTCAATAAATTTTCCAATTCATGTCTGGCTATAAAATTAATTTATTCTCTTTATTCTGCATGGGTTGTTTCAAAAGCTAAATAAACTTAAAACAGAACACAGAAAGTTCATTAATTGTGAACACACTCAGTTTCCAAATTGCAACCATTCTTTTAGAAATCATAATTGTTGCATGTTGGCATAGGATCAATGAAGAATGCTAGCAATTCTATAAAAGTATGATTAAAATAGTCCTTCCCTTTTGAATTGGGTATAAGTGCAAAGCAATATTTTTCTTATCATTCAGCCAAACCAGCCCAGAATAGCAGAATGAGCAAGGGAAATATACAAGAATTCATGGTATTGTCCTAAGGCAAAAATTAATAAAGATATTTTCAGAAGAAAATAATAGTTTCTCTCTCTTCTACTAATTTTGGTTCTTGGATACAATGCATTTTGCATAAAACTCTCCTGGGGAGTTAACTAGTTACAGGATGGCTTGTTCGTCAAGTCTCATGATGGTGTGGTGTTAAGTTTTGTGCATCTGAGTGTTTGCAAACCTTGCCTAAAATGTCTGGATGTCATATCACATGGCACCCTCCGTCTCCTGTCCTACCCTCTCCTGGGATCTGATGCTTCCAGATTCCACATAGCAGAATCTACAGCTTGGCCTTTCTGTGCCTGGTTTGCCAGCATGGTGTCCTCCAGGGTCACTATGCTGTCGTAACAGATTTCCTGATTTTTGAGGCTGGAGGTTCTCCACTGTGTGTTTACACTTCAGGTCCATGTGTTCATTGGATGGTGGAGGCCGAGGCTCATCTGTACCTTCTCTGTCGTGAACACACTGAGGTGAGCGCGGAGGGCAGACGTCCCCTCCCAGACTGATTTCAGCTCCTTCCGGCTCCCACAGGAGTGGGGTTACTGGACCTTGTGTGCTCCTGGCTGAGGCTTCCTGAGGAACTTCCGTGCTGTTTTCCATTACGACTGTCTTAAGGTGTATTCTCACCAACAGGACCTTCTTCCACTTGAGGACACCAACAGGCTCCTTCTTCCACTTGAGGACACATATGGTCTCTCTGTTTGTTCAAAGTGCTGGGGATGGAGCCCAGGGCCTCTCTTGTGCTAGGCAAGCGCTCACCTCTGAGCACATGGAAGCTCTTTCCTCCTGGTGTCAGCAGTTTTGCCCTGCGTGAGGGAGTGTCCGGGGGGATTCGATTTGCAACCGACGTTGTCAGTGGTGGTGAGCTTCTCTTTCTTGTGCATCTGTCTGCCATTTGAGTGTCTCATTTCAGAAATGGCTGGCCAGGCCTTAGCCCATTTGTGGGATTATTTCTTTCTTAGGAATGGGTTCGTGATACTTCATCAGAGGTGTAGCTTGCAAGCATTACTCCATTGCCTGCATGTAGGGTACTCGTTTATCCACTGATCTACTGCTGACACTTGCCTGCTTTCCAGTCGTCAGCACTGTGAATGACATTGCTGTACATACACACTCACGTATGGATCTTTGTGTGGACCTCTTTCCCCTCCTCTTGGGAGTGGGATTCCTCACTACTAGTGGACTTCTTGAGTTTCTTTCATGATAACTCTACATTTAATCATTTGAGAAACTGCTACATTGTTTTCCCAAATGGAGGAGCTATTTGAGGTCACTGTGAGAGGCAGGGTGTGGTTCCAGTTTCTCCACATCTTGCCAAAGCTTCTGTCATCTCACTTGATTCTCACCATTCTCCTGGGTGTGGAGGGACACCTCATCCTGGTTTCTATTTGCAGTCCTCTGTAAATCAAGTACAGCATCTTTTCATGTGCTTTTAACTATTTGTAAACCTTCCTTTGAAAAACGCCCATTCAGATCTTTGCCTACTTTTAGCTGGGCATTTTGAGTTATAAGTTATGAGAATTTCCGTGTACCTTAATTGCCACTCCCTTATCAGCCAGGTATTTTGCAAATTTTTTCCACTATGTGGATTGTGTTTTCAATTTAAATTTTGAATTATGATTAAATGCACCTAAAATAAAACATTCTGTCTTTGTCAGTTTTAAGTCTAAAGATCACTAGCGTTATGCACAGTGGGAAGTGCCAACACTCTTCAGTTTGCAAGACAGAAAGCCCAAACCCTCAACAACTTTCGATTCCTCCCTCCACAGGCCTTCACCAACCTCTGCTCCATCTTCTGTCGCTAAGAATTTGGCTAGGTTATTCAGAATATAATTTATAATTCAGAACAGTTCATTATTTTCCAGTTCCTGACCAATATTAAAACTGAGATTTGACTATTCAGTGAAGGAAAGCATGTGGGATAAAATACATGTGTATATGTCTCTACACACACACACACACACACACACACACACACCACCCATGGCATAGAGCTCAGAGTGGGCTCTTTTCACACTAGTCAGCAGTTTAGTTACTAAGGATGTGGACATGTAGGTGGAACGCAAGACAGATTTTTCCCTATATTATTTTCATGTTTGTGTTTGATTTTTTAATAGTACTGTATTTTGAAAAGTTTCAAAGTTATATTAAAAAATGAAATGATACAGCAAACACCTATATTTCCTTTACCTGGACTTACTAACTGTAATATATTGATTTTTCTATGCATTTACCTGTATACATGTGAATACAAAATTTATTCATATGGATTCTTTTAATTTCTAATCAGTATACTATAAGAAAATTGATTTATTGATTACAGACTTAAATCAATTTGAAATTCCAACCACTTTGTGTCTAACAACAGTTTTCCATGCTTATGGTAAATAATCTTAACAACATAAAAGTAAATGTTTGTGCATAAGATTGTATTAAAGTTCAACCTATCTGACATGAATGAAATATATACCAATTTGGCAGTGAAATATTTTACTGGAATAATTACTCTGATTACAGCAAATTGTGAAAACATCAATTTCTTCTTCACTTTTGTCTGGTCATACAATCAGCGGGGAAAGTTTTGTTTTCTCTCACTCTAGGCAATTAAAACAAGCCCTTCATCACCGCTCCACAGTTCAGGTCCATTTTCACACCTATGTGAAATTGCTCAGCTGTGAGTGCCCACGACTGCATTAGTAACTGGGACTTGTGCAGGTATTCCCACCTGGGTCTGCACTGTCGTCATAGGGGAGGTGGGGACACTATAAACTACAGTGTGACTTTGAACAGGAGCCTCACGTAGAGCTGAGGAGTGGCTTGGGTTAACTGATGTGCTTTTAGTTCTCTGGTCACCTGGCTTTATTCCTGAAATTTGGTATTGCTGAAGACACCTGTGGACCAGGAAAGGTAGGAAAATTGAGTGTTCAATTCTGGACATTGAATGGTAAGCCGTTGGATTTTATGAAGATAATATAGGGTGAAAATGCACACATTTAAGAAGCCGGTTAAAACAGCATTAAACAAGCAAAGAGAACATTTTCAATTATTTAGAGTACCTAAATGTGTAAAAATAGTTCAGCTCAGCTCATAAAACATGCCCACACTGTGCATTTCCACCACCTTTGCATGTAAGGCACAGAAGTCTCTAGACGCTGTTTCTGACCCACAATCCTGAGTGTGTGTCCCTGTGAAACGGGACCATGAGAGTTAACAGGCACCAAGATGCCACCAACCAGGTGGCAGGTACCCTTTAGAAGTGTTTTAAAATTTTTTTACTGAGTACCAACCCACAGAGTCAAAAGGGAAGCTATATAACTTGTTGCTTGGCAATAAAGCTTTAAAGAAAATTCTTCTTTGCTAAAGAAAGTTTAAATGTAATGTTTTCTGATATCATTATACTAAAAATTATATGTTTTAAATTATCTTAGCATCTGTCAGTGGTTGTTTGTGCTTAGTCAATGCTTTTCTTTTCTGTATAAATTGGAAAACAAAAGTGACCCCATGCTGAAGAGAAAAGCTGTACGTATGGTTCACAGTGCTCTGACCGCATGCGCCCAAGGGCAGGCTGAGAACTGCTAAGGTGACAGGCTTCTGGGTAGCTCCTGGTGGACTGACCCTGGCTGCCCGTCCTCTCCCTGACAGTCACCACGCCCCTGGCTCTGACTCCAACAAGCCCATCTCTGCCTGTGTCCTTCACACTCTCGCCCGCCCCTGCTTCACCAAGTGACCACAGACCACACATGGCATGCCCGTCCTGAGGACGAACCCGATTCTTCTGTGTGCAGGGCTCTGGAATCCTCAGGTAAGTGGGAAAGTTCACGGAGCTTCATCCCCAGCCATTATTATTAGCAACCTGTAAGTTGTGCTTCTGATCAGATGGCAAATGCCTAGGATTGAATTGTGTTTAATTTAGTAGGAAGATCCTCACAGGAAAAAATCTGGACTCTATATCATGAGCTTGAACACATTTTAAACATTCAAGTGCAAAATTTAAGGAGATTTATTATCTTTGCGAGGACAGTTGAGTGTGTAACTGAAAGTTGGTGCATGGTTATGAAGATATTATAGACTCATGTCTCATAACCCTGAGTTTTAAAAGCAGTCAAATTGTTCAGTGTGTATATAAAGAAAAACAAATATTTATTACAAAATAAATATTTACTCTCTGAAGACACTAATTTTCTTGAAATAAAAAGTACTTAATTTAATTTATGTTTCTATTTTGTTTTCAAAGTGTTACATATAAAAAGGTGGGCCAGCTGAAACTACATATCTCTATAGACTCATGGACATTGGAGAATTTTAGAATTGTCACAGTAGATGGTCTGTTTTTCTAATACATATTTTTAGTTGTATTTGGACACAAATACCTTTATTTTATTTATTTATTTTATGTGGTGCTGAGGGTGGGCCCCAGTGCCTCCCACGTGCTAGGCGAGCACTCACCCTCTGAGCCACAACCCCAGCCAGTAGATGTTTCCTGTTTTAACATTTTCTTTCATTTAGTGGAATTCTTTTTGTTTTCAAAGCTGCATAATGATACCCAAGGACTTTATGGTTATCACAGCAATGTTCTTCAGTATGTTCCACGAGACAGAGAGCTCATCATGGAGAGTGCTATGTATGTATGGTTCACTGTGGATGCTCCATGAGGAGGGAGGACTGATGTGTTAAGTAGGATCCATGATTCCTGTTTAAATCCTGCAGGGAGAAAGGGTGAGGAGGTAGTTTCATTCTGTTTGTATAAATAAATCACTGTGTATGAGTTGCCTTAATTATGTATTTTACCTGAGCAAAGAAGTCATCAATCGTCTTATCAGGCAATGCAGAAAGAAGGGGGGTCACAGACAGGGACTTCTGCACTTTGTGTTCTAGTGGCCTTTTCTGAATTTCCAGTCAAATGTGTGTGTTAAAAAATAAATGAAAGGGGTTGGGGTTGTAGCTCAGCAGTAAAGTGCTTGCCTAGCACATGTGAAGCACTGGATTCAATCCTCAACACCACATAAAAATAAATAAATAAAATAAAGGTATCGTGTTCATCTACAACTAAAAAATATTAAAAATTAATTAATTAATTAAAAAAACAAAGAAAACAAACAAACAAAAAAACAACAACCAGTTTTCAAAGGGATAGAAAAACCCCACACAAGTGTAAACACGTAGACCTTCATTTAAAATCATGTTGTAAATAGTTTTAAGAATTGCAATTATGTGAACTCTGATGAAACACACTAGTGAAACTAGAAAATTAAATAAGAATAAATAAAACTAACATGTTCTAGCATATGTAATTTAAAACACCTTATTTCCCTAAATATATTAAGCATGTGGCTAAGTATGCAAGTTTTACATTCAAAAGGTACGTGTGAACAATGTGTGTATATATGTGTTTACACACACACACACACACACACACACACACACACACATATATATATACATATATATATATATATATATATATATATATATATACATATATATATATATATATATATATATATATATATATATATATAATTTCCTGAATGGGGACAGACAGACACTTTCAAACAAGTCGGTTTGTGTCTTCAGGGTGAGTTTAATTTTATTGAGTTAAGTTTATGTTTGAGTGATGATGACTTGTAGATAAAGAAGCATCCTTCCTTTGATTTCTTCAGAATGGGAAGAGCCTGTCAGAGCAGGGCGTGCACCACTTATCACCCCACCCTCTCTCCATCCTTTCAAGTGCTAATTCCTAGTGTCTACAGAAGTGCACACACCTAGGAACAATGCACAGCTTCTATGTCAAGGTCTTAGTATTGAGACAAACTATAAAAATAAACACTTGGAAATAATACAAAGCAGAACAAAGCAGGTGTCAAAGGGAAGGTGGATTTCCACTGAATTCTACAATCCCCAGAACAACGGAAACTCCTCAAATGTTTGATGGAGAAGGTAGATTTTAAATTTCTCCATCTATTCAGAAGATTTCCTCTTGGTAAGGAACCAAGGGTGAATATTTTAAGAAATATCGTAAGTACTGTAAAGGACATGTGTCCAACAGGGGTTCAAATAGCTGCACCTCCTGGTCAGCAGGGCTGACAGGTCATGTCCACCACATGCCCACTGCTTCCCAGAGCTTCCCAGCCCCGGGCTCCCTGCTATCTAGACATAACCCGGCTTGTTGGCTTCCTTCCCTCCAGGAAGGCCCTGTGCAGGGAGCAGATGGACATGGGCAACCTCAGCACAGTGACACAGTTTGTGCTCATGGGGCTCTCCGACCTCCCCGAGGTGCACTACCCTCTCTTCGTGGTCTTTGCCGTCATCTACCAGATCACCTTGGCGGGAAATGGGGCCATTCTCTTGGCACTTTGCACGGAGAGAAAGCTGCACACTCCCATGTATTACCTTCTGGCAAATTTGTCCCTCCTGGACATCTTCTGCCCTTCAGCCACTGTCCCCAAGATGCTGCACAACCTTTTGAGCGGGGAGAACAGCATTTCTTTCCTCGGGTGTGCAGTGCAGCTCTATTTCCTGGTGGCCCTAGCTGGGAGTGAAGTCTTCCTGCTGGCCGTCATGGCTTATGACCGCTACGTGGCCATATGCTTTCCTTTGCGTTATACCCTCATCATGACCAAGGTGCGCTGTGTCCAGCTGATGTGTGGGACCTGGGCAGCTGGGTTCCTCAACTCTCTCCTTCACACTGTGTCCACCTTCTGCCTGTCTTTCTGCAAGTCCAACCTGGTCAACCAGTACTACTGTGACATCCCACAGATTGTGGCCCTCTCCTGCTCCTCCACATACATGGCAGAGATGCTTGTTTTAGTGGTAGGAGGCACACTGGGAATCAGTGCCTTCCTGACCACCCTGGTCTCTTATGTGTACATCATCTGCACCATCCTCAGGATCCAGTCAGCAGAAGGCAAGCGCAGAGCCTTCTCCACCTGTGCGTCCCACCTCCTGGTGGTCTGCCTCTTCTACAGCACAACCATCTTCACCTACATCCACCCCTCTTCCAGCCAACATTCCCCTGCCAGAGACAGACTCATCTCTATGCTCTACAGGGTGATCACCCCAATGCTGAACCCCCTCATCTACAGCCTGAGAAACACAGAGGTCAAGGGAGCGCTCACGAGGGTCCTATGTGGAGCAGCACGTTCACAGCAAGCAGAGCATTAGAACAGAGTGACTCCGTGCTCTGCCCAGAGTGAAGTCATGGGAAAACGGTTTTCTCTCAAGATTTGGGGTAAATTTCTGTACACATGTACACACAGAAATTCATAGACATACATGTAGGTGCACCTTTAGCTGTACGTATTTATGTATCTCATTCTTTATTAGGAATTAAAATTTGTCATCCAAAATTAAAATTCTTTGACGTTCTAACGGACTGTCTGCTAACTTGTATCCATTGCTACCTTTCCTATGCCCATCCCATATCCAGCCTGTCTGAGCCCTAACAGAGCTAGACTATGTCATCTATCTTATTTCCTTTTCTAATCAACATCCAACCGTCTCTCTGTAGATCTTCCATTTAAACTCCTCATTTCTGTATTTTTAGCTGAAAATGGACAAGCTGTGGCCATGAACACTTAGGAGGTTCTAAGGGAAGTTAAAGTGCACACACGTGTGTTAACTGAGCTGCATCCTTACACAGCCCTCTCCTCGTCGCCCTGCGCTGTCCTGTGGTGGGAGCTCTTGACACGGACTTGCGTGAGGAGTTTGAAATACGCTCTGTGTTACTGGCCATGCTCATCATGCGCTGCAGCAGGTCTCAGGGACACGAATACCTGGCCTGTGTGTTGAGGCTCCGAGCCCTGAGCACTCATCTACCACTCTCTCCCTCCCTGGTGACCCGCCCTCCTCTCTCTCCTTTCTTTGAGTTCAATTTATTCAGGTTTCAATGTGTGAGTTAAGAACATACAGTATACATATGGTAACATACGGTATATATATTGTAACATACGGTATTCATGTGGTAACATACGCTTATTCATTTAGCATAAAGTTCTTCATTTCCATCCAAGTGAGGAATTTTAAATCAGGGGAGTGCTGGGGGCAAGAGCCTTTGGCCCTGAAGCCTGGGTCCACCAGACACAGTGTGGTGCTCTCAGGCCACCTTCCCAGGTGGCTGGGATTTGGCTTGGATTTGCATTGATTTGTTCAAATTCCTATCTTATTTTCTAGCATGAATCCACATATTTCCAAGAATGTAGTTCCACACCTTAGTAAAACCCTCAGGTGGAGCATTTTTCACGCCCGGCCGGTGGGTACTGTGACAGAAGTCATGTCTCCCCTGCACAGGGTGCTGCCGTCTGTCAGGAGGAGGAAGGCTTGTCCCCTGTGGGGTCTCAACAGTCTGCGTAAGCAGATTCCTCACCTCCTGCTGAAAACCTCTCTGCCCACCATCTTCCCCATCCCAATTTATACCGCCTCATGCTTCAGGGTGTACAGGTCAGAGCACAGAGTCGCCTTGCTACTATCTGAACCTGAGTGTCCCCTAAAGCGCCTGTGCCGACACCTAGACCCCAGCGGGATGGCTTCTGGAGGGGGGCCTCTGGGAGAAAGCAAGGACCCACAGTTGAGCCCTCGAAAGTGGACTCAGAGGCCACATGAGGGACAGGAGACCCGCCTCAGTCTCCCAGCCATGTGTGGCTATAATGAGGTGGTGCCACCACACCCCAGGTGGCAGACCCCAGCAAGAGCCCGATGCGACCCCACAACCAGGCTCTAGGACTGGAAGGATTTGTCACGTAACCCCTCAGGTATGGCGTCCTGTCCTCACTGTCCACAGATGCAGCGCCCTCTTCTGCAGACCCAGCCAGAAACTCAGTGCTCCCGCCCACGGCTGCGGCTTCTGGGTGCATCACTGTGGCTGCCCCCCAACTTCACCCTTCTCCTCAGTGTGCTTCTCCGCAATGCAGCCGTGCACATCCTGGCAAGCGTCCCCATATTCAGGACAGGACTTCCAGTGTCATCCTGTACCAAGCCCAGGTGCTTCATGGGCGACTGACTCCCAGGCCTGAACTCATTGTCCTGGACTCGCCCCCACCTTGCCCGCGTGGCTGGACTGCCTCGGTTCTCACGCTCGTTGTCACTAGGGAAGGCTTCACGCTCTCGGTCCTGGTGGCCTAGATCCTCTCCACCATCTCCGTGGCTAGCCCCCTCCTCATGCCAGCGAGGCCTTCCTCACCAACGCCTCACCCCCACGCTCCTGTGGGCCCTTGACACTGCCTCATGGACTCCATGATCCCAGCATTTATTTCCCACTTTTCCCCTAGAATATGAGGTCTCCATCTTCCAGACACACCTGCAGTGCCCAGCATTGCTGCATGCTCCAGACCCCCCGTGGACACTAGTCTGCTAACTAAAGAGCCATGAGGCCAGTCTGGCTCTTGGCATGACTGAGGGGTCACCCAAGTCCCAGCAGTAAACATGGGCACAGAGAGGGCTGGGCAGGGCAAGAGACACTGCTGCTGCTGCTGTGCCTGGCCCATCACCCAGACTGGGAACACGAAAGCCAGGCCATTGGGCCAGGCAAGGTCAGCTGACCTGAGCTGATGAGAGCAGTAGCTGTGGCTGCAAGACAGCCCCAGCAAACGCTGGGCATGACGTTGCACCCTCGTCATCACAGAGGCTCAGGAGGCTGAGGCAGGAGGGTCTCAAGGCCAGCCTCAGCAATTCCATGAGGACCTAAACAATTCAGTGAGTCCCTGTCTCAAAATAAAAAAATAAGAAGTTCTGGGATATGGCTCAGTGGTAAAGTGCCCCCTGGACTCAATCCCTGATACCAAAATACAAAAAAATAAACAAACAGAAACAAAGAGCACCAGCGACTGGGCATGAGGGATCATTCAGGGTCAGTGTGGCCAGCGTGCCTTAGGACTGGGAGAATGTGGGCTCCAGGGCTTGGGAGTACTGGCCCAGGGGTGTAACAGGAACCACTTTGTATCTGAGTGTCAACCTTGCTGCTTGCTCATGGGGACATTGCCCCTTCCTGTTCTCTCTTTCCCACTTCATGGCTGCAGGGAGAGCAGGTGAGCCTCTGTCTGTCCTGAGCCAAGCTGCCTGTCCTTTCCCTCACTGCCCACCCTACTGCCCAGCTGCAGACCTGGAAATGGGCAACTGCTCTCTTGCGGATGAGGACCATCCCTGAGTACATCTTCTCACAGTTCCCAGAAAACAGCACTAGGGGGCAGCCTCGGGCAGCATCAGCCTGCGGCCTCCCTCCTTCACCAGCAAGGCAAGAGAACTTCTGCTCCGCATGGGATCAGCACTGGACCCAGCTGGTGGTGACTTGGGTGTGGAGTTTCTCTGGCAAGTCACACAAAGTTCTGAACTTGACTGTGGTAGAGGTGCAGGACTCCACGGCTGTGCTAGACAAGAAGCACACAGGGCGACTGCGTCACAGTAAAGCCTTCGGGAACATCAGGGTGAAGAAAATGACGCTGGACCAAGCCCAGATGGGAGCAAGGAAGAGAAAGAAACAGAAAACATTTAAGTCATGAAATGAGGTGACAGGAACATTTTCAAATATTCAGTAAAATCAGTAAGCAAGAATGGAGAAGTCTGAGAATCTTGATTTAAATCCAAAAACACAAAGTTAAAAGAAAAAAAAAATCAGGAAAAATCGGGAGGTTTGAAGGTGAATGGGACCATGCCAACCCAACACAGGCTTCAGGCTTCTTCCAGGGACGAGGCCCTGGGAGGGCACAGAAGGAAGTGATTCCAGGCAGCCAAGTGGCAGGTTCAACTTTGGTCCTGCTACCCGTCAGGTAATAAGGCATCTGGACCAGAGACGGGGTCTGCCCAAGTGCTTCACAGCACACACTGGTCCAGTCCACCCCTTGCCAGCCCTGCTTCCGGCAACACAAGAGGAAGGTCAACTTCCCTGTGACCAGGGATTGGAAATAGAAGCCCACCATCCTCCCCTCCTCTCGAGAGGTGCCCCTAACTCAGCACCGTGGCAGTAAAGAGACTCCCCAAGTGTCCAGGTCCCCTTCCTCCTGAAATGCAGGTGCCTGGACCCAAATGTCTCAACCCAGAATCCACCCAGGTACACCCCTCAGCTCTGCCATGCAGGGCAGGAGTTTCATTGTCTCTGTTCTATCATTCCTTTATTTAAATCAAGCTACACTCTGACTTTATTCACTTATCATGTTTACCACCTAAAACATCTGTTGCAAATAAATGCTCTGTAATGTGAACGGATGATTCGATCAATCCCAATGGATGCTCTGTATCCCACGTAGTTAGGTCACATCAATAGCCTCACCATGACAATCTCCACATCAAAAGTGCTTTATTTTATAAATTTTGACTCATTTTTTTCTTCCCTTTCTTTCTTTACTTCTTTTTTTTTTTTAATTTTAGTTGCCCAAGTACCAAGTGGTAGAAATTTAAGTTAGATGGGGCTGCTCCTAAAAGCAAATTTCTTAAACCCCATCCACATTTCAAGACTGCTGAGTCCCAAGTCCATCTTTTAACTGCTGGGCTGCCAGGATCACCTGCACCGTATTGAAGCTACACTATTCCAATAGGTTGTTAATTCTGTATGAATCAGGGCAAGCAATTGGTCGGCCTGTGACAGTCCCGTGCACGTTAACTGAACATGGCAAATATTCACTCTTTCTAGATGTGAAACTACGGATCATGTCCCAGCAGTTTAGAATTTACCAAAGCTTGTATCCTGTGCTAGTTAATCCAGGAAGCTCACCCATGGGTTTGTGTGACTCCATTGGGGATAAATGAGTCAATTGCTAGCAAAGCTGTTAGCTGATCACTCACCCCCTGACAGCTTGCACCATTCATTCATCGCTATATTGAGGTTTTCTGGAAGACAGATTAATGGGTCCCAGCTTCTTAGTAATTTAAGAGAAAATCATAAAATGTTTTGTGACCTCATTTTGGAATGCAAAGGTGTCCCAAGGGCACCCCTCGGGTCTGGCCTCACCACGCCATGCCAGCCTCTATCTCTGGGCATCATCCCAGCCTGCAGAGGATGTCTGGCTTCCAGTTTCCTTTCTCTGTGGAACAAGAACTGCTCATTCCTTACTGTTGTGTGGAAAATGCTTCACCTTTTCTGTTCTGCTGAGGCTACAAAATTCACTGTTGACTTCTCTTCTACATCAGCTCTGAGGGCAAGTGCATCTGTCACAAAGCTTCGAGCACTGGACAGTAGAAAGCCTGACTAAGAACACTCGCAGCTTCCATTGCTGTGACAGCGAGCGGCTGTCCCCTCTGCCACACAACCTCTCCAGCGTGGTGGGCAACAAGGATGGTTGAGGCTCTAGCAGGTTAGAGTGGAGACACTGGCCATGTAACGTCTATGCTCAGCTCTTTAAAATCCTGGCTGCTGGGCAGCTGTTCTTTCGTAGTGACTCTGGTTTCTATAAGCAGTTGTCCAAAGCTGGAAGAACTTAGTTCCTCTTATCACCCTCCAGGGGTAGGAGGTCTCTCTAGAGGCAGAGAAGACTGTACTTGGACTTTTCAGGTCCTTAACTCACTGCAGAAAATAATTTAAGGAAGATTCAGGTCTCAGTGGCCAGGAAGAAGGCTGGGCTTGGGTTTCTTAGGGTGCACACGAGGTCGGACATGTGTGATCCCAAGGGGCTGGGCATTCTGAGCCAGGCCGTGCCTTCTCAGTCCCAGGACCCTGGGCTGATGTGTAGGCTCTGTCTGTGTCTAGGGGTGGGGTGGTCCAGCTGGTGACTGAGCCAGGGGGTCATGGACCAATCAAATGGGAGGCCCTATGCTCAGGAGGTTGATGGTCTCATTCTCTTTGTTTTTCTTTCCACACTTTATAACTATTTATTGGTGTATTAAAATTTGACCTAATAGTACGGTTCCTATGCCTTATTCCTACATGCACTTAATGTCATCTGCTCAGTCTCCTTCCTCAGGATGTCTTGAGGTCTTGTTTCTGCTTTGCAACATTCCAAAAAACCTACAGGGAACTGGAAAGTCCCAAAGTTCAGTGATCCCCCACACTCCAGCCAAAGGGGTGACGTCCTGGGATAGGGTTCAGTCCCCAGAGACATTTCTGCCACTTCTTGGAGATCTGCAAAACCAGAATGTAGTGTGGCTTTGATGGTGATCTTCAGCATACAGAAGAGGAATGTGAGCAGTTTTTTTTTCCTTTCTTTTTAAAAAAAAAATCGATTTAGCTTGAAGCTGTGGTTAACCCAAGGGCCTCCTCTTGTCTCTTTCCTCCCTCCTGTAACTTAATGGAGGACATTTCAGAATTCTACTTTCTTCAGCATCAAAACAGAAGCACCACAGTGAATGGAGCAGATCATGTGATATGCGTGAAGGTGTCTCAGGGAAGTCCCTTGCTGTGCGGGATTACAATGCACCAGGACAAACTAGCAACACAGAAACACTTAAAGACCAGTGAACAGAATCAAGCCTGAACGGCCAGAAGTAAACATGCCAGTGTTGGGCTGGAATTCCAGGTGAGGAGAGGGCTCTCGCCCCCCGAGCACAAGCTCACAGGGAGCAGGAAGGCCTGTGGAGTGAACGGTGGCACGGAGTCATGGGGATAGGCACAAGGACTGGCATCTGTCACCGGCACCTGTCACCATGCTGTGCTGGCTGCTCTTGGTGCACTAAGCACAAGAAGGATTTTTTTTTGCGTTTAAGCTTTGGGGGCTTGGATGGGGCTAGGAGGCAGAGCATTTGCCTGGCATGTGTGAGGCCCTGAGTTCCATCTCCAGCACCACAGGGGAAAATATGAAGCATTGGTGCAGAAATGGAAATAGTAACATCCGTCCCTCAGGAACCCATGGAAGCAAACTTGGAAATATTTAAAGATCTGAAAACAGGCCTAACTCAGAAACAACAGTAGACATGTGACTGACTTAAAAGATTCTTTAAAGTGTCAAAATATATCAGTAGACCATGCAACACACACACAACCACAGAATTTCAGAAATTGAGAGAATTTTCCAAACACTTTCAAACAAACCAGGTCAACCATATCAGTAACATTAGAGAAGTGTTGTGAAGAATGATGATAAGAATTTGAACCTGGAGTACTGTGTTGAGTGACTAATCATTCCGCTCACAGAGCTGATGTATTTTCAGAAACTGTGATCCTCCTAACCTACTTTAGAAGAGGTGGTAACAAAAAGCAGCTAACCAGGAGGGTACCGAGATGTTCTGAGAGCTAGAAAGCTGCGCAACCCCAGAGCAGAACAACTGCGCCCGCACCCTGAAGCC
The DNA here is from genome assembly GCF_045843805.1 of Urocitellus parryii. NCBI lineage: Eukaryota > Metazoa > Chordata > Mammalia > Rodentia > Sciuridae > Urocitellus > Urocitellus parryii. The sequence goes on along the minus strand of NC_135531.1, from coordinate 170,625,870 downwards.
GACAGTCGTGGGACTTTTAAAGTTCTGCTGTGTGCACGCAGTGGGATGCCGGTCAGCCACCAAAAGGAGCCAAGTCCTGTTGATTGGATGATGGATAGGCCTATGGATGGTATGCAAAATGCACTGTGCAGAGACAGAGGGACAGACACCGCACACTCTCGTTCTATATGAGGTCATCTCACAGAATGGAATGGCGAATCTGAGGCTGGGGAAGGTGGGGTTGGTCAATCAACAACGCTGCGGTTGGGAGGGATGGGCCCCGGGGTTCTACTGCACCGTCCATGGTGCAGTACTGTGGGAAGAAAGGATTCGAAGTCCTCCTCACAAAGACCTGATGCCTGCTGGAGGGGATGGATGTGCTAGTCCATCTGACTGACTGGGTTCTCTCACCCAGTGTCCACGCGTCACACTAGTCCTTACGTATGTGCAAACTTGTGAATTAGAAGTCAGCTCTACAACACAGCACGTGGTGCAAATCCCAGGCACTGTTGACACGCAGAGGTCTGTGGTGCTCCATTTCAGGACAGAGCCTCGGGTTCAACATGTCAGACTTCTTGCTCTTATTCATACACGTTTTTAATGCACAGAGAAAGGTTTTGGCTCTACTCTGATTTTATGTTCAAGCTTTTTCCAAACAGGGCTTTTGTTTCAGCCTAACTTTGAGTCTTTAAGTGCTGAATAGATGAGTTTTGATTCTTATACAAGTGGAACTGACGATGTTTCCTGTCCCAGGAATGTGAAAGGCAGACTTTCTAGAATTATGTCAGATGATGTACAAGGAACGAATTGATCACAATCAAACAGTGTAAACGTGCGCTTCCCAAAATAAGGCAGGGAAATAGTACACACACACACACACACACACACACGCACACGCACACGCACACGCATGCACACACACACAGACGCCATGGGATAGCCACCCTGTCACGTAAGCGTCCATGGTTGCCAGAGCATGTGAGAGTGTCAATCTCAACTGCACTCCTCTCACAAGAGACCTTTCTTAATTACACAGAATAAAGACACAGAGGGTTGGTTGGAAAAGGATGGGAAAAGACAAGCCATGGAGATACCGTGTGGAAAATCCCACAGGGTTGGTTACTGTGTGACCAAGAAGGCGCAGGGGCAGATGAGTGAGCTGGACAAGAACAGATGGGCCTACATGGTCAGCACAGCCCAACACAGCCCCAACTGTGTCCATAAGCAGAGAGAGGAGAAGTGGACGAGCAAATCCACACCTAAGGTGGGACCTGAATGCCCTGTGGTGAGTCAAGGACGAGGACGAGCCAGTCGAGATCCCAAGGGTGAGGAGAACGTGCACCATGCTCCAGAAAGTAGGTTGATCCACACATAGAACGGGCCTTCGACACGAGCCACAGATGGTAACACCCCCCAACACTTTCAAAGGGTGAGAGATTGGGAGAGCATGTTTTAATGACCCAAATGGAATTCATCCAGAAATCAGTAATTTAAAAACAAAATTCTCACCTGCTGGGAAATTAAACAATATACTTTTACATGGTCACTGAATCAAAAATGCATAAATTATAAATATATTTACTCAAATTATAAGAATGTTAGGTATCTAAAGTGGCAAATGCTGCAGAAATTATACCAAAAAATAGCAACAACACATGAAGAACACAAAAACGTAGAGAAAGAAAAAAAAACAAGTAAAATCACAAAATCACAATAAATAATATCAATAGAATAAAAGCTGGGCTCCTTTAGAACATTAATAAAATTGATAAAACCAATCATGATGATTAAAAAGACAGAGAAAACCAACAAATAGAAAATAACACAACCAGAAAAGGAAACTTTAGTCATCAAAAAGTTGATGAAAAGATGTTGTTAAAACCTGTGGTGAAGGGCAGGGCGAAGCTCAGTGGTAGAGCACTTGCCTAGCACAGGTAGGGCCCTGGATTCACATACAAATAAAACAAAAATAAAGGTACTGTGCCACCTACAACTAAAAAAAAATTAAAAATTAAAAGCCTATGACAATGCATCCCAGACAATGTGGATCAACTTTTCAAGTAACAGAAAGTATCAAAATTGCAAAAAAAAAATGTAGCAAAGTTGTGTCCTCTGATGGCTATGTAAAATGTGAACACATTGATTAAATTATAAACCCTTAATGAATTGTTCAAGAAATTACTCCAATCTTTCACAGATGGAATAAAAAATGAGAAAACACTTCCACTTCTCTTCTGAAGTCAAAATAACCCCTACCTAAACTTAATAAAGATATTTAAGACAGTGAAACTGTACCTCAGCATGGAATTTCATGTATGTCAGCATCTCTTCAAAATGAAAAATCCGAGCACTTATTAATGACACAGACCCTTAGAAATCTTGAGAGCATAATAAGGAATACCTTTAAAAACTTTAGTGAAGTTTACACAATGGTGACATATTGCAGCATCTTCCTCCAGAGTTTGAGAAATAAATGAAGACACCCCTGGTCTCTATTTCTATTCAGCATTTTGTTGGAAGTTGAAATAATTTCAGTAAAGCAAGAATAAGAAATAAAAGCATTAAAAATGCAAAACAGAAGGAAAAAAATCATCATTATTCATAGACAACATGACTTTTAATGTAGAACTTCTAAATGAATCTATAGATAACTATGAGAAGGAACTAAGATAGTCATAAGAAAAAGAAACGAAATAAAATGTAGTTTAAAATATACTTGAGAATCCTCACTGTAACTATGGGAAATGTAGAATTATTATTTGAGAAAGATAAAGAGAAAACAAAATTTAGTTTGAGATATAATTTAGAATTCCTTCAAAAATTGTAAGAAATCCAACAAGTGATATATAAAAACCGTATTAGGAAAACTGGAAAATAGTATGGAGAGAAATTTAAGGTGACTTAGATAAATAGAAGAATAGACCACGTGGTGGGTCAGAGGAATTCACATAATGAAAATCAGAAATCTCTGTCCCCAGTTTTCCGTAGCTGCAGATCTAGCTGAAACTCCTTAAGTTTGTTTTTCTGCATTGAGAGCCAGCCAGATCCTCAAAGAAAGGAGCAGTGCTTAGAGAGTCCAGTTAGGAAGAACTAAGCAGGGGTTAAAGTGCACTGAAGACCAGCTCTCGGGGCGCAGTGCCGGGCGGGTGGACTTGCTACAGGCTGGGCCTCTGCACTGCTGAGACAGGCCAAGGCCCCAAGACAGACTTCAGACCTGTCGCTCAAAGTGACAGGCACAAGTTTTTTGAAGGGACAGGGAAAAGAGGACATTCTCAAGGAGAGCAAGTCCTCTCAGAAAGATGAGGGACAGAGTGCCTCTTCTGCCTTCCAGTTTCACTGATGCCTTGAAAGTCTCCGGAGTCCTGCCCGATTCACCTCTTGACTCTTGGCTGACAGCATGGCACTGCATAGACCTCCTCCAGGAGAGGGCAGTGTGGCCCCAGAGCTGGAGTTTTTAAGAAAATCGATTCCCCCTCTTTTGCCTCAATTTCCTGCCTCCTTAGTCATAGCCCTTTAAAGAGCCCCATTGGGCTTTCTTATTGAGGGTCTTGGTGTTTTGGCTGTGACATAGTTTTGGTGAAAAGGGAGGGTCCTGACATGGTCCTGGAAACATGGTTTGACTCCATTAAGGCTGGGGAGGCCCGACGCACCAGGCCCGTCCACCAGGTGCCTGCCTGTCAGATGAGGCTCCCTATGGCTCTCAGTGGCCCTGCACTGTCCTCTTGCTCTCCATTCATGACCCAGGAGCCACTAACAAAATTATTGCTGTGTAGACACACAGGCCACTTGAACAGACTCCAGAAAAGCCACACATCCATGATTTACATAGCTTGTACTCTATGCCCATATCAAAGATGGCAGGGCGGGGGGGCGGGGCTGGTCTTTCCAGGATGCTATCTTATTATTTGTATGATCTTATAATATGAAAGTAATGTGGCAGTCTCATCTTGTTCTCATTCCCAAAGGGAGACAGGGCCAAGCAGCAGTGTCCCCACAGGTTCTAACTGGTGTGCCACCTACTGCTTTGTTCTGGGGACACCATGGCCACAGCGCCATTCCCCGGCAGCCTCATTTCTCTACCTGGAGCATCAAGGGGCCTCCCAGACAGAACTTTTTTTTTTTTTTTTAACAAAGATTGGGGCTTATTAAAAACGTGGGGAGGAGCGACCTGGTACATGGTCCCTCGTAGAACACAGAGGAGTTGGGTGACCTGACAGCCTTTGTTTTCCTCACTTGGCAACTTCAGGGTCTGGGATCCCTGCCAGTTCCACTTCTGCTGCAGGAGACAGGGGACTTGTTAGAGCGTTACAATGTAGCAATTAAAAACTTATAATTGAATAGAAGGAATTGCGAGCGCTTGCATCTGCACAGATCTCAGGAGAAGGATGACGGCGGTTGCATCCCTGGGGTTCCAGTCAGCTCCCCCAGCATTGTGGACAGTAATGAAGCCCAAGTTCACTCCAGGGGAGCTTGGGGACAGTAAGATCAAAAAGGAACTCGGGTTTCCCTGGGCCTGGTGCGATTCCAAACACAGCGCAGGAGCCTTGCTGATTATCCAGCACTGTTCTGTCTGTTGGGACAGAAAGGAGGCAGTGGGGGGCTCATTAGCTGGGAGCAGGGTGCACATGAGGCTTCTGATGTGGAGTCCCTTGATAGGGCTCACTTAATCCCTGTGTTTGTGCTTCATGGGGCTCATCAGCTCATGATTTTTTTTTTCTGTTGCAATAAATATTGTCTTCTAGGATGAACCTATTTCCCCCATGCGACTGCTGATTTTGGTATCTGCAGGGCTTAACTCCAGATTCATAACTTGCCTTCTTCCTTGTACAGCATTTAGAGTAAAATTACTATTGCACGGAAAATATAATTGAATATTTTATTTAGTATTGAAACTGTCTAGTTCTTTGAATTCTCAAAAAGCTATTTAATTACTTAGAGTTTGCACACAAGTTTTGCTTATTCATAAACCTAAAAAGTGAGGCTAGGATCTCCCCCATGGCAAAATAAATAAATAAACTAACAAAGGTTACCCATTTGGCAAAACATTCAATGTACTCAGGAAAACATGGAAATCCTAGAATGTATTCACCGATTTAGCTCCATGTCAGCCCACACCAGGAGGAGTGTTGATTTTCCTGCAGAAACCCTGGGGTACGGCAGGTTCCCTTAGCTCCTCTCTTTCCTGCCACCGCAGTGAGTATTCTGCCCACAGCATTATTCTTTAGATCTCACATTCCCCAAGCCTCAACATATTTTTGAACATTATTTTTTATTGACATGCAAAATCATGTAGACCTACCTAACATGAAGAGAAAGATTTTCTAAAGATTAATTTGGCAACACAGAGCATCACAGTGGAAATACCTGTGCCGTAGGCACTGGGTTCAAGGTCTGGGAGATTGAAGCGGGGGAGATGCCTGGCAGCACATAGCAGAGCATGTTGCCATAAATGCTGGGACCAAGCTTTTAGTGCCACGGCTGGCCAAGTGCTCCTCACAGAGCGTCCTGTCCAATGGCTGCATCTTAGGAACATAAAAGACGAACATCCTGACAGAAATAGGTGTATCACGCAAGGCACACAGAGCACAGGATGCACATAGAACAGGAAGGCATTTCTCAGGGGGTTGAAGAAAATCTTTGAGAAAGTATTCATTTCAGATAGGCAGCAATAAATTGCCCCCTTCGTAGCTTCTGGTTATGATTTTGTCTGGGACTGGCAAGATTTATTTCATTTTGTATCAGCGCAGGGGTTGCAGGCTCAGGAGCCTGACTTCCACTTTAGGAAGAAGAACCATGCCAACTTCCGTGAAGGTGTGTGCCTTCCCATGGACAGTGTGCAAGGGCCCCTCCCTCTACACGCCCGCTGAGCTGTCTGTAAATAGCAGCCGCTCTAACAGAAGTGAAGAGATATTCATTTGGGTTTTGATTTGCGTTTCCTTGATGGTCAGTGCTGCTGGAGACCTTTACATTGACCTATTTGCCATTCATCTGACTCCTTGTGGGAAACGTCTAAGCAGGTCTTGCTCATTTTTAGTCAGGTGCTGTACTTTCTTGCTACCGAGTACTTTAGTACCTTTTCTACACTAGCCCTTTGTTGGAGGGACAGTTGAAAAGCTCTTCTCCTATTCTGTAATCGTCCCTTTACTCTGCTGTTTTCTTTTCTGTGTGTGTATACTTTTTAGTTTGATGCGATTTCATTTTTTTCTCTTTTTGCTTTGTTTCCTATGCTTTTGAGGCCACTTTCCCTCAAAAATCATTGTCTAAACCAACATTATGGAGATTCTCTCTGTGTTTTCTCCTGGTAGATTCATAGCTTGGGGTCTTATGTTTTAACCCTTTCATCTATTGGGGGATGGTTTTGCATGTGATGATGGGTACTAGTCTATTTCCACTCTCTGTGTGGATAACCAGTTTTCCCAGTACCATTTATTGAGGAAACTATTCTTTTCTCTGTGAGCCCTTGACAACTTTATCAAATACCAGTTGCTGTAAATGTGTGGATTCACTTCTGGATTCTCTGTTCTGTCCATTGGTCCATGTGCCTGATTTTTTCCTGGTATCCTACTGTGTGGGTTAGCACAGCTTTGAAACATGTTTTGAAGTCAGGAAATGTTATGCTTTCAGCTTTGTTGTTTTTTTTCACAAGATTATACTTGCCTTGGAGTTTAGACATGGAGTTTGGGTTTTTCCCAGCTCTTGAATACTAATACAATCAACATTTTGATAATGAGTACATTGAATATGTAGATGATTTTGATATAGATTAAGTGGAATGTTTCCTCATTTATTTGCTATCTGGATGATCTTTACACGCCAAAAGTAGATGTTAAAAATCTATAGTTAGTTTCTACTACTCCCTCCAGACCTGTTAATATTTGCTTTGTTTGTGTTCTGATTTTAGAGGAATAATGCATTTACAGTTGTTTTGTCCTCTTGCTGATTTGACAGTTTTATATATTTAACTTGGTCCTGTTTTAGAGTTCACCTGTTTTTATAGATTTTTTTTTAATCTGGTATGTGTGTGGCTCCTCCTGCTTCTTTCTGGTTCCCGTTTGCGTGGATTGTCTTTTCCCCTGACTTCCCTTTCAGTCTGAGCATGTCCTTACAGGCAAGGAGAGTCTCTTGTAAGCAGCATGTGGTTGCAACATGTGGGTCTTTTAAAAAGAAGAAAACCCCCAAAACAGAAAACACATACTGGTGGTGTTTGCATTGTCTACACAGGGGCTCCACCTGTGAGTTAAATCAGGTGACTGCATTGCTCACCAGCAGCTTGGTCAGAGTGCAGAGCTCGCCAGTTCTGCTGGGCAGCAGAGCCTGGCACACTGCTCTGCTGGAACTCAGAGTGAGGGCAGCAGCCCAGCCTCCCAGAGAATGGAAGACAGGTGGGGTTGCTCAGGGTCGTTTATAGCTGGTCCACCCAGAACCACGGGAAGCCTTCACAGTGCAGGTCCAGCCTGCCAAGGAGCCTCTGTCAGACCAGAAGCTGGCTGTCTCTGCAACTGTGTGAACAGCACAGAGACATAGGACCCCCAAAACACAACAGCAGCCAAAGACACCTTGACCAACAGGCCATAGAGCAAGGGAGGCCCACGACACTCCAGAAGTATCCAAGAAGCTTCCTTACGTGTTCCCCGGAACCCATATTTATCTCTCGGCAATGACAACAGTTTTTCAGAGAAGAAAACACACCATTATTCATTTTCCACCCCAGGATCACCTACAGTTCCTATGTGTCTAATCTGAACATTTTAAAAACATGAACATCCGTGCCTGATAAACTCTCTACCTTCAGAAGTTAAAATGGAGATGGTATATAAAGCTCCGCACTCTGAGATAAACACTTGGCAGAGTCAAGGACGGACCCAAGCAGGTGCGAGAAACACACCATTTTGTATTGAAACCTGAAATCCCAGCCCTGCTATGGGGCCAGGGCTATGGACCTACATGGATGTGTCCCCAGAGGCCCCTGTCACCTGCCTGTGCATTGCTGTGAGGGGTGGGGATGGTGGGAGGTGGGCCACTGGGATGGGCCCTTGGAGGGGTGGAGCAAGCAAGGCCCCCCCTTTTCTCTCTCACTTCCTGGCTGCCATGAGGTGATGAGGCTCCTCCACCAAGTGCTCCCTGACAAGATGCCCTGCCACACCACAGGCCCAGGAGCACTGATGCCAACAGACCATGGGCTGAAACCACGAGGCAATGTCTCTGCTAGTGCCTCAGGTCTATCTTTCCAACAATGCTTTCAGGAATGCCAACTTTAATTACTGTACGTGTCACATAGTGTATGAGAGATATTGTTTATGAATGGTTCAAAACAGTATATTTTGATTTAAATCTTAATTGCTTTTCATTGAGTGTGAAATATTAATTTGAAAGTGAAATCCCACTATCAGCAATAGACAGTTTTGTTGAAATACTCTAATAAGGAACAATAGCCAGTTCCATAAATAACTTTAAAATTCTAAGAGTATTGGTATGCTAGTAATCACAGATTTGGTTTCTTTTAATACTCTTTTAATCTTGTAAAGAATGTCTTTTATAAACATCCTTTTTCTTGATCAACCATAACATGGCATAATGTGTAGTCACTGTTCCTGAAAAGTCATTCAAATGCTACATCCAGAGATAATGAGAAATTCTTACAGAATTTTGTAATAGTATATATTTTGGATTAAAGAAATTTCATAGTTGTTGGAGTGCCATGAAATTAATACTTGCTGTAGTTTATACTTTTTCTGTATGTTTCAAATCAGGTGTGTACCATTTGTACTGAGAATACCACAGAATGAACTATCCAAAGTCCATTGATTTTAATATGTGTTTTGGTTTGTAAACAAATTATAGTAATTTCTTGCACATTTTTGGAAATTAATTATATAAGAGTTTATGTATCTGCTCATAGATACAGCATGTAAATAAAAATGTCAATTCACAAGAAAATAAATAAATTAATTAATTAATTAACCTTTCCTTCTTTTAAGTTGATTACTTCAGGATTTTTGTCACAGTGATGGACAACATAACAACACAGAAAACTAGTACTGAGAAGCCAGGTTGTTGCTTTGAGTACACCTGGTAAAGTTGTCCAGAGCCTTTGGAACTGTATTGTGGGAGGATTTGGGAAATCTGAGAGTAACAGGCTAGAAAAAGCTGGATTGTTACAAGTAGATCTTAATCTGTGATTCTGGTGAGGGTTTTGAAGACCAGGCAACTGATGGTAATGCAGACAGCAGAGGCTGTGTGCTCGAGGTTTCCCTAATGGAGACCCTGCTGGGGAATGTTCTAGAGGTCATCCGTGTTACATCACGGCCTCCACACACACCAGAGGTTCAACAGGGTTAAAGTATAAACTCCTTTTGCCTTTTCTTAAGAAGAAAACCCGCAGCACCCTGCTAGCACAAAGCTGCCTTGGGAGTGTTCCCCTGGGATCCATGTCCATGTGTTCGGCCAGCAAGGTGCTCAGAGGCCACGGCAGCGATGATCAGGTGAGGCTGTGGCAGCAGTTGGGAAAGCCTGCTGAGGGAAGCCACAGGCAGTGAGCCAAGGCACCCCAAGGAGAGGACATGTGGCTGCAGTCAGCACAGCCACAGGGAGGAACTGCCAAGCCCTCTGGAGCTCATGTCCTGCCCTGTGTGCCCAGTGGTCAGGCACGGAGACTCACGGCAGTCCTTCCTTGTACATCCCTGTTCCTCCACCTGAGATGGGAAGGTGCACTCTGCCATTGTGTTCTGGAAATTCGTAACTCGTGTTTTTACTTTTTATTTTTACCGTGGTGTACAGCAGTTTTCTTGAGCCTCAGAAGAAGTCTGTGAGCAATGCTGGGACTGTCAGGACTTTGGGGACTCTTGGAGATGGACCAAGTGTGCTTTGCATTATGAGATGGACATGCACCTTTGGGGTGGAAGGCAGAATGCCATAGTGTGGATAAATGTCCCCCCTGGGCTCTGTGTTGAAGGCTTGGTGCCCAGGCTGTGGTGCTGGTGGGAGGTGGTAGAGCCTTCAGGAGGTGAAGCCTCATGGAAGGAACTGACATATTCAGGGGCATCCCTTGAAGGAGCTATTGGGACCCTGGGCTCTACTTTCTTTGTGTCTCTCTTTGTTTTTCTTTATAGTTGGCGCCCGAACAGGGACCCTTCCAAAAGACATGTTAATGGGGAAGGGAGTAGCTTACCGCCTGGAACAGGCTTTTGACGTGCATCTTTCATGGGCTGGTACTGGCCCCTAATCAGTAAGCTATGGGAGATTCCCTATCTGACACTCAATGTTGTCATCATCATCAGGCTGAACTTTCTGATCTACTCTGCAAGGCTGCACATACTATAAGTAATGCTAACCTCGATGCTTTGCTGGCAGAAATAGATTCTTTTTGCCCCTGATACCCAGGAAGTGGTTCTTTACATTCAAAAGATTGGGAAGATAAGGGTAAAAGGCTTCATGAGGAGCCACAAGCTGCTATGCTTGTGCTGCAAGCTTGGTTTCTTTGTCAAGATGCCATATCTAAACTTAAGCTTTATAATTCTCAGACCATGCTCTCTTTCCCTCCCATGCCCAAACCACTGCTCCCTGCCACAGGCAGAGCCTCCTGGGTGCATGGCCCCTTTAAATCATCACTGATCCTCCCACTGCTGTAGGCAGCAGCCATTACCTCACCCCTCTAAATGCTGATTGAACTAAAAGTTCACAGCAAATACAGGAGGAAAGAAAGTCTCATAAATGTCTCATAAAGCTGTTTGTCCTATTAGGTTGGATTCCGCTCACGCCAATTAAAGCATGAACAATTTTTAAAAAAAGAAAAAGAAAAAAATAGTAACTCTCCAAGAAAAATTATATAAATTGTAACACCATGCTTTAAGAGAATAATCTTACAAAAGAAAAAATGGTCGCAGCAGTTTTCCTTACTTCCTGTCTTCTGCTGGATCTCTGGCTCTCCTAGCCTTATATTTAAAATGTGAATTACAGGCCTACAAGATTTACCAGGCTTATGAAAAAACAGTTTAGACAAAAGACAAAACGTGTCCCTTTTCAGTCTAAGCCACTTGGCTGGCTCTTATCTGTGTTCTGCCAGCTCCTCCCTAATGTCACAGCTCAGAAAGAGGAAAGTAGAAAGATTCCAAATGTACAAGTTTTCTTTTTCAAAAAGTATTTTTTTCCTGAGAATTTCACAGAATTCCACCTGACTCTTATCTGAGCTAAAGGTGCACTCTGATCTGATGAAGAACTTAGTATTGAGGCCACGTAAGTGTTTTAATACTCTGCATAAGTTAATGTATTTTTCTGATCAGTCTTGTTTTACCTAACTATAAAGGTTTCTACATTCTGTCCTTGTCCAGAGGCCAATTTCTCCAGGGTTAGTTCTCAAATACATTCAAAATTTTCTTTTAGTAAAATCCTTAGGAGGATATAGACATGGTGATGTTGGGGATAAATCTGATAACCATCAAGGACAAATATCTGGCTATCTGAAACCTTCAGTGTTCATCACGGCTGTTGGATTTTATACCTGACATTTCCAGTTGTACAGGCCTGCCCTATGTCTATGTATTAGGTACTTAATATCAAAATTGCCATTTAGACAAATGAGCACTCATAAATGAAAATTTAAACAAAAAAATGGATACAAATAATTTAATTCAAATCAAGTAATCAAATAAAAATATGGGTATCTTTAAAATTCCAACTTACAAATTTTTCTAGGTGGTTAGACAATTAATAAAGTTTTAATTTCTATAAATCTCTAAGATGTAATGCAATATTCATTGCTTCTAAAATTTTTCTTCAATAGGAAAGAGATGATTAATACTGTTAGTTACATTTTTCTGATATTTTAATTTTTTTAACAATTAAAATGAGTATATTAAATTCAACATAAATGGGACTAATCTTCATAAGTATTATTTCTTAAATAAATAAATTAAAAATTATAGCTGAGGCCCAACAGATCTCTCCTTTTTTCTAGTTGTGAAAGAAACTAGACCTGCCTCCTTTCTTTATTTAACTCCTTCTTTAAAACAGGCTTTACCAAAAAAAATTTTTTTAAATTATTAACAGTAATGGTGGATTGACTTCCTGTATCTAATGTGTTATTGTTATTAATAATCTTTGTTAAAACATCTTATGATTTTTATAGCAGTAGTTGCTAATTATAATACAAAATTATATATATGAAAATGATTATATTCTCTTCATTTTTTAGGCTGCAATATTTTGCCTTTTGCTAATATGTATGCTCAATTAATTGCTGATGATCATATTAAAATTTTAGCCTTAATAGGTAAGGACATTCACATATTACACCTAACTTATGGAAAAACTTTACTTCTCTAAAGCTTACAGTTTTCCTCTACTATCAAGCTGTATTAACAGATTGTTTTTTAGCACCAATTGCTTTTCACCACCTCTTGATGGCCAATTCTCTTTGTTATATTAGGTTATACATTTCCCCTCTTCCTTAATTTTTATCATTCCTCTTATTCATGGGTTAACAAATACAGATGGAACTAAACAAAGGGGAGTAATATTTATTTTTATTAATGAAAAATAACTATCATACCCTGCCTCAAACCTCTCCACAGCAAGCTGAATTAGTCACCTTTATCCTGATGCTGAGATTATTTTCTACTACTTGAAACATTATCACAGATTCTCAATACATAGCTAAACTTGTTCCTCATATTTTTATAGCTGTGTTATGCCCTCATTTGGATTCCAATTTACCATCTCTTTTATTTTTACCCTTTAAACTCCTTTACAGCACCGTACATCTCCTCTCTTCCTTGCTCATATACACAGCCACACCTCTGTCACACACTGACAGAGGGTAACACTCTCACGGATGAAGCATGAGATTCCCTTTCCCTTCATTTCCAGATGCTGTAAAATCTCATGCATTTCTTCATCCAAACCCTTGCTCACTAGTAAAGATGTTTCCATTTCTTCCCAATAGGCTCATCTGTGGTCAGTAACTGTTCCCCCACCTTCCAGGCTCCTGTGTGGGAGTGTGTAAATCATGGGCCTGTGTTCTAGTGCACTTTGACAAGTGGATATGACCTGTTTCCCTCCTTTTCATACTTGTACCTTTCTTCATGTTTTTATTGATAATCACTCTGGATTTATTGGGGTAGTGCCCACAGGTCTAAAAAAGTATCTACTTACTTTTCTTATTTATTACTCTACTTTGCCACTGTGGGAAAGCCTAAAAAAAGGATAATGCCCCTGCATACATATCCTGTGTTTTTGCACAATCTTATACTAAAATATAATTTAACCTATAAAATTCCTGACAAGATCTAATTAAGTAAATATGTTTTGCCCTGAAGACATATCTCTTAAAACAAAAACAAAAACAAAAAGGGATCTACACTCTCTCATGTTAATAATGCCTTGAATATTGCTTTATTTACAGTTAAAGCACTCAACATGCAATATAAAGTTATTACTCACAAATGCTCATCTGCCTTAGATAGACATTTTATTCCCAAACATACAGTGCCAAAAAATTTATGTAAAATATAGGGTTCCACCAGACCCAGGGTTAGAAGACCCCATGCCTCTCATCTCATGGGGAAGGATGGACTGCTGTGCCCACACCAGCAGGTCCTGTGTGGACTCCAGCTTGGTGGGTGAGACTTGTCAATCATGAGTTGGCATCAGGGACTTCACAACCCGATCCCCAAGTTCCATTTGGATGAGGAGATTCCACTGAACCAAAAGACAACCACAGTCTTCAAAAAAGAAAGAACAAAAGGGCCCTGTGATATTCAACCTCCAGTAATTTGGGAAGATAAAAAAATCATCAACAACCTCAGATCAATGGCTGTTGGCTAAAAAGGGGTTAAAACACACTGCAGAAAATTTGGTCACTGCTTTGTTTGCCAAACTTACCCACAAAACTCTGTCAATGTTTTGAGCCTTATGATAATGTTGTTGTGCTGATGTACCTCAGCTATGGGGAAATCCAGAGAAAATCAGACTCCTTGTTCATAAGTGGATGTTTCCCAATACTGGGATTGTTATGTTAGGCTTGTTACTGTTAATACCTACCCTATTTTTTTTGTCTCTACCAATATTAAAGAGAAAACAAATGTTATTCATCCAAAAGGCCATACAAAACAAGAAAGGCGAGCTGTAAGGATTCTGGCTGTGGAAATATACAAGGTGCCTTCCTCTGGTGGGCAAACTCCCGGAGGGTAACAGGCGCCCTGTTATCCACTTTGGAATATTCTACAGTTTCTCCCTGGAACTAGTAAGATAACTAATACATGCTCAATGCTAGCTGCTATGGCAATGTCCTTGGAAAGGGGCCTCTGTGCTAGAGTTTTATCAGCCTTGACCTTGATCTCAGACACTCAGCTGGGAATACAGGAACTTTCTTAGACACTACTGTGTCGCTGCACCTAAACCTGCCCACACAACAGTAATGTCACACAATGAGTAAAACGAACAGATGATGACAATGACCTGATGTAACCTATGGATATGAGTAAAGCTGGCAGCTCAGATGAGCAGCCCCCTTTACTCTGCTCCTGCACCTTGATCATCTGTGTGTCTTTTAGTTTTTCTTTGGTCTCTCTCCTTTGTCTCCTACCCACCATGAGGTGAGAAGCCTCCTCTAGCTCAGCCTTCCCGCCATGATGATCTGTCTCACCACAGGCCCCGAAGCAGGGAAGCCAACCAAGCATGGACTGAAACCTATGAAACCATAACCCTTTCCCTGCCCGCTTCAAGGTCATCCTCTCAGATGTTCTGTCATAGCAATGGGAAGCTGAGAAACGCAGTGAACCGCCATTGTACTGAGACAGTGAATGTTGGAAGTGTTTTTGGTTACTACAAAGACTTCCCTTAATAAGGCCCTGAGGTTGAATATTTAAAGAACATCATGGATTCAGAAGATTTTAAACAAGTCACAATAATTGAAGTGACTAATTAAAGTATCACTCAAGTAACTTGTCATCATTTTTGAGACAGATTCATTAAGTTGCCAGGCTGGCCTTGAACTTGTGGTCCTCCTGCCTCAGTCTCTTCAGTTGCTGGAACTGCAGGTATGCATCCCACACCAGCCTTCCAAGTGAATTAATGCAACTCCTTGTGGAAAACAAATCCACCATACACATTGATCCTCTCTATTCCCGTTCACATAGCCACAAACAAATGGCACAAAGCACTCAAACCATGCTGTCCCTTACCCTGAAAGTTGAAATGACCCCTGAGCCCACAGTAAAGATGGATGTTTGTGCAGTTTAAGGTGTTAGCCACTGTGTATAGAGGGAGTAAAGATGGAGCTCCAACTCCACCCAGCCAACACAGCCTGTAGGTGCACACCCAGGACCCTGAGCAGAGCCGACTCACCTGCAGCTGCACACCCAGGACCTTGGGCAGGTAGATAGCAGCGATCAGCCTCCTCCTGGGCTTCACCAATGCATGTTGGGTGTGACGGGCAGCTGAGAATCACATAAGAGCCTAAATACAAGGAGGTGCCATATCTGTATTTACATATCACATAGCACATGACTCAGTGCCCTCTGTGACACTGACAGAAAATAACATGGAAGCAACAGTAAAAAGTTCTGAGAGTTGAGAAAACATCCTGTTTGAAAATTTTCCACTTCAGTGTTTTCTGAGAGGAGCTGGTAGGGAACCCAGGGCCTTGTTCTTGGTAAGCCTGCACCATGTGAACCGTTCCCCATCCCCACTGAGGTGTTCAAACACTAAGGGAAAAAAAGAGTGTTTGGAGATCTGTGGTGAGGTGTGGTAAGGTGAGATGAGGTGAGGTGTGGTGAGGTGAGGTGAGGTGATGAGGTGAGGTGTGGTGTGGTGTGGTGAGGTGTGGTGTGGTGAGGTGAGGTGTGGTGAGGTGAGGTGTGGTGAGGTGTGGTGAGGTGAGGTGAGGTGAGGTGAGGTGAGGTGAGGTGTGGTGAGGTGAGGTGAGGTGATGAGGTGAGGTGTGGTGTGGTGAGGTATGGTGAGGTGAGGTGTGGTAAGGTGTGGTGAGGTGAGGTGAGGTGAGGTGTGGTGAAGTGTGGTGAGGTGAGGTGAGGTGAAGTGAGGTGTGGTGAGGTGAGGTGAGGTGAGGTGTGGTGTAGTAAGGTATGGTGTGGTAAGGTGAGGTGAGGTATGGTGAGGTGTGGTGTACTAAGGTATGGTGAGGTGAGGTGAGGTGAGGTGAGGTGAGGTGAGGTGAGATGAGGTGAGGTGTGGTGGGGTGAGGTGAGTTGAGGTGTGGTGAAGTGAGGTGAGGTGAGGTGTGGTGAGGTGAGGTGAGGTGTGGTGAGGTGAGGTGAGGTGTGGTGAGATGAGGTGAGGTGTGGTGAGGTGAGGTGAGGTGAGGTATGAGGTGATGTGGAATGGTGTGGGGTGGGGTGAGGTGAGATGAGGTGAGGTTTGGTGAGGTGAGGTGAGGTGTGGTGAGGTAAGGTGTGGTGAGGTGAGGTGAGGTGAGGTGAGGTGTGGTGAGGTGTGGTGATATAAGGTGGGGTGAGGTGAGGTGTGATAAGGTGAGGTATAGTGAGGTGAGGTGAGGTGAGGGGTGATGTGGTTTGGGGTGGGGTGGGTGTGGCGACTATGGGTGACAATAGCTTTGGTGACTGAAAGTAGCTGAGAGCAGATACTGAATGTTCAGATAGATGGTGAGTGTGAGGAGCCGCACACACTGCCCAGCTGGGTGTGACCATTTCCCCATGTGAGCGTGCAAAGCCTCAGGCTGCTCACCACAGCTGCGTGGCTTCAGTTTGCTGCAGCAGGGCTGGGAACATGCTGGGAACAGGTGCTGGGAATAGGTGCCGGTGCGCTAGACAAAATATCCATGCTCACGGCTCTTCACTCCAGACAAGGGGCGCGCATTCATGTGATTATCTAGTCTGTTCTTTCCTGCAAAGATGGGCCTGTCTATCAGTCTGACTTGTCTGTTTGGGAGGATAGCGCAGTGGAAGAGGGTGCCTGTGATGGACTGAGGGACAGCTGTCACCCTGAAGAGCTCAGATGCTGTTGTCCTGCTCATGTTGGGTCAGAGAACAGTGGGAGCAGAGCCGGCCACTGATGTGGAGGGAAAGAGAAGCAAGACCCTCCATAGACACCATGAGCACAGATGTTAGCAGGTTGCCCACACCTCAGGAGTGAGCAGGGTCCTTTGGCAGAGACGAGAACCACTGTGTCTTCACCAATTACTGCTTGGTGACCTTCCTCCACCTGTGTCAAATCAATCACCTTGTCATAGCCACTCAATCTCAGGGCAAACCCCCATTTTCATGGCCCTTCGCCAATTCAACCCACACAGTCCCAAGTAAGTCCTCTTCACAGCCACTGTGTCCCATAGGCTGGTTGTGGCCTCCCACAGAAGCCTGGCCGGTGGCCCCATGAGCCTTCACGGTGGCCTTCACTGCAGGGTACCATGCGATTCACCCTCTCGCCATTAGGTGCAGGCTTACTAAGAACTGATGTTAAGTACACAAAGCATTGTATCCATGGAGTAAAAATTCTAAAGCAGGCAGCAATGAAATGATGGTATTATTTTAATAACTGTGGAAAATTCATCTGCATAGATTTAAAAATTACTGCCTCAAAACCTTGACTGTGACATGGATTTCAAGGAGGGAAAGCTGTGCTGTTCCTGTGACAAATATTTTCCACAGTGACAAAATATATTTCTCTGCTGTGTAAATTGGGGTTGACTCATAGACTAGTGCATTCTTTCACATCAGCGGTGACATTCATCATGTATGCACGTGGGACACGCAGGCTGCTGTAAGTCACTGTGTCCATGCACACAGGAGAATCGTAGGTGTGCATTTTACACACACTGGGAGAGTGCAGTGAGGTGTGTTTGTGAGTGTGCTGTGCGTGTGGCATCATAAACATGTTCACAAGAGGAGAACGGAGTTGTGGAGAAGACCAGGGACAGGAAGAAGCATCAGGAAGGGAAACTGGGGACTGAGCTATGAAAGCCCCTCAAGCCTGAGACGTGTGACACTGACTCTGGAGGACAGAGGTGATGCCCCCTGAATATGCTAACGCTTCAGAAGCACCTTCCTGACCCCTGCCTGCATCTCCTTGTTGCGGAAGTTGTACACAATGGGGTTCAGCATGGGTGTCACCAGGTTGTAGAGTGCGGCCACCACCTTGTCCTTCTCGAAGGTGTAGCTGGAGGCGGGGCGGATGTAGGTGTAGATCATGGGGCAGTAGTAGAGGGACACCACAATGAGGTGGGACGAGCAGGTGGAGAAGGCCTTCTTTTTGCCCTCCGCGGAGCGGATGCGCAGGATGGCCCTGATGATGAAGCCGTAGGAGATGCAGGTCAGCGTGAAGTCCCCCATGGCCAGGGTGATGTCAGCTACGTACACCATCACCTCGTTGATCCTCACAGGGCTGCAGGACAGGGCCAGCAGTGGGGGTATTTCACAGAAGAAGTGGTCAATGGTATTCGGCCCGCAGAAGGTGAGCCTCAGGATGAGACCCGTGTGCACCCAGGAGTTGGTGACGGCGATGGCCATGACAAGGCTGAGCAAGGCCACGCACGTGCAGGGGTTCATGATGGTGCTGTAATGAAGGGGGGAGCAGATGGCCACGTAGCGGTCGTAGGCCATGGTGGTAAAGAGCACCATCTCGGCCCCCCAGGGACCAGGTGAAGAAGAAGAGCTGGGACATGCAGCCGCCGTAGGAGATGGTGCTCTCCGCGGACAGCATGGTCCACAGCACCTCGGGGATGATGCTGGTGGTGCAGACGATGTCCACAATGGCCAGCCCCAGCAGGAGTATGTACATGGGCGTGTGCAGCGCGGCATTGCAGATGATGGCGACCACAATGAGCATGTTGCCCAGGAATGCAACCATGTAGATGAGGAGGAGGACACAGAAGAGCACACCTTGCAGCTCAGGGTTCTGGGTGAGCCCCAGCATGATGAACTGAGTGACCACGGTGTGGTTCATCCTGCCTGGGACAGGTGCCAGGGGCTGCTTGGTGCACCACAGGGGTAAAGGACCCGGGGGTGTTGCCAGGGCACACTGGGGAGGGGGTTGTGCCTTGCGATATGACTATGGGTTGGTGAACGCCGCAGCCTGAATCCCTTAGGACGGAGCTCTGGTGTCCAGGCAGGGTCCTCTACTCTCCAGGCGGGTTCCACTCTCTGGTGCGTGGTCTTCCATGGAAGACTGGAATAAACTAATGACAGAGGTTGGGGAGAAAATACAAGAGAAATAAATGACTTAATATGCTCCAGTACTGTGGTTCTGTGGCCTCAGCCACGTGTCTGAGAATGATTTCCTCTTATGTCCTAATACACACATCCTGTGCAATGTAAGCCAAAAACATGCCCCTCGGTCATCCCGCTGACTGCACGCAATTCAGGTCTTACCTGAAACACATCTGAGTTGGAGTATCTGCAACAGTGGAAGCTGGCAGGCCAATCATACTGGCGGCCTTTTCAGGGAAAAATGCCCAGTATAATATTTTGAGTCTGTATATTCATGTAATCACGGGCAAATCTATTGTAATCCAAATGATAAGCAATTCAATCAAATGTCTGGGCTGGCATTTTTTCTCCAGTTTGATAAGTAAATTACTAACATTGAATGAACTGATTATGTGTTTTGCTGTCATATCATGTTAAAGGAATTATCCTTAAAAGTGTTAAGACCTAGATTTGTGTGTTTGTCATTACAGCTGTAAATTAGCCATTTCACCTCTGTAAGCTTCAGTTGCATCTTTCTAAAAACTGCCTAAATTTATATGATATTCCACATTACGTAGGTGATCTTCTGAAGGACACCTGAAGGATAGGGGCTGCAGACACTTCCTGAAACCAGTCATGAGGACTTCAGATGACCTGGTTCCGTGCTATCCAAACATCTCTAGCATTCTGTCTCCTGCCTGCCCTTAGCCTGTTGTATACGTTTCTTTTTATGCACTGACAGTCACTGACATGAGCTCCCACCTTTCAGCACTAGAGCAATCCAGGGAAACTGGGAAGAGTGTACAAGCAATTGTAGATTCATTATTTTCTTGTTTTACCAATGTCCTTGATCTTTTCAGAGATTGGGCTGTATCTCTGATATCTAAATTTAAAAAGGCTTAAATAAAATCATCCTTGCAAGGACCCCAACCTGTGTGGTTGCTGCCTCAAGCCCGCAGTCACCTGTGTTAAATAAACCCAGAGTGCCGAGGCTCCGTGTGTAGCTCCTCAGACTGAAATGCACAGGTAAAGCCCTGGGAACCTGTACCTCTGCCAATCACTAGTCATGGTGTGACGAGCTGTGGGGGCCACTCCAGGCATGCTATCCTTTTGTTCTCACAACCTAAGGAGCCTTTAAATCTCCTGTCTCTGTATAGTGAACACAGAAACACTGCAAGAGAGAGACAGTAACTGTGACTGGGAGCACCAGTCTCCAGTGGAAGGGCCGAGATGGGCGCCTGGGTTGTTTGAATCCAAAGAAGTTGCTCTTGACCTCTGTTAGACGCTTTCAGGCAAAACCTCAAACAGGGTGACGAACGCATACAAAACCTAATTATGCAGAAGTCTGAAGGCAGAGGGGTGCTATGTTAAGCATGAGAGGGGATCCTGAGCAGGAAATTGCAGACAGGCAGTTTGTACTTGGCATTTAATTCAAATATTTGTATATTACAAGGATATGTAATGGAAATGATGACAATTAATACTTAAGATATCGAGAGCTGAATGCTTTCAAGTGATGTGAGGAGGTCTTGGCCTGCCTGTTTCACTTTAATAAAGAACAACACATCCACCAACAGCACAGGGCAGAAAGCCCAGCAATAAACGCAAGTACCAATAGTCAGCTCACTTCTCAGGGTGCCGAGGTATGCCCTGGGGAAGGCAGTCTGTGTGACCATGTGAAGGACGGAGCTGGACCCTACTGAAGCCCTACTCAGAAGTGGATGAGGTGGGACTTGGAATAGGGGAGCCTCTGGAACCCAGCCTCTGGGGTCTGGGCCACCAACTGGGTGTGTTTGGAGAGGATGCCAAAGCTCAGGCTCAGAGCCAGACAGAGGAGTGTGGATCCCTAAGAGCACAGAGCTCCACAGGGCAGAGGACACAGTGGGCAGTGTGGAGAGACAATCAGGCATTCCACAATCATGATTTCGTGGAATATTTTTCCAAATTTTTTTTTCCAGAATACCAAATAAATATGTTAATAAAATAATAAGCAGAGCAGGTTTGGCTGATAACATATGATTTAATTAACTCTAGTTATAAAGGTGTTTTCATTCAACAAGTATTCACAGGTCATATTTGTGCTTATTGCTGTGGGGTGGGGGTGGGGTCCAGGACTTCGTGACTCAGTGTGGTGTGCCAGCCTCCTGGGGCCTCCTGCTCTGCCAGCCTGAGTCCCTCAGTGCTCCTTGTCCCTGACTCCCCATTGTTTTCCCTCTCTCCTGCTCCTCAAGGTGGCACTGTGTGCACCTGAGCTTACCTGTGCTTACCTGCACTCACCTGTGCTTACCTGCACTCACCTGTGTGCACCTGTGCTCCCCTGTGCTCACCTGTGTGCAGCATTTGAGAAGAGTGTAGGGAGAGGGCAGAGAATGCAGGGACCACTCTGGGAACAGTGCTGACATATGAGAAGCCTGGAGTAGGACATGGCCCTCAGCTTCCTCAGAGGATGGGTCAGCTCCTGGGCTGGGGTGCCTGTGCAGTGTGACAGCAGAGGTGTGACAGCATAGGACTGGCCCAGACCATGACGAGCTGAGGCCTTGGCTGTGGACAGGCGGATGATGGAGAGAAGTACCAGTCTCTGAGGAGGAGGAGGCAGGCTGCGTGCCCAGTTTAGGAGGACAGCCCTGAGAGCAGCATAGCGGATGAGCTCAGGGGAGACAACGGGGTCCAGACAAGGCTGAGCCTTCAGTTTGTGGAACAATATCCATCCAATTAAATTTAATATTAAGATTTATTTATAATTACTACCTGCTGGAATAAAATAAGTATCTTATATCACATAAAACTACAGACAGGGAAATGTAAAGGCTGATCTGAATTCCTTGCCAGTAATCATTAGCCACTCTGCAGAGGAGGGGACCGAGGCCCAGCATGCACACCAATATAGAAGACACACACCAAGCAGCAGGGCCTCCCTGCACTGGCTGCCTCACTCAATCCTGAGGACAGGGCTGAACACCAAGATGGTTAACATTCATCCTCCACATGAGCTGAGGGCTGAGGTTTGACAGATGCACTCACTGTCACCCACACAGGCAAAAGGGAAACCTAAAGCCATGGAGGCTAAAGACAGAATTCCCTCATGCTGTGATCTTACAGCCACCACCAACTGCTAGAGCTCAGAACTAGCTCCATCTTTGTCATCATGAGGAGCAGCATCACCACCACCATTATCATCCTCATCACCACCATCACTATCATCACCACTAACATCACCATCATCATCCATCATGATCATCACCACCATCATGATCATCACCACCATCACTATCATCACCACCATCACTATCATCACCACATCACTATCATCACTACCATCACCACCATCACTATCAGCATCACCATGAGTACCATCACCATCAGCACCACCATCATCAACACCACCATCAGCAGCACCATCACTATCATCCCCACCATCACTATCAGCACCATCAATACCACCATCAGCACCATCAGCACCACCATTACCACCATCACTATCAGAACCACCATCACCAGCACTCACTACCATACCACCATCAGCACCATCTCTATCAGCACCACCGACATCAGCACCATCACTATTAGCACCACCATCATCCGCACCATCACCACCATCAGCACCATCACCACCATCAGCACCATCACCACCATCACGATCATCATCAGCTACATCACCACCATCACTATCATCACCACCATTGTCAGCACCATCAGCACCATCACTACCAACACCATAAGCGGTAGCACATCTCCACCATCATCACCTTCAGCACCATCACCATTGTCATCGACTGCTATCAGATGTGTTTACCTGTGCCATCTCTGTGAACAATAGAGGGACTCTTGTGAAGGGCTGCATGGTGCAGGTACAGAGATAACAGCACACCACAGCAGCTACTGGGTTCCGGGGACAGGTGGGTGCCCACTAAGCTGTCCCCCAGGCTCCTGAATGACTCTGGACAGCCTGCCCCTGGGCAGCTCTCAGAGGTGATGTGAAGTCAGTTAGTTGAGGCTTGGTCTAACAAACGTGTTACCTTCTCTCCAGCTTGGCTTCCCTCGAAGCTCAAGTACTGTTTTATAAAGGTTCAAAGTGATCAAGGGGAGGAAGGCATTGGAGATCAGAGCACTCGGGAAGGCAAGGGAATTACAGAAAGAAGATGTGTGAGTGCCAAGGGAGGGTGCCAGCGCCTGCACACAGGCCCAGGCTCTACCCAAGCAACAGCCTAGGAACAGTCCAGATGCACCATCTGGACTACCGAGCAACCTACGTCCCAGGGAGCCCCTCAGTCCCTGAATTCCTGCCACACGTGAGCTCTATAGCACTCTGGTCTCCCAGGCTTGGCAGAGAAAATCATTCAACTGTGACTCCCCACTGGCTGTGCGGCAGAGCAAGCCACATACTCGGGTACACAGAGTGGAGTGCACCCAGGTCATGTGGAGCACCAGTACAGGCCATCCCTGGAGCGTGGAGGCCCACGTAGCCCACCCAGCCACAGGCGCTAACTGGTCTAAACAGGCGGCTCTCCCCCGTGGTTCCCCAGCTGCTCCTGCAGCAGTGTGTTCCCCTCACCTGGCTTCCTGCCAGGCCCAACCTGTGCTGGATGTGGGCATGGAGCGCACCCCCAGGCAGAGGGATAAATAGGCTTTGGGTTATATTACAACCTGTGGATGGATTTTATCTCATGCTGCAGGTGAAAAACTGAGTGAAGTGTTGCTAGTCCTTGCCATTCCCGCTCAGGCCATTTCATGTGACCATGACCGTCAGACAGCACATCCACACACACTCACCGTGGCTCTGTGCAGTGCACCGCCATGGCAGCAGGATTCAGACGGAGACTCTACATGCTCTGGGACACTAGCGTGAAGACAGCGGGGCTAAGTACCTGCTGCAGGGGTGGTCCCGGCTCCCTCATGCCCACGGCCCTGATCCAGCACTGGGGCCCCAGGGAAGGGCACCTTGGACCGGCTGCCAACATGGCAGCCCCAGGACTCTCTGAGGAGCAATCAGCCGCCTGTACTGATCACCAATTACTTGGCCTCGGTGTCATCACCTGCCATGAAGACTAGAAGCCTCCCAGGGATATATCCTCATGGAGTGGGAGCCTGAATAATGAGAGACCCTGGGAATGCTGGCAGGGGACTCAAGGAATGAGTAGGTGGACATCGTTAGGAAAGCAATTACTTCTGTGGGGTCTCCTCCCTGTCCCAGTAGAAATTAGAGAGGAGCTCAGTTGCAGAGCATTTTCCTAGCAAGTGCAGGGCCCTGGGTTCAATCCCCAGCCCCGGGGTGGGGGTAGGGGCAAAGAATGAAAAATTAGGAGGTAAAGGGTGGCAGGAAATGAATTCTGAGATGGAGGTTGCAGTCACATTTGTAGAAGTTCATTCTGTACTGTGAGGGGGGCGGGCGCCTGCATATGAACCGGGTTACAACCTGGCTTTCACTTGGTGAAGGCAACAAACAACCTTCAGCTAAATTTCTTTCTAAAATGAACTATTTGGAAGCCTGTTCTGCTTGTCCTTTTGGTGTAGTTTATGTTTGCCACATACAAGTCCACCAAGCTGTGTGACACACTCATGATGAAGGGACGTTCATACTGTCCCCGGGGCTGGATGGACTCAGGTGTGCAGGTCCACAGGGCACACAAGGTACATCTCCATGTTCTCCACACAGGCTTCCTTGCCCTGCTTGTTGGTTGAGAGAAAAGCTCTGTGGGCGAATGCTAGGCGCTCTCACAGTGTCCAGCCAGGGAGTGAGCTAATACATATTTAAAATTCATAGCAAATTTAGCCAAATATGTCGGACTGTCCCAAGAAAGCAAGAGATGGGCAGCAAATCCATGGGGTTGCAGTCACATGTTCAAGCTGAAATTAAATGGTTCTCTTAAAGAGCATCCGCTGTTCAGGTGGTGGGCTTGGCATAGTCTGTCCCAGGCACATGGACATGCTGGTCCTGGTTAAGCACTGCTTGGCCACTGAACCACGTCCCCAGACGTTTTCTTTTTTTGTATTTTGAGACAGTATGTTGTGAAGTTGCTTAGGGCCTTGCTCAGTCGCCAAGGCTGTCCTCAAACTTTCAGTCTCCTGCCTCAGCCTCCCAAGTCCCTGGGATCATAGGTGTGGGCCACCCCCAACCTTCAGTCACATTTTAAACAGATGAAATAACCCATCCCAGCACACGCTGATAAAAATGGTCGTCATTATCCTCTCTCTCTCCCTCTCTCTCTCTCTCTCTCTCTCTCTCTCTCTCTCTCTCTCTCTCTCTCCCTCTCTCTCTCTCTCACACACACACACACACACACACACACACACACACCTTTGCAGTGCCCTTTGCAATAAGTCACTGTGATGCCTCCAGGTTTGTCCTTCTGATTCAACAATGCCGTGGCTGTTGGCGAGTGTGTGTGTGTGTGTGTGTGTGTGTGTGTGCATAGGAATTTTAGGATTATTTTTATATATTTCTGTTAAAATGTAGCTGGAATTTTGGTAGGAATTGCCTTATAGCTATAGATTGATTGAGTACTGAGGACATTTTGACAGTATTGTCTCACCCACAAAAGCAGAGTACCTTCCCATTAATTTGTGACTTTTCTAATTTTTTCATTAATGATTTGGTTTTCAGTGTGTAAGTCTTTCATTAGATTGGTTAAATCTATTCCTAAGTATTTATCTTTATGTATTTATTTTTGCTATCATAGCTGGAATCACATTTATGGTTTTTTTTTTTTTTTTTTTTTTTGAGGGGAGGGATAGCTAGTTGTTAGTGTTTGGTAATCAACTGATTTTTTGCACATTTTAATTTCTTTTTAGCCATGCATGACCTGTGGAGTCTAACGTGGCCACACGGGGATGGGATGTGCTGTGCCCTAATCTGCTCCCCAGCCCTTCCTCCTCTCCTTGACCTCGTGCCCGTCCTCTTGTCTGTCTGCTGTTTAAAGGAAGACTATGGACTTTGTACATTGGCTTTGCAACCTGCCGCTTTCCTGCATTGGTTCACTACTTCTTGGAGTTTCTGTGTGCTCTGTGTGGCTTTCCACTCCAGACTGTCATCTGAGCATGAAGACAGGGGGGCTTTGCCCTGTCCTTGGGACTTTCCTTGCCTCCCCTGCCTCATGCTCGGCTAGGGCTGCTGGGAACATGAGGAACAGGAATGGCGAGTGGGCCTGCTTGTCTTGTTCCAGGTGCAGAGGAAAGCCTCCGACAACCCAGCCTCCAGCATCGTGGGATTCATGCCTCGATTGTGTTAAGAACATTCTTTCTCTAGTTTTCTGAGTTTTCAAATGGAAGAATATTGAAACAATTTTATTGAGTGCCTTTTCTCTATCTTTGGTTTAGAGATTTTTCCAAACTATTTCTGCAATTACTACATTCCTGTGTGTGGTCACTGAAGTTCTGTCAGCTGGCCAGTGAGCTAATTGACGTCTCCCTAAATCTAAGCATCCAGATAGGAAGAAGAACCCCAGGCTTTGCAGAGTGGTTCCTAGCTGGGTGCTCCTTCAGTGCATAGTGGGGCCCTTGGCACAGCCCTTATACCCTCCGTCTCCTTTAGCAGAGCCCAAGCGCCAGCCTGGGGGCTTGCCTAGGACCTGTGGTCACTTCCTGAGTATCCTTCTAGCCACAGACGCGCAACCCCCCCTACCCATGATAATATCCAGAAGCCCCTGGAAGACCTCCTTCCCCGGAGCATCCTCCTCTCCACAGCCTCCTTCTCGGGCCCTTGCCCTGTCCCCTGCGCCCCACTTGCTGTCCCAGGCTTAGTGTGCTGCAGGTGGTGTGTATCCAGATGCTTTCAAGGGCAGGAGGTGACCAACCAGCCTCTGGCCTGTCCCCTACGGCACTGCCAGCTGGCTCAAAACACCAAGATCTCATTCTGTTGAGAAAGGAGGGACGTGCAGGGTGTGGCCAACTCATAGCTGCCCTTGGGCTGGGCCTGGGGTGAAGCAGACGCTGCTCCCTCTGGGTTGACCTGCCTGCCACTTCACTGAGCAGTGACGTCACTGTCACAGTTTAGATCCCAGTCCCTCCACATTCCTTCTGACAGTCTTAACAACAGAGTGGTCTTCTGTGTAGGACAGGTCCCTGGAGCTCCCCGTGCCACAGGCCCGTTTTTTGTGACATCACCGTATGTTAAGTGTTTGACAAAAATATTTTTAAAAACAAGTGAAATACAACAAAAATGCACTTTTATGTGGAATGGCAGAAATTTCAGTGTTGATCCGAGAACGTTTTAAAGGTATTTTCTCACCTTTTAATGACCAAAAGGAAAAAAAAAAAAAAAAAAAAAAACAACATTGAATTAATTATACAAATAAACATCTGAATACTCCAGGGTCAGACGTGCAGGACGGTCCTGTGCGGACGTCAGTATGGAGGCTTCGTCACAGAGTCACTTATGTTTATTCACCAAGGAAAGAACCGACTGCCTCTTAAACACATCTGCTTGGTAAATGCACAGCAGAAGAAGCACGAGTCTAAACAACACCCCGGAATCTGGAAATGTCATACATTTTGCAATGCGACAACCTGCTATTTGGAAAAATAAATTTGATGAGCTAAGAAAAATCTTGTTGGTTGGGACACTTAGCTTTTTACTTAAAAAATATATTTTTAGAAGAGTTTCTGATTTTCAGAAAAAAATGGAAAGATAAAACATTGAATTCCCTTTCACCCCAAGTTCTGTAACCCCATTAGTCATATCTGATTAGTGGGGAAATGAGCAAAGTGATAAATGAAGGCATTGAATGAGGCCTGGCTGGGTGCTGCTCAGTGGGAGAGGCCCCCACCACCACCGTGGGTGAGAGGCCCTGGGTTTGGTGGTCAGCGACACAGAAAAGACAAACACACCTGCAAACAAGCTGCCGGACGGGGGGAAAAGCTGCTCTCCCCAGCATCCTCTGTATTTTATGTGACCACATCACATTTCGGGATGGTCACCTTATCAGATTTTCCTTGGTTTTGATGTCCATGATAGTCTTGAGGGCAGTACTTAGTAGAAAGTCCCTCAAGTGGGATTAGCCAGTTGGTCCCCCAGTTAGACAAAGGCCTATTTCTTCAGTGAAAACCACAGAAGCAGAACACCCCCACCGCAGGGTATGAGAATGTGAGAGGGACACTGTCTATAGCACAAGAGGGAACAGCCTTCCCACAACATTGCAGGGGACGCCCGAGTGTCCTAGCGCCCATAGCACTGGCCTTGCTCAGGGGCGGGGTGGCATCCCCCAGGGCTCCTGGCCTCTCAGTACTGTCCCCTGCTGCCGTCTCCACAGAAGGACGATGGGCAGGTCTCAGTGGGGAGGAAAGCACCCACGTCCTGGGGGGGACAGGGTGTCTGGAGCAGTTGGCACATTCAGGTGCAGACTTGTCTCCCGCCGGTTCTCCCTTGGTCTTCATTGATCTCAGCGCACCTGGGGACCTGTGTTCCACACTGTGGTTGCAGAACGGGACACTTTGCCACCTGTGACGAACCATTCTAGTCTAGGCACAGGGAGTTTCTCATCATTACTATAGTTAATATTATCAGCACTGTTTTAGTTGGCAAATCACAGCTGTGTAAGGGCGTGAATGCGATGTTTTGATATACGCATACAGTGCAGAGCAGTTAAATCAATCTAGTTAACATAGCCCTCTCCTCATCTGTCATTTATTAAAAACTGTAAATAACGTTGTTATGTGTTTGCTGGTGTATTATAGTTATACATAATCTTGGGGTTTTTTGACATAATCAATGTGCAAGAAATATAATTTGCTGCACTTTATCTTTTTTACAGTGAGATTTAGTCTTTTAGTTGCTTTGAAAAATACAGCAGATTATTATTCCATCTAATCACCTTGACAAGTCTAGATAAGTATGTTTGTTTGTTTTTCCAATTCCTTACTTTCTGATACTTTAGGAAGCTCTGTCCTCCTCTTTTATAATCCAGTCCTGGAAGCCACCTCTCCAAGGGTCCCTTTGCACCCTCCTGGAGGGTTGTGTCAGACCTCATGGCTGGGAGCTAGGTGCTCTGGGTGCTCTCTGGGTGCCTGTGCGGCCGGGTGGATCATCTCGGGAGTCAGAGGAGGGCACGTGTGTGTATCCTCACCTTGAGAGCTCGTGTCTGCACGTGTTTATGAGTAGAATCATACACGTCTGCACTAGGTTCACACGAGTGCTCACTCAACTGGCAGGCTCTCCTCTGGGACATGCAGGTGACTCCCGTCTCTGCCGTGAATGGTGGTAAATTCCCATGGGGAGTGAGGGGCCAGCTGCCGTCTTCCTTCACCCACTGACTTCATGATGCAGCTCCAGCACACACAGCAGGGTCTGGATCATCAACCTTAGCCACACGGCATGCAGTTTCATCAGCTAGCATGCCGGGTTACCGTACAGGTTCTCTGAAGTTTAGTTTCACACCCTATCAATTTGCAAAGTGTTGCTCAGCATTCTTTCTCTCAAGATTCTTCCCTGTGTGTGTAATGTGCAGAGATGGTTTTGCATCGTTTGTTTTCTAACCTCATGGGCACGACTTCTGCCAACTCCCATGAGATATGCAGGGGGACATGGGGAAGTTATGGGCATCTGTGACAGCACATCCCAACATCTCACTGGACGGTTCATGATCTTCATGTTGTCGGTGTGCCTGGCCCAAAAGTCAGCCTTGACTCCTCTGTCTTTTGATGGGGACAGTGGCCATGTGAAGGACTTGTGCCTCACACAGCTTCTAGGAAATCGGAGCCTTTCCTGAAGCAAAGTCATATCTGATTAGTGTGGAAATAACCAAAGTGGTAAATAAAGCCATTGAATGAGGCCTGGCTGGGTGCTGCTCAGTGGGAGAGCCCCCCCCCCCGCAACTTATTGTAAAAGTTAATAAAGATATTTTCCTGTTTTCATTATTTTCCTCTGGACACCAATGGACTGTCGTACCATTTAGTACAATTGTGATGGTATCTACGCATCTGGAAAAAAAAAAAGAAAAGAAGAAAGGAAGGGATCTAACAGATGATAAATTCACTGAGGATAATGCAGTCTTTTAAGTATATGGGGTTAAAATAATTCTACAGCCATTTCGCAAAAATAACATGACATCCACTCCTTGTGCCAGTCAATGGAAAAAATGATTCTGAGATTACAATGTAACAGTTGAAATGCTACCAATAACTACTCTAGATGGAAAAGTGGGAAATGTTGCCTATCACCCAGGAGGAAGGACTGGCCTTCTAATAGACTCTCCAAATCAGTAGTGAGTCATGAGTGGAGGGCCACATCGCAGGTGAACTTCCTCACTGTTTCTGAAAGAACAATCAAGGCTTTCAGTAGGAGAAAAAATGCCCCCTTATTGAGGCAGCTCTGCATATTTATAGAGCCAGGGGTGGTTTGACAGTTGAAACAGTTTAACAATTTAATGGTTTTTTGGCAGCTGGCTTGGGGTGCGTTCTAATTGGTGGGTAAGGATCATGTGAGCCAGCAGGGCTCACCATTGGACAGCAGGATCATGTGAGCCAGCAGGGCTCACCATTGGACAG
Organism: Urocitellus parryii; assembly: GCF_045843805.1. Taxonomy (NCBI): domain Eukaryota; kingdom Metazoa; phylum Chordata; class Mammalia; order Rodentia; family Sciuridae; genus Urocitellus; species Urocitellus parryii. Next base: position 170,595,256 of record NC_135531.1, on the reverse strand, counting down.
CAGGATCATGTGAGCCAGCAGGGCTCACCATTGGATGGCTCTTCTTGGGGGATGGGGAAGTTAGTCTTTGGAGCTGGGGCGACTCCCAACAGTTTCTATTCTACTGAATTGGTAAATTTGACCAAGGAGAATGTGTTTCAAATGTGTGGGGGAAAATACAATGAATAGATTCAAAAGGTCCAAATTAACTGAAAAAAAAATTTCAATGAATATCATAAGGACTTAATGTCCATAATTATAAAAATAGTAAAAAATGACTAAAGAAATAGCAAAAAGCCTAGGAAAAGAGGCAAAACCCCTCAGCAGCTCACATGGAGAGAAATACCCACACTTCTCGGGTGCATCTCTCAGGGTGAGCTCCACACTAGTAACACAGAGGCAGATTGAAAGGGCCTCCTCTGCCTTCCTCCTTGCAAAGCTGTGGATGCTGCAATCCCGCCCCAAAATGGTGAGCCTGGGCAGCAGGGCCTCTCAGACCCCCAACCCAAAGCCCACTGGGAAACATGGCACATGGCAACTAAGCTCCTAGTGCCTCCACCCGGTGTGCATTTCTAACCTGAGAATGCAGAAATCCACAGCTGGGCAAACTGATCCATCACAGCACCACTGCAATGGTAGGAAGTGGAAACTGCCACAGTATCCAGCAAAAGAGACTGAATAAAGTCATGGTATGTGCACCAGGGGAACGCTGTGTGGATGTGAAGGAGGCCAGGAGGTGGGTGCCCCGCTGGTGCTGGCAGGAAATACCACTAAGTATAAAGTCAGGCACGGAGGCCAAGCAGGGCACACTCCTAAGACAAAGCAGGGTAATAGGGAGATGGATCCTGCATCCGGAAAAGAGATAAGAAGTGTTTCAAAAAATTAATGGGCCACCTAAGATAGAGCGGGTAGAGCAGAAGGTGCTGAGCAGGTCCCTCCTGGGTGGAGTCTTGTGCAGTTCAACTGAAAGACACCCAAGATCTCCCTGTTCAAAGCCATGAAGCTAAGTGGTAGAGCCAGCCAGCGTGCTCTCGGGGCCTCCCATAGACCCCTACTGCTCTCAGGATTCGGACAGACCCTCCTGTGTGTCCCCAGCTTGCCACCTCCACTTCTGAAGACCCTCACGATGCCCCTCATGCTGCTCACATCCCTTCCTCCTTTATTTCTCCACTGTGTTCAGAATAAATTCCTCATATTTGACTCAAATGATTTGCTTCAGATTTTTTTTCATTAGAAGCAAGTTGCAGATGAAAAATTTTATGTTCTCCAAATCCAATCTTCCACTTTCCCCTTCCTCAGCACAGCCAGAGTTCCATGAATCCTGTTTGCATTCAGTCATATTTGCATGTTTTCTATATTCAAATGTACTCTTAAATGTCATAGTGTTTTTTGTTTGTTTGTTTGGATTTTTGTTTTGTCTCCTAATTTTTAAAATTAATTCAAATGACTGACTTCAAAACATATCCTGGGCTAGGCATGGTGGTACACACCTATAATCTCAGAAGCTGGGGAAGCTGAGACAGGGGGATCACAAATTCAAAGTCAGCCTCAGCAGTTTAGTGAGGGCTTAAGCAATTTAGCAAGACCCTGCATCAAAATAAAAAATGAAAAGGGCTGGGGATGTGGTTCGGTGGTTAAGTACCCCTGGGTTCAATCTCTCTCTCTCTCTCTCTCTCTCTCTCTCTCTCTCTCTCTCTCTCTCACACACACACACACACACACACACACACACACACACACACACACTCAAAAATTGTGTCCTACCAATGCATCCAATGCATCTGTTCCAGGGCACTTAGCATCTTTGAACACATTCACAGTCTCTCATTCTTTAGTTATGTTCTGTCTCCTCCCAGCAGAGTGTAAGGGTACATTTTTCTCCATCTTATTCACTCATATGTCCTAAGTGCATGCCAGCCAAAGAGAAGGCGCTCTGCACTTGTTGTACTTGCACACTATTTTGGGATATTGTATTTTCTGCATGGTTCAGAATTCATTAATCCATTTTGTACCGAGGTTTATTTGAATGCTTTCTGATTTTTAATATTGTAAATAACATTATATCCATAGAAATCACCTGGGGGTATTTGCTTAGGCTGACCTCCAGATGGTGGGGACAGCACTATGATCTTGACTAGGTGTTACCAGGTTCCCCTCAGTGAAGCTGATATGTGGCATCACCAAATGATTCTTTTCCCAGTCACACAAACGTAAAATGTTGTCTCAGTTTTCTATGAATTTACCTTTTGCTGATCATCTGTTACTTAGTTTCACTGTTAAATATATTGATTTATAAGTAAAATATATGTTTGTCATTTTTGAAAAAAATTTCAATTCCTTAACGTATTTTTGTGCCTTCTGACCTCTGTGGTGTCCGTGTTTTTCTGGGCTCCACTTTGTCATCTGCAACCTCCCCACTGTTGCCCCTTGCTGTCCAGGCAGAAGAGGGCGGCCACAAGCCTTGTGTTGAGAAATCCTGTGGATCAGTTATTGCTTGTGTCTGTGTAATCGTGGGGTGTCAGGTTCTTAATCCTGCTTTAATGGTGATTTGGGTCTTGAACTTGTCTTCTGTGCAGGTGGCATAAGCTCAGACTCCAGGCCTGCACTTGACGCGGGACTGCAAGTACTCAGTCCTCTATGGGTGACATGTTTACACTCAGGGGCTTGGCTTATAGGCAGGCAGTCACCTGCAGGTCTCCTAGAACCCAGTCTGTGCTCCCCAAAACCTCTGGGGACTTCAGACCTCTGTGAGCCCCGCATGCCTGCCGCCGAGGCTGAGCCTGGCAGCTGTGTTAGTTGCATTCCATTGCTGTGACCAAAACTCCAGACAAGAACAACCTAGAGCAGGAAAGTTTATTGAGTTCATGGTTTCAGAGGTCCCAGCAGTTGATGGCCGACTCCACTGGTCTGGGCCCTGGTGAGGCAGCTCATTCCAGCAGAAAGGAAGCAGAGAGGGGAGAGAAGGGGCCCAGGAAGATGCACCCTCCAGGCCTTGGTGACCCCTCCTCCAGCCTTGCCCACCTGCCCACAGCTACCACCTAGTTGGTCCTTTCCATCTAGGATGGGCTGCTTAGGTTAAGCTCCCACCATCCAGCCATTTCCCCTCTGCTGCCCCTGCATTAGCAAGAGCTTGGGGAGACACCTCACTTCCACACCATAACACCAGCCCGGCTTCACAGTGACAACAGCCAGACCATATGTGACAGTGGGACTGTGATTCACACCTATGAAACAGGACACCAAGCCTCCATGACCCACACCAGACGGTCGGGCATGTCAGCACTTCAATCAGAGTTCGTCACAGTGAGGGGGTCAGCTGCCATCAGTGGCATTTGGCAGAAATCCAGAGCAGGCAGAGAGCAGAGCCTCATAGCTCTGCCCGCAATGGCAGTGCTGGGCATGGAGAAGGGGGAAGCAGCCTGGGAGGGATGCCCTGCCTCCCAACACCTGCCTCCTGAGTGGCAGGGGTCACCTGGCCTGCTTTGATGGGCCCTGAGCTTTGGCAAGGCCCCCTTCCCTCTGTATAATTGCCCCCAAGTTTATAAAGAAAAGCCAGGGGGAGAGCTAATTTAATGTATGAGGTTTAAGTTCTGTTTTAAAGTCTTAAAAGCTGCTGTTCCCGTTGTGTATGGATGTATGGCCAGCATGCCCACTTTGTGTGCTTTGGTTTGGGTCTTCAGGCTTTCTGTGTCTGTGTTCCCTCTTTTCCTCTCTCTCCCCGAATCAATGGCTGCTTGCCTTCAAGCATCCACATTCCCACTTGTTGCCCCGGGAAGGTGGCAGGGGCTGTGACAGGGCACAGTTGTGCTACAGAGCTATTTTCTCTTCCACTTCTTCCGTAGAGTCTCCCTGACCTCCTGGTTTCGGAGGGTGTAGATGAAGGGGTTGAGAACTGGGGTCACGACGGTGTTGAGGACGTGCACGGCTTTGGTCAGGTCCAAGGCGTCCTTGATGGAGGTGCGCACGTGGAGGAAGATGGTGGAGCCATACCAGATGAGCACCACGGTGAGGTGAGAGGAGCAGGTGGAGAAGGCCTTGCTGCGGCCACTGGCCGAGGGGATCCTGAAGATGGTGTGGATGATGTAGATGTAGGAGACCAGAGTGATGAGGCAGGAGCTCAGAATGACCACGGCAGCAATCACAAAGGCCACCAGCTCCACCACCTGCGTGCTGCTGCAGGCCAGGGTGATCCAGGGCGCGATGTCACAGAAGAAGTGGTTGATGGCTCAGGGGCCACAGAAGGACAGGCCGCTGATGAGGGCCGTGGGCACTGCAATGGACAGGAAGCCACAGACCCAGGAGCCCAGGGCCAGTTGCACAGAGAGCAGGCCACTCATGATGGCCCCGTAGTGCAGGGGGTAGCAGATGGCGAGGTAGCGGTCGTAGGCCATGGCGGCCAGGAGGAAGTACTCCGTGCAGCCCAGCGAGAAGACCAGGTACATCTGCAGGAGGCAGCTGATGAAGGAGATGCTCTGGCTCCTCCCCAGCAGGATGGCCAGGGCTTTGGGCACTGCGGCCGTGGTGTACCAGACCTCCAGGAAGGACAGGTTGCTCAGGAAGAAGTACATGGGGGTGTGCAGCTGGCGGGAGGTGCTCACTAGCAGCAAGATGGCCACATTGCCGCCCACTGTGAGGATGTACATCACCAGGAAGAGCAGGAAGAGTGAGAGCTGCAGGGCCTGGGGCCCCGGGAAGCCCAGCAGCAGAAAGCCCCTGCCCCCCGTCTCATTGCCAGCATCCATGGCAGGGACCTGCAGACCAGGAGGCAGAGGACCTCTCAGCCTTGACCATACCTTGGAAGGACTCACAGAGAAGCATCATGAAAGCTGGTGTCTGCTGACCACTGGCTTCAAGGTGGAGTCAGGCGTGGTGAACATGATAGTAAAGCACAGAGGAAAGCATCACTCCAGTTGACCAACAGCCCAGGAAACTTCACATTCACGAGTCACACCCGTCTGGGCCTCCTGCCGCACTAGCTGGGCCCACCAGCACTCTGTGACCCTGGAATAAAGGCACGGGTCAGAAGGCAGCCCCCAGACATAAGTGCTGACCTTAATCACCCATTGTAGGCTTGGCTTCTCCACTGATTCTCTAAGTTATAAGCTCCTTCCCCATAAAGAACATTCAGAGGTCAAGTATAAGAATTCTGATCTGTTTTTTTTTTTCATATTTAAATTTATTAAGGCAATGCATTCTTCTCACAAAAAAGAAGCAAAAGTCCATATTGAACAAAGCGCTTAACCCAATGGGGACATCCTGACCCTCACGGGGAAGCGGGAGCAGGGAGCCAGTTAAGAACAGGATGTCATTCTGAATGTCATTCCCATTCTCTAGTGCACCCTGGACACCACATTGCATGTGTTGGTAAGCTGTTCCTGTCAGGCATGCAGGTGACCAGAGCCTGCACTTGGGGGCAGACTCTTGAGCAGAGACCACAGGATCGGGGTGTCTTCACTCCACTTCACTCTAGAGAGCAGGAGCTTTCCGTCCCCAGTACCACCCTCCTCACCACCCCATGCCACATTTCCTCCAGGAAACTAGAATTTCTTGCACATGTCCTGTGTCAACAAGCACATGAAGAACCCAGGCTGGGTGGGTTGATGCGTCCACAGCTTGGGTCTACCTAATGTCCGGCAGAAGGGGCCTCTGACCTCCTCCAGGCAGTGCTTCTCAGGCCTTAACGGGCACCTGAGGGTGGAGTCCAGGGCAGGTGTAGTTCATCCTCTGAGGGTGGGGGAGTGTCAGTGGGTCTGCACTTACACAGCTTCTGGAAGTGGACACTGGCTGGACCACACCTGAGGAATGGTCTAGCAGCCTTCTCCTTTATAAAGCCATCCCATTGTACCTGGACTTGTACAGTTATTATAGACCATTTAAAGTCGAAGGCAAATACCCTGAAGCTCAGAGAGTGACCTGTTTTGCCCAGGTTTGCTTGGCTGTCGGAAGGGAGGGTACAGAGCACTTCACCCCCAGATATGCTCCTCTGGTGATAGGATTATTTTTTGACTGAAGGCAGCTGGAAATAAATAGGAGCTATAAGGAAATCTCCCTGGCTGCTGGCTCCACTGGGACAGGGTGACCTGTCCCCAAGGCGATGACTGTCAGCCCAGGGACCCAGAGGAGCCCCGATGACGAGCCATGCAGAAATGACCCTGGCCTTCCAGCACTTCCCACAGTCAGGCTTTCCCTCTGCCTGCCTCTGCTCTGAACACTTACTCTTTGTAAAGACACTGCCTGAGTCCACCTTTAGACCCCTCCTCTGAGCTACTCACCTAAGTGCTCCCAAGTGCATGGATATTTTTAATAGACTGAACAGTGCTTTTCTTTTATAAATTTGTGTTTTCTCTAATTGACAGGGCTCCAGCCAGTGAGTCTAAGATAAGTGGAGGGGAAAAGATTTCTTTCATGCCCACTGTAGTTTAAAAAAAAAAAAAACCCACATTGTTAATTATCCTAATGAAGAGAAAATTGATCTATATATCAAGGGTGACTCAGACAAGAAGAAATACAGAGAAAAGATACTCTTTAACAATATGTGCTACATAATGCCTTTCCCTAATTTCCCAAAGCTAACACGTTTCAGCGCCTGTGTCATTCACAGGAAGTTAGTCAGTCTGCAATTGTAACAACTGCTTGCAGTTGGAGCACTGAGTGCACATGTTCTGTTCTCCTGGGAAACAGGAGCCCAGGAGCACCTGGACTGTAAACCCAGGCCAACCTGTGGCATAGCTGGGGCTTGGTACCCATGCCCCAAGCATGGGCCTCGGGGTGCAGATGAACCAGGCAGCCAAGCACAGGCAGAGGCACAGACCCTCCCCTATCCTCCCCCGTCCTCCTCTTCCTCCTCTTCCTCTGGTAACTCCGGGTGGCAGGTGCCTGCCTTGCTCCCAGAGGGAAGAGATGCTGCACAGAGAACAAGTGCCTGGCCATGTCCTCCTGTTCACCACCCTCAGATCACGTCCCCTTGTCCTCTAGGCACCTGGTGGTTGCCCACAAGCCCTCAGATCTCGTGCTCTGGGTCTGAATCCTGAGGACTCTGGGGCACAGCACAGACTCTTATACACTAGGAACAAGCACAGGTGTAAAGAACCTGCCCAAGGTGGAGTGGTGCTCACCAGCCCTGGGTTCCCATGGCAGAGCACAACTTTTAACATAGGAAGATTCATTTGAAGTTGTGACTATGTCATCTCTAAAAATCTATGTGTCTATCTTTCTATAGTTGAATGGGTTTTGAACTCATTCTAAGATGTTCTTGGCACATGATTGAAGAGTTTTTAAAAATCAGAGAAAGACATGGTTTGATTATTACTTTCGAATAAATTTTCAATTTATTTTTAAAATTAATTACTAGGGTTGTTCATTTTATAAAAAAATGCATGTTGATTTACTGACTAGATATGATACGTAATTTAAATACCCAGAAAGTTTAAATGAATAAAGATAATAACTATTCTCATACCCAATGCAACGTGTCATTAAAAATGACTGCACTCAGGTTGTTTCTGTTGCAGGCAGACAGGAGGCCCCTGGCGGCTGGCCACAGAGCTCAGCGTGCAGAGTGGAGTTGTGTGGAGTGCTCAGACAGTGGCCCTCCCACGACCCCGGGGCATGCAGCGCCTTCCCACCCAGAGCCACTCCACACTCACCTGTCCCTGCTCTTCCCTTCCATGGTTTTCTCCCTGACTTTGATTACCTCTCCCCTCCCTCCTGACTTAGATCACCCTCTTCCCTCCTGGCCTCTCATTATTCCATGGGTGCTGGTATGCAGGATGCTTTGGCAGGATCTTCCTTGGTCCTCAGACCTCTCAGGCTGTTCCTTGTTCCTTTGGTCCCATCCTGCTGAGTCCCCTTACAGCCAACCTGCCTCCTGCTATCTTGTGTTTTCTCTGCCTCCTGAGAATTCAGAGCCTCCCACGGAAATGCTTTGCTGTTGAGTAATTAGGTGTGGGGAGCCCTGGGGGAGGAGGCTCCCTCTGTCCCTCGGGTATTTGGGGTCAGTTCACCAGGACATGGCCTTCTACTAAATCTTCCCAGAGCAAGGCTTCAGAACCTTTCCAGTCACTTGAGAGAGAAATCTAAATGGCAAAGTTACCAAAGAAAGAAAAGGGTATTTCTCTGGCTTTATATGTTAATCATTCATAAAATCTGAAAAAACATAGAGTAGTGTTTTTGTTTTGTTTTGTTTTTGTTTGTTTGTTTTTAGAATGAATAATACAAATTAAAGTGTAAAGGAAACCTAAGCACATCTCAAAATCAAAGGTGAGAGATTGGCCTTGACATGGGTGAGGTCCTGGGCTCTATCCCCTAAAATAAATCAGACAGGAAGTTTGAACTAAGAGACAAATTAGTAATATTTCATGCCCAGATATTGTCCCAAAGCACCACCTATAATGTCCTCATTGTATTTTTATTAAATCTTTCAGTTTCATGGTGTTGGGACCTCCTATGACTGAAATAGAGTTGATTGTTCAACAGTGAAAAGAAAATTAGAACTTCATGTTCTATTGGTGGGATAAGAATTAAACTATCCTTGTTAGGAAGCAATTTTTTTTAATAAAAATTATGGGGCAGTTGGCTCAGAGCACAGAGCCCCCCTCCCCACATTAAACAGCCCCAGATGGATGGTATGTCTAGGAACACCAACATTTCATGAATTTGTCAAACTCAAGAGTTCACAAGAATCAGCGGTGTCAAGAATGGGAAATGGGAGTTTTCTCTACTGCCAGATTTGTGGTTGGTGCTTATTGCTCCAGGAGTGAATGCATCTACAACTCACGCTATTCCTACGATTACTACCTGCAGTGATGCCTCATGGTGCACGGCTGGAGGATGCTATTCCTGCCCTCTGTGTAACCCTTGTAAGTTCTGGGTTCAGCCTAGGAGTCATCATGGTCTGTCTTACAGCCCCAGGTCTGGCCGCCCCACACCCAGTTTCCTGCAGCAGCACAGACCCCATGATCTCAGAGTGCCCTTGCTCTCCGGAATCCACAAGGACCCACACCAGTCACTATCATTTGCCCACAATGTTGGTGGCACTTAGTATTGCTAGAACTTGAAAACTTTTTCTAATAACTATAGTGGAGTGTCTAATTTGTACTTTGTTGTGCCTCTTCTTTTTCATTCCTGAATTTGACCAAATTTTAATATTTCTTTGCCTTCTGGGTATTTTCTCTAAATTGCACATGTATGTGCTTTATCATCAATTCATTTGTGTTTTTAAATTATTTTATCTTGGGCTGGGGATGTGGCTCAAGCAGTAGCGTGCTTGCCTGGCATGCGTGCGGCCCGGGTTGGATCCTCAGAACCACATACAAACAAAGATGTGTGTCCGCCAAAAACTAAAAAATAAATATTAAAAAATTCTCTCTCTCTCTCTCTCAAAAAAAAAATTTAAAAAATTATTTTATCTTATCTACGAATCCTGCAAACTGATGATTACACATTGTTGAAATATTGTCTGAGACTATCTTTCAACATCATGTATATGTTGTTAAAAAACAAGTCCAACTCTTACTCAGTCACACTTACCAATATTTTCCTCCCAGGCTTTTGCTTTGGGGGTTTGTTTAAGCCATTTCTTATGCCAACATATCTTTTGAATTCTTTTGGAGTTCTCACTAACAAATTTAGGAATTTTATGGGGTGTTTAAGCCATTTCTTATGCCAACATATCTTTTGAATTCTTTTGGAGTTCTTACTAACAAATTTAGGAATTTTATGGGGTTTTTTTGAGTGATTTATACATGATATTGGGAGTCGTGTGAGGCAATCATGCAGCAGTAAATAGAATTTGTCCCACTGCAGCCCCAGTACCTTCCCTGACCCTCCCCCATCCCTGCCCTTCCTCTGTCTACAGGCTTCCTTCTGTCTGTAGTTATTTTTTTAATGCATGCTTTATAGGTATACAAAAGGTGAAAGTCACAGTTATCCCCCCTGTGCTCCTCTGATCTCCTTTTATTTTCAAGAGATTTCCCCATTCCCTTATTCTCCTATTTTTATCCAGCTTCTGCATATGATAGAAAACATTCCACCCTTGACTTTCTGGGTCTGGCTTCTTTCACTCAGCACGATGCTCTACAGCTCCATCCATTTACCAGCAAATGCCAGAACTTTATTCTTCTTTGGGGCTGAGTATCTATACCACAAATTCTTTACCCAATTAAGGGCATGAAGAGATTAGAAAGAAGGTCTTTGCCAGCTGCTCCTCTAGCAGAGTATTAATATGCACAACTTAGAAAGGAAAAAAAATCCACCAAAAACAACAGCAATAACCGCCACCAAAACCAAACAATCGAGTTAATACCTGGGCAAAGACCTAAAAAGACACTTCTCGAAAGAAAAAATACAAATGGCCAACAAATACATGAAACATGTTCACCATCCCTAGCCACCAGGAAATGCAGATCAAAAGTATGTTGAGGGCCTGGGCTGGGGCTAGTGTAAAGTGTGTGTGAGGCACTGGATTCCATCCTCAGCACCACATAAAAATAAATAAAGATTCTGGGTGTCCATTTACAACTTAAAAATACTTTGAGATTCCATCTCACTCTAGTTAGAAAGACAATTATTAGGAATACAGTTAATAAGAAATGTTGCTGAGGATGTGGGGAAAGGTAAGTTCCCGCCTTGTTGGCAGGACTGAAAATGAATACGAATGCTCTGAAAAGAAGTATGGAGGTCCCTCAGAAAACTGGAAATGGAGACATCCGATGACCCAGCTGTCCCACTCCTTGGTGTTCATCCAAAAGAACTAAAGTCAGCTCCACAGGCGCTTGGTGGTCATAGCCGCACAATTCACACCAGCCAAGTTACAGCGTCAGCCCAGGTGCCATCAACAGATGGATGCGTGAGGAAATGTGGCACATCTACACAATGCAGTATTACTCATCCTTGAGGAAGGACAAAGCTGATGTGCATGAAGGGAGAGAGGAAAAGAGAAGCTCAGTGGCTGTGGGACTTAACACAGCCCACAGGACAGACCCCACCTCCAAGGACTGTGGGTCAGTGTCCCTCTCCACAAGAACTGAGCTGAGTTAGGGCAGCCAATGGGAAGAAAGTGGGCATGCAGATATAAATTAGTTGTTACATGCTTTAGAAGCTAATGAGCGTCTTAGGACATGATTGTCACCTACATGCTCCAAATAGGTAAGAAACTACTAAGAGTTACCCTAATGAGACCCAGAGGGAGCTCCCCTCTGCAGCTGGAGGAAAGGGCAGTGGGCTGGGCTCAGTCTGGGGGTGGGGAAGGCCTGGCCTCCTGGGCTTGGAGTGTGAGCAGTGATCTCAGGGCAGCCAGGAGCGCCTTGGGGAGCAGCCCGGGCAGTCACACAGGCCTGCTCGCTACGGCTTTAAAGACTTGACCCTCCTGGACAAGTGCCTGAGACCAAGGCCACTAAGCACAGTTCTCCTGCCCCAGAACTGGGAGCCTGACAGTGGGAGCACATTTCCCATGTGGAGGACGGCCTCGGGGCCACAGTGAGTTGAGAGGCAGAGGGGAGGGTGGGACTTGGAGCTGGGCTCAGCTCTACGTGGGAAGTTCCCATGGACCCTTCTGGGCACTGGAAGCATTTCCAGGAAGCTCAGGCTCCACAGGAGCAACCGTGGCCATCCAGTCCTCCGCCCTCACTTCTCTCCTCCATCCTATCTGTCCCTCACCTGCTCTTCCTGCCCAGAGTGGGAGTTTACTTTAACGTTCTATATGAACAGTAGAGAGGTGTCTGTACCTGGCCCTACCCCAGCTCTGTGGGCGCAGCAGAACCCCGGGGACGCAGGGCTGTTCCGTGCCCTGGTTCTGTAGAGCTGGATGGGACAGCTGCACGTTTGCCCAATCGCGTGGAGCTTCTCTGGACCCATGAGTGTCTTGGCACAGAGGGGCACAGCCTTGCTGCTGTGCCGTGTCCTCTGTGAAGCAGAGCCCACAGAGGCTTCAGCAGGCTTTCCAGCGCTCACTTCCTATGTGGCCTTGAGGAGTGTGGTTCAAGCAATCAAAGTGAGCTCCATGGTGGAGACTGGCCCTCCAGGGTGGAGCCCTCCAGGTTGGAGATTTGCCATCAAAGCCGAATGTGGTGTGGGAAGACTCCAGAGGCTTTGCTGCTCGCTCTGGACCCTGGAAGCACAGGGAGGTGACATGAGGGAAGCTGGCTGGCTGGGAACCTGCCCTCAGAGCTGCTCCAAGCTTGGCACTCGCCAGAGGAGAGAGGAGAGTGTGGGGTTGAGCTGCAACCTGAGTCAGGCTCCCCACTGCTGCCCGCGCTGGGGCCAGTGCTGCCTTCCCACAGCAAGCACACTGGAGTGTGCAAGGTAGCCAGAGGTTTCCTTTGCGGATGGGTCTTTCAACTTTTAAGTTGGAGGAGAAATGCATTCTTGGAGAATTTAAGTAAACAATGTCACTCCTATTAAAACTGAAAGGACTTGTTTCTCTTGATATGAAGACTCTGAAAACCTAGGCTGATTTTCAGAGCACACCTTCTGGAAAGCAGTGTGGAAAAGTGTGTGCATGTGTACCTGTGTGCACCTGTTTGCATGCTTGTGTGTGCACATGTGTGCATGTTTGTGTGCATGTGTGTATGTGTGTGTGCATATGTGCATGTGCTTCTGTGCACACTTGTGTGTACACATGTGTGCTTATGTACATGTGTGTGCTTGTGTGTCCACAGGTGTGCATGCATTTGTGTTTGTGTGTGCTTGTGTGTGTGCATGTGTATATGTGTGTGCACAGGTGTGCATGCATGCGTGTTGTGCACTGTGCCTGTATGGGTGTTCGGGTGTGGGGTAGTATTGTCTGTAGTTATGGGTGTCTTGGTTGCTGTTTCAACACAGCTTCTCACCTTCTAGCCTCTTAAAAGCACCTCATATGAGCCAGGTGCCTGTCATCCCAGCTGCTCTGGAGGCTAAGGCAGGAGGATGGCAAGTCTGAGTTCAGCCTGGTAACTTAGCAAGACCCTGGCTCAGTGATAGAGCACCCTGGGCTCAATCCCTGGTTCCACACCAATCAAATAAGAGCCCCATCACATTTCACTTTACTTTCTCATTCTTTGATTTACATTATGCTTATCTGTTTCTCACTAAAAATAAAATAAATTTGATGGCCTATTTTACCAATTGCTCTTTCCTCCACCACCTATTTAGTTTTCTCCTATTGATTCATTATCCTTGAAAACAAATGTAACCAAGAGCACTTGAACAGAGGACCTGGGGCTGAGGATGTAGCTTGCGAAGCCCTGGGTGTGATCCCAGCACCAGAACTAGAACACAAGAGAGAAAGCCATCTTGTAGCATCCTGCTGGAAGCCCAGGTACGTCCAAGGGAGCGAGAGAAAGCCCCACACTGTTGAGTGCTTTGTGGCTCATTTTTTATGTGCACGTTTTTAATATCAAAGTATGACTATTCCTCACCAACACCTTAATTTGTTAAAAAAAAAACAACTTCAAAGCATTTTTTTTTGCATAGAGGAAATAGAATTATTAACTTTTTTGGTTTTTTAAATGTTACTATTCCAAATAACATCCTAATATTACACTACAGAACTTCTCATTTAAAATGTTCATTTTGTCTTATTGTGAAAGCAGGAGTTTGATTCTTGGCTGCTCAGATTGCACCACTTGTCTAAGGTGAGGAGTGACCACACTGGCACTGGCAGGTGCAGAAGCCAGATAAAGAACAGAGAAGAGGGACGCATGCCTGTAATCCCAGAGGCTCAGGAGGCTGAGGCAGGAGGATCACGAGTTCAAAGCCAGCCTCAGGAAAAGAGAGGCATTAAGCAACTCGGTGAGACCCTGTCTCTAAATAAAATACAAAATAAGGATGTGGGTGTGGCTCAGTGGTGGAGTGTCCCTGAGTTCAAGTCCTGGTTACCCACACCCTCCCCCTACAAAAAAAAAAAAAAAAAAAGAAAAGAAAGAAAAGAAAAAAGAAAAAAGAACAGGTGAGACTTGGAGCTATCTCTCCAGGTGGAGAGGAAGAACAGAGGCTAGGGACTGAGGAGCCTCCCGGGTCAGCGTCCTCCTTGGAGAGTGCCCCGCCATCCTGGAGAACTCAGAGAGCACGTCCCTCAGCTCAGCTGGACAGCCTTACCAACACAGACCAGGCCAACCAGGACAGCAGTTAGGAACCCCGTTCTGAACAGCGGCACGGCTGAAGCTGTCTATCTGGGTTGAACAGCAGTGATGGGGACAGGCACCTGTCAGAAGGCCCAGGAGCAGGACAAGGCTGGGGAAGCCTTGGTGGGAGCAATCCAAACCAGGAGCCTGGAGGCCAAAGTCCACTTCTCTGGCGCCAGGGTGCATGGGAGCAGCCTCTGACATTAAGAAAATGTGTCCCTGAGGCAATGCTAAAGCAGAATCCAGGGCTCTGGGCTAAGGATGATGGAGGGGCAAGAAGAGGTACAAGCCTCCCTAGCCTGGATGTGTGAGTGGCCTCTAGTAGAGGCCCCTGGTCCTGGTAGCAGCATGCCTTCTGCTCTACTGGGTGCAGAGAACATGTCTAACATGTGCTGGTCCTGGTGCTAATCACATCAGGCCTAGAATGTTATGACCGTCACCTGGCTTAGTCTTAGGAGTTGCTATTGTCATGAAAAATGTCACTGTGTTTTTGAAAACCAATTTTTTTTTAAAATAATTTGTATGGTTTTCTAATTTTTTTTAACTATGCTAATATCCACATTAAAGAAGCAAAATAGACACTAAAATAGCACTTTCACCAAAGAATTACACTATTTAACGAAAGTATGGGGGGAGGAATCAAGGTCCTTCAAAATAAAAGAGAAGCTAATAATAAATGTAAGATCACTTTACAGCAAGGAAGATTTCACATTTTAACTTACTTTTTTAAAATTTCTAGTGCATTGCAGTTTTGCATGACATTGGAGTTCATTTTGACATATTCATAAATACACATGACACAGTTTTCTGTATTTCAGTCCCAGTACTAGCCCCTTCCCTCTCCTCCACCCTAACCCCATCCCTCCACTATCTACAGGTCTTTCTTCTATTTATTTATTTAAATTAGTGCATCATAGTTATGTACAAGATGGGAATGCATGTGATATGCTTGTACATGTGCAGGCAGAATCTGGTCGGCGTTACTCCCTGGTTCCTGGTTTTGTTTCCTTAGCTCAGGGGTTGTGTTGAGGAAGCTGGTGCTGTGCCAAGGTGTTGGAGCGTTGGGTCTTGGTTTGTCTCTAGCAGCTTCTCTTTGAGTTGATTTTCATGCAGGGTGAGAGGCAGGGATCGAGTTTCATTCTTGCTCATGTGGGTATCCAGTTTTCCCAGCCCTACTGTCCTTTCTCCACATTATGCTTTGGGGACCTTTGGTGAGTGTCATGTGGTGGTATCTATGTGGGTTTGTCCCTGGGCCTTCTGTTCTATACCATTGGTCTTCCTGTCTGTTTGGATGCCAATCCCCACATTTTATTTTCAATTTCATTAATTTGGGCTGTGATGAAATTTTCCTGTCTTCTGCATGTTTGGAACTAGTTTGTTCCTGCTTTTCTGGGCCTTGATGTGCAGCTTTAGGTTGCTTACTTGGGATCTTGCTGTTTTTAACATAGGCACTTGACGCTGTAAACTTTCCTCTAAGAACCACCCTCGGATTGTCCCAGAGGCTCAGGTATGATGTATCACTACTATTCTTGTTTGAGTCTAGGAAATTTTAAATTTAATTTCTCAGTGTCCTTCAAAAAGAAAAGCAGTGAACAATAAACAACAGCATCACTTAATAATAATGAATATTTTCTTTTTCAGTTTATTTTTATTTTACTCTTCTTCTTTCTCAGATGTCAAGTTTCTACTGCATTGGCTGCTACATTTCTCAAGATATGAAATGGCCAACTATAGAAAGACCTTCCTGTCTTTCTTTCCTCCTTCCTTTCTCCCTCCCTCCTTCCTGTCTTCCTTCCTCCTTCCCTCCCTCCTTCCTTCCTCACTCCTCTCCTTTCCTCTTTTACTTTTGTGGTGCTGGCGATTGAACCAGGGCCTTGCACATGCTGGCCAAGTGCTCCACCACTGGGCCACACCCCAGCCCAACATTTCTTTAGGATCCTGCTTGAAAAAAACAGCTTCAGCCAACTGCTGGTCTTGATTTAGGTCAAATTAGCAACTATTTAAAAGATTGCAGTGTACAAGAAGCAGAAGTGTTATTCAAGACTTCTCAACCACAAAAAAAAAAAAAAATTTAAACAAGTAGGATGTTATTTATATAAAAAGGTATTACCCTGTTACAATTACAATTATGTAGCCAAACCTGCAATTATCAGTGGGAAAATTACCCCCAAATCATTTCATATTATCAGGGAAGGAACTGTAATTCTTATGTTTTTTTTTTTTTTTGCAATCAACTTGAGTCCAGGTATATTGCAGGTTTTTGTTGTCTGACTCATGGGTCCACTAGATATGCGAATACCTTGGCATTTTAAAGCTTTCTCCCTCACTATGCTCACCTCTACTCTTCTCAGAAATTAAGGAGCAAGAGATGTTTCTAGCTGATGTGTTGCTTTACCTACTTTTTTCTTAACCCTGGCTCCTGACTCAAGTTATGAAGAACCGGACACTGGTGGTGGAGTTCCTGCTCCTGAGGCTGGCTGAAGGCCAGGTGCTGTGGCTGCAGGCTACGCTTTTCTTGATGATCTACCTCATGGCTGCGCTGGAGAATGTGGTCATCCTGCTGCTCACGCTTGTTGACCGCCGTCTCCACACCCCAATGTACTTTTTCCTTAGGCATTTGTCTTTCTTGGACCTGTGTCTCATTTCTGCTACCATGCCCAAGTCCATCCTAAACTCCTTCTCGCTCTTGGACTCCATCTCCTTCCTGGGGTGTGTGCTGCAGCTCTTCTTGGTGGTCCTGTTGGCTGGGTCGGAGATTGGCATCCTCACAGCCATGTCCTACGACTGCTATGTGGGCCATCTGCTGCCCTCTGCACTATGAGGCTGTCATGAGCAGCGCTTTCTGTGTCCAGCTGATGGCCCTGTCGTGGATCAATGGGGGGGCCTTTGGAGTCTTGTACTCGGCTGGGACATTCTCTCTGGAGTTCTGTGGTTCTAATAGGGTGCACCAGTTCTTCTGTGACGTGCCTGCCCTGCTGAAGCTCACCTGCTCTGCAGAGCACACCATCATCGAGGCCAGCGTGTCTGTAGGGGTCTGCTATGCCTTCTCATGTTTAGTGTGCATTGTGGTCTCCTATGTGCATATTTTGTCCACGGTGTTAAAGATCCCATCCAGGCAGAGCCAGTCCAAAGCCTTTTCCACCTGTGTGCCTCACCTCATTGTGGTGAGTGCATTTCTGGGAACAGGTGCAATTGCCTACTTAAAGCCAGCAGCTGATGGGCCCCCCGTTGTAGACCTGCTGGTGTCTGTGTTCTACTCCACAGTACCTCCAGCCTTGAACCCCCTCATCTACTGCCTGAGGAACAAGGACATCCGGTCAGCTCTGGGCAATGTCCTCAGGAGGGTTAGAAGCAGTCGGCAATGGGAACAGGACTAAGTCGAAGCTGGCACCCAGAGTTTCAGGGTTTTGTTGTTGTTCTGTATCTACTGAAGTGTTTAAATTTCTACTTAGAGATTGAATTTCTGCACAGCCTTTTAGCAACAACTTCAGGGTGTATGTTTTCATAGACAGTAAGCCTTTTCTTACCCCTCTTCACTTTATATCTTACTGTCATGGAAATTGCAAAGGTTTCCTACTATACTCTTGATTTTGATTTTTGCTCCTAAGTTCCGTGAGCTTTCTATGAAGTTCTTATCTCTTCAAAACGTCCATATTTCCTGGGTTTCACTTTATTTAGCTAATGATTTATAATTTCAGAGTTTTCCTTGCATCTATTTATGGATTCGACTTGACTATACAGCCCTTCTGATTTTCACCCTAACCCCATCCCTCCACTATCTACAGGTCTTTCTTCTATTTATTTATTTAAATTAGTGCATCATAGTTATGTACAAGATGGGAATGCATGTGATATGCTTGTACATGTGCAGGCAGAATCTGGTCGGCGTTACTCCCTGGTTCCTGGTTTTGTTTCCTTAGCTCAGGGGTTGTGTTGAGGAAGCTGGTGCTGTGCCAAGGTGTTGGAGCGTTGGGTCTTGGTTTGTCTCTAGCAGCTTCTCTTTGAGTTGATTTTCATGCAGGGTGAGAGGCAGGGATCGAGTTTCATTCTTGCTCATGTGGGTATCCAGTTTTCCCAGCCCTACTGTCCTTTCTCCACATTATGCTTTGGGGACCTTTGGTGAGTGTCATGTGGTGGTATCTATGTGGGTTTGTCCCTGGGCCTTCTGTTCTATACCATTGGTCTTCCTGTCTGTTTGGATGCCAATCCCCACATTTTATTTTCAATTTCATTAATTTGGGCTGTGATGAAATTTTCCTGTCTTCTGCATGTTTGGAACTAGTTTGTTCCTGCTTTTCTGGGCCTTGATGTGCAGCTTTAGGTTGCTTACTTGGGATCTTGCTGTTTTTAACATAGGCACTTGACGCTGTAAACTTTCCTCTAAGAACCACCCTCGGATTGTCCCAGAGGCTCAGGTATGATGTATCACTACTATTCTTGTTTGAGTCTAGGAAATTTTAAATTTAATTTCTCAGTGTCCTTCAAAAAGAAAAGCAGTGAACAATAAACAACAGCATCACTTAATAATAATGAATATTTTCTTTTTCAGTTTATTTTTATTTTACTCTTCTTCTTTCTCAGATGTCAAGTTTCTACTGCATTGGCTGCTACATTTCTCAAGATATGAAATGGCCAACTATAGAAAGACCTTCCTGTCTTTCTTTCCTCCTTCCTTTCTCCCTCCCTCCTTCCTGTCTTCCTTCCTCCTTCCCTCCCTCCTTCCTTCCTCACTCCTCTCCTTTCCTCTTTTACTTTTGTGGTGCTGGCGATTGAACCAGGGCCTTGCACATGCTGGCCAAGTGCTCCACCACTGGGCCACACCCCAGCCCAACATTTCTTTAGGATCCTGCTTGAAAAAAACAGCTTCAGCCAACTGCTGGTCTTGATTTAGGTCAAATTAGCAACTATTTAAAAGATTGCAGTGTACAAGAAGCAGAAGTGTTATTCAAGACTTCTCAACCACAAAAAAAAAAAAAAAAATTTAAACAAGTAGGATGTTATTTATATAAAAAGGTATTACCCTGTTACAATTACAATTATGTAGCCAAACCTGCAATTATCAGTGGGAAAATTACCCCCAAATCATTTCATATTATCAGGGAAGGAACTGTAATTCTTATGTTTTTTTTTTTTTTTTTGCAATCAACTTGAGTCCAGGTATATTGCAGGTTTTTGTTGTCTGACTCATGGGTCCACTAGATATGCGAATACCTTGGCATTTTAAAGCTTTCTCCCTCACTATGCTCACCTCTACTCTTCTCAGAAATTAAGGAGCAAGAGATGTTTCTAGCTGATGTGTTGCTTTACCTACTTTTTTCTTAACCCTGGCTCCTGACTCAAGTTATGAAGAACCGGACACTGGTGGTGGAGTTCCTGCTCCTGAGGCTGGCTGAAGGCCAGGTGCTGTGGCTGCAGGCTACGCTTTTCTTGATGATCTACCTCATGGCTGCGCTGGAGAATGTGGTCATCCTGCTGCTCACGCTTGTTGACCGCCGTCTCCACACCCCAATGTACTTTTTCCTTAGGCATTTGTCTTTCTTGGACCTGTGTCTCATTTCTGCTACCATGCCCAAGTCCATCCTAAACTCCTTCTCGCTCTTGGACTCCATCTCCTTCCTGGGGTGTGTGCTGCAGCTCTTCTTGGTGGTCCTGTTGGCTGGGTCGGAGATTGGCATCCTCACAGCCATGTCCTACGACTGCTATGTGGGCCATCTGCTGCCCTCTGCACTATGAGGCTGTCATGAGCAGCGCTTTCTGTGTCCAGCTGATGGCCCTGTCGTGGATCAATGGGGGGGCCTTTGGAGTCTTGTACTCGGCTGGGACATTCTCTCTGGAGTTCTGTGGTTCTAATAGGGTGCACCAGTTCTTCTGTGACGTGCCTGCCCTGCTGAAGCTCACCTGCTCTGCAGAGCACACCATCATCGAGGCCAGCGTGTCTGTAGGGGTCTGCTATGCCTTCTCATGTTTAGTGTGCATTGTGGTCTCCTATGTGCATATTTTGTCCACGGTGTTAAAGATCCCATCCAGGCAGAGCCAGTCCAAAGCCTTTTCCACCTGTGTGCCTCACCTCATTGTGGTGAGTGCATTTCTGGGAACAGGTGCAATTGCCTACTTAAAGCCAGCAGCTGATGGGCCCCCCGTTGTAGACCTGCTGGTGTCTGTGTTCTACTCCACAGTACCTCCAGCCTTGAACCCCCTTATCTACTGCCTGAGGAACAAGGACATCCGGTCAGCTCTGGGCAATGTCCTCAGGAGGGTTAGAAGCAGTCGGCAATGGGAACAGGACTAAGTCGAAGCTGGCACCCAGAGTTTCAGGGTTTTGTTGTTGTTCTGTATCTACTGAAGTGTTTAAATTTCTACTTAGAGATTGAATTTCTGCACAGCCTTTTAGCAACAACTTCAGGGTGTATGTTTTCATAGACAGTAAGCCTTTTCTTACCCCTCTTCACTTTATATCTTACTGTCATGGAAATTGCAAAGGTTTCCTACTATACTCTTGATTTTGATTTTTGCTCCTAAGTTCCGTGAGCTTTCTATGAAGTTCTTATCTCTTCAAAACGTCCATATTTCCTGGGTTTCACTTTATTTAGCTAATGATTTATAATTTCAGAGTTTTCCTTGCATCTATTTATGGATTCGACTTGACTATACAGCCCTTCTGATTTTCACTATTTGGTGAAAATCATTTTAACTTAAAAATCATGAGCTTAACAATTTTGCAGTTCAAAACAAGGTACTTAATTCTATCACAAGTTTCACTTTTTGCTCCAATATATGCTTGATATATTTAAGGTACTCGAGATTGAACTAAGGAGCACTCTATTCCTGAGCTACATCCCCAAATCCTTTTTATTTTTATTTTGAGACAAAGTTTTACTAATTTGCCCAGGCTGGCCTTGAACTTCTGAATACCTGGGATTACAGGTGTATACCATTATACCTGTCTGTTTGATGTACTTTATATCATTACAGATTTAAGCATATGATTGATTCCATCAGATCTGTGTTTCTTTGCATGTAATTTATATTTTTGGATGCAGGCTCTTTTCTCTTAACCAAAACTTGTTTGTACCTAATGTGCAAATTCCTGATATTGTGCTAATAATGTTCTGTAATTTATGAAAGTAACATCTGGCATGGCTTCTAACATTGTGATAAATCCCACCTTCTCCAGACTTTCCAGGTCATGTAACACTTCCAGAACCCTACAGGTGCAACCTGCAATTATCAATGGGAAAAATTACCCCAAAACCATTTCATGTTATCAGGGAAGGGACTCTCACAGCAGAAAACAGTTCAGCTCCCTCTCCAGTCTGCTTAAGGCCTCCTTCTTGAAGATGGAAGCCATGCTTGTTGACCACCTTCACTGTGTGCAGGCTTTATGTCCACCCCTTCTGTTGGTCCTCGCAGCCAAGGGGAGGTGGCTACAGCGCTCAGCATGAAGAAAGCAGGCGGTGTGCTCGGTTGCCCATATCACAACACAGGGCTGTAGTAAACGCCCCTGCTGTCAACTGGACACACCTTTCAGACTGGGTGCTCAGGACTGCATCTCTGAAACTTTCTCCTATGACCCACCTCAGGAAATCTTCTATTTGTTTATAGTCTACCAAAATTTCCCAGTCCAGGCTGAGCCTGGCCATAAAGTACTTAGTTTCCCATTTCAAGTCTATGAAACCTTGTATGTAATAGACAAAAGTAATTTAAATGGTTTTTTTGTAGTGGGACTTGTATATATATTGACAGAAAATAAGTTAAGTATCTTGTAGAAATCAAGCTGCAGCAGGAACACTGGCCTATGAGGCCCACTATGAGGCCTTTATGGTGTAGTTCACAATTCAGAGTCTTCAAAAGCTTGACCTTTAATAGACATTTGACCCCTGGTCAGTTTATTTTATACCATCATAAACTTATATTTCTCTGAAATTTTTTTGTATTCAATGAACCCATCAATTTTTAATTAAATCCCTTTTACAAAAATGCTGAATTGAAATATGGAAAACATGCACATCTGGGAATGGAGGGCTTTGGATGATGACAAAGCTCTCAAGGGGGAAATCAGTAAAGTGACCCGTGACCAGCCTCACCTAATTAAGTCCCACCTTTCAAAGTTTGTAGCTCGAAGAGCACCAGCAGCTGGGGACATGGACTGCAGCACAGGGGCCTTTAGGGACATTCCAGATCCAAGGTACAATCCTGCCTGTAGTCATGCCAGGTCCCGTCTGCTTCACGTGCCCTTGATATTGTGTGTTAGTGCACACGCACACAGACACACAGACATACACACACAAACACACACATTCACAACTAGGTGAAGAATTTCCTTTTGGAATCTGGTCAGACACAGTAACTGTCTCTTTGGAAGACTCCGGACTGTTGCTAATTAGACCTACAGTCCTGGCCATAGCTGTGACTCTGTGGAGATGGACCCCTTGGCCATGGGCGGTATGCCAGTAGGCATGGATGAAGACCTCATGTGAACAGAGGTGAATGGCTTCAAACACGTTCCTGTCCCAGGCTGCAGGAGGAGGGAACTAATGTAGGGAAGTGAAACTTTCAGAGCCCTCACAAAAGAAAGCAAGTTGACAGGACAGGAGAATCAACAGAGGACCACGCGTGTTGAGGCCCATGTCTGGAGAACACCAGGTGGGCAGCAGAAGTCCTACTGCAGAAGTGTTTCTTAAGTAGAGAATTCTGAATGCTCCCAATGCAAATAACTGATCCAAAAAATGGTGGAAATGCTAATTACCTTTGATTGATCTTTATAAAACATGTGTATTGAAACCTCACACGGTCTCCATAAGTAAATATATTATGTGTGAAGAGAACTTTAGAAGGTAGCACCAAGCAAACCCAGAGGGATCTAGACTCGTGCCTAAGCACCACTAGACACATGTCTGTGTGTACTTCAGCAGGTGGCCAGCAGGCCTTATGAACTCCACAGCTGATCACTGAAAGGTGGAGAACCTGATCCCTGACTCAGTTTCACTTATTGGAATATTTTAAGGGTGTTTGAAACAACCTATGTACAGGAATCTCTTTTTACCATAACAAACTTCATGATTTTAATTATGAATGATTTCCAGTGAAAGCTTTGTGACCAAAATGGGGAATATTACATAAGTGAATTTTATTCTATTTTTATTTATTTATTTATTTATTTTTAAATTTTTTTTATTATTAGCTATTCAAAACATTACAAAGCTCTTGACATATCATATTTCATATAAGTGAATTTTAAACACCTGCTATGAAACCTATAGTCTCACACTTACTTCATGTTGAAATGATCGTGTTTTAGATCCTGTGTTGGTCACTGTCACCTTCTGTCACCGTGACACCACACCCAAGACAACCTCCTTAGGTATGAGAAAATGGAGTCATGGCTTCAGAGGTCCCAGCCCATGGTCAGTTGGCCTCAACCATCTGTGCCTGTGGCAGGACAGACATGGTGGAAGGAATGCACAGAGAGGTCAAGTCGCCCCCACTGGCATCTGGGAAGCAGAGAGTGTGAGGGGCTCCCCACCTGCCTCTCCAGGGCAGCTCAAAGACTCATTCCCCCCACAGCCTCCAGAGGGCTCCACCATCTCCCTGCAGCACCACAGCTGGTGCCCATGCCTTCCACACATGGCCCTGGGACACTCCAATCCAAACTGTGGCAGGGACTGGGTTAAACTGTGTCATTCAGAGTGATGGCACTGGTTTCTAAATTGCATCTATCACTTGCGTTATGGTCCTGCTTGACAGGGGTAATTGGGAAGAAATGTGACCTGTGTGTGTGTGCTGCTCTTTGCTGGGTGCCATATGGCTGTTCAGAGACTCTGTGGTGCATAATTACTGCTCATAGCAATCATGAGCACCTATGTGCCAGAGGTTCCTCTAGGGACATAATACACGTTCCTCATTTATGAAGCCCTGAGTTTTCTCTACACTGTGGCCTGCTGTCTTTATTTTACACTGAGGAGCAGGTGAGACTTGGTTCAGATGGGACTCTGGTAGAAAGCACTATTATGACTGGTTCCTTCAGTGAAGGGGAGAGAGAGACACGGACAAATGAGACGGAGATACAAGTAGACTCCCATGGTCACCTATGGAGAACCAGTCAAGGCGAAGCAATCACTTCAAAGCCCATGTTCAGCACACAGAGGGCCCCTGAGCCCACATCTCTGATGAAGACTCAGGCCTGAGCCTTGACAGCATTTGGATCCTCTGAAGCACCTGAGTGTAAACTCCACCCCTAGCCAGGTGTGGTGCTGCACCCCTGTAATCCCAGTGGCTTGAGAGGCTGACGCAGGAGGATTGTGAGTTCAAGGCCAGACTCAGCAACTTAGTGAGGCCCTAAGAAACTTAGTGAGTCACTGTCACTAATAAAAAATAAACAGACAAACAAATAAAAATGTTTTCAAAAGGGGTGGGGATGTGGCTCAATGGTCAAGTGCCTTGAGGTTTAACACCCCCCCCCATACCAAAACCAACTCACCCATTCCCATAACATTATGGAAGCACAAAACTGCCTCCTGCTGGGTTGTCAATGTATTGGTGTGTATTCCTTAGCGTGGGTGAAGTGACTGTATCAGCAACTGACCTTAAATGGAAAGAGGATCTCGCTATTCTGGGTTCAATTATTTAATGCAAGAAAAACAAATTCCTTTAATTTTCTGTGTGTGATTTTTAATATTCACTGAAGTAAAAAATAACAGAGTGCCTCCTTCTTTTCTGAATTTTTATCCAGATCTGCATGAAGGAACCAAGGCACACGCACAGAGGTGGCCTCACTACAACTTAGTCCCACCTTGTTCTGACCCGTCTGCACACCCAGTCCCCCACTCTCCCATAGGAGGCTCAGTGTCTGTGCACTTGCTGTCACTTGAGGCTGGAGGTGACACAGGCTCTACAGGCCCATGGACCTCCCTGTGGTAGGCCAGGTGCTCAAGCAGGCTGGCAGCGGGGTGTGGTCCCCGGGGTCTCAGGGCTGCTCAGGACAGGGACTGGCACCTCCAGTTGAGCCTGCATCTGCAGGCCCCACCCTGCTCTCTCATGTTCCCAGACCTTGGAGTACCCCTGTGCTATGGTGCCATCTGCCCTCCTCCTTCCATCCCTCCGCCCAGGAACCTCCTCTAGTCAGGGCCTCCGAGGGTCCTTTTCTATGTATGGAGTGGCCGCCACTCTCCTGAGGATCTTGCTCTTCACCGGTGGAAACTGAGTCCTGGCCCATACAACACTGCCTGCCTCTGCCCTCCTTTGGTGTGGGTGAAAGAGGGTGTCAAACAATAGAAAGTAACAGTGACCTGCTCTTGCATTCTCCCTCTTTTATTTTAAATTCATTTGGTATTCGGAGCCCCTGTCATGTACACCTCCATGTGCCCAGGTGTGCACGCACTGTGCTCACAGAGTCCCATTGCTGGGGTGAGAACGCTGACATCCCCATCTGGTCTTCTTTCACTGCATCATGAGCTGTAGCCAGGCTGTGAATAGAGAACACAGGATTACAGCTGAATGGGACTCCATTTTTGGCCAGTCTAAAGCATGCATGCCTGTGATTGATCAAAGGGCCACAAAGAGGGATTTTTAGAAAGCAAAATTGAGACAATTACATCAAGTATGTGTGGATTCAGAAGTAGATTTTCCACGGCATTAAAACAGAAAGCAAAGGCTTTCTGTGGCACACAAGTCTTGAGTGTTGTCTTCCCTTTAATGTGTGGTGCAGGATGCGTGTGGTGATCTATTTGCATTAAAAATACAAAATTCCATACTTCCTGTAGGATCTCGTGGATAACTTGCTAGCTAGACTACAAATGCTCTTAGATTTTATTTTCCTAATCTCCACCTTAAATGGAAAGAGGATCGCGCTATTCTGCAACATTCACCCAGGAGCACAGACCAGCAGGTGACTAGCCCTTGGAAGAAGACTCCTGTTTCGCAGGACGCTAATGGAGATAAGCCACAGGGACACCTGGAGCCTGGCTCTGAGTCACCCTCTCCTTTGGAGAGCTCACCCGGGTTCTGTGGGCATGTGCTATCACACCCTTGGCGGACATCTCGGGCTCCAGGTCAAAGTGAGCAGTTTGTATGCACCTCCAGCAGAGCCCAAGCTCTGCCCGGAGTTCCTCAGAAGAGGGTCTTCCAGAGACCAGGAAGCAAGGGCGCCTTGCTCGGTTCACAAAATGGAGCATGAAGCCCGCGCAGTGCCCTGTGGCTGACCTCAGGCGAGCATCCGCGGGGTCTTCCTCCTCTTCACAGACTCAGTGTGGACCTCAGCGTCTTCCCTGAACCTGTTCTTGGCATTGACCTTGGAGCAGCCTGGCTGCCGCTCTCCTGGCCCACACGCTTGGGTGCTTCAGGTGATGGGAAGAGCGGCAGTCGGTTGGGTGGAGAGACAAGACGCCCAGCACATGTCCAGTGCTCCTGGTGTTCAGAGATCTCAGAGATTGGGCAGGGCGCTCCGATTAAAAGGAATCTGATGATCTGAAGACAGAGCCGGCATCCTCCTTGGCAGGAAGCTCCTTTTCTTCTAGAATCTTGCATAAGCTGCTCCTCTCCCTTCTGGCTGGTGGAGTCTCTGCTGAGAAGTCTGCTGATAATACAATGGAAGCTCCCTCCTATCTGCCCAGTCACTTTGTCCCTCTTTTAGGGTTCTCTGTGTGACTTTTGGAAGTTATCTTATAAGGTGCCTTGGTATTGTTTTTTTTTTTTGTATTTATTTTATTGGATTTTCACAAGTTTGTACATACATTTCATTCCTAAAACTTTGAAAGTTTTCCACCACAATTCTGTTTTAGGACATCTGGCTCGTTCCCTCTCTTCTCCTCTGGGAATTCCCTTGATCCACAAGCTAATGCCCCATCAGTTCCCTGCTTTCTCTTCACTTTGCTCTATCTAATTTTTCTTTCTTTCTTTATTTTTCTTTTCTTTTTTGTTTGTTAGTTTGTTTCCCCCTTTGCCTTGATGATCTTAAATTACCTGTATTCATGGTTGCTGACTCTTAGGTTTGTTCAAGTCTGCTATTAGATACCTCTAGTAAATTTGTCAATTCAGTTATTATATTTTTCAAATCAAAATTTGATATCTTCTTTTTATTGACACCATCATTTTCCTGATTTTGTTTAGTTATCTACATGTGTTATTTTTAAGTATATTGAACGTCGTTCTTATTTCCTCCTCAGGGAATTCACAAACCTCAGAGTCTCTAGGAGTAGTTTCTGGAGGTTTATTCTGTTGCATTTATTGATTCATGTTTCATGGGTTTTGTTTTTTTTTGTTTTTTTTTTTTTTGTAATTTTGTGATTTTTTTCTTTCTCTCCCTGTTGGTATTTGGGCATTTGCAATGAAAATCAAACACCTCTTAAAGTCTTTACGAGTGGTTCACACAGGAGAAGGCTTTTACCAATCATGCCAGCTAGAGAGTAGGGAGGACTTGTTAATGTTTCTGAGGACCTGTCTTCTCTGGGCATTTGTGTGTTAATCTCAGTTGAAGTCTTTCCACCCACCCCCATTTTCTTTGCAATCTCTCCCCCCTACCACCGCCCCCACCCCTGCAGTTGATAATTTTTCAGCCCTGGCTAGCATCTTCTTGTGGTAATGCAGTTTCTGGAAGCGGCTGCTGTACTCACCTTGGCTCTGTGTGCTAAGGCAGCCACTGTGACAGTTCCCCTCCCAGCTACAACTCAAGAAAGACTGAACCAGCCGCTCAAAATGCCCTCAAACACAGGATGCTGAATGCACAGGACACTCTTTCCTTCCCCCAGGAAGAAGCCGAAAGTTGGACTTTTCTCCAAAAGCCCCTCTCTCTGCTGGCCATGGAGGGGCTCTAGAGGACAAGCAGAGAGCACCTCAGCACACTGAGGCCTGGGTGCTGCACCCTGTCAGCTGTACCCAGTGCTGTCACATGCTATTATGACGTCATTGTCTCGGTGGAGGAGAGGGCATGGAGAATTCTATTTCCCTTCTTGCTCTAAAAAAAATGTAATGTTTTTTTAAAGTTCAGAATTAGGGATCAAGCTCTTCCATGATATACCTAAAGAAATAAAATATGAATTCTTTTGCACAAAAAGTCCAGAGAGCTCCATGTGCATATCAAAATCCAGTATCTGACTAATCAGATACCTCAACATAAGTGTGAAGGAGTGGGCTGCCCATAAATCCCACCGAGGTCAGCAATGCTGTGGGGGAAAAATGAAAATTGTCAAATAGGAAACAATGAGTCAAAATAGATGTCACATAATTAACAAAGTTTAAAGAAATCATCACTGACACAAATTTGAATGAAATCACTATTTCAGAATTGAGGAATTGTCCCTGAGATGCAAATCTTGGTAGATTAAATTTTGTTCACCGAGAGCTGGGGTTGTGGCTCGGTGGCAGAGCACCTGCCTCGCACATGTGAGGCACTGGGCTTGATCTTCAGCACTACATAAAAATGTATGAGCAAAATAAAGATATTGTGTCCACGTGTAGCTAAAAAAAACATTTAAAAAAATTTTTTTTTCACTGAGCCTAGGAAGAACTTGGCTGC
Source organism: Urocitellus parryii (assembly GCF_045843805.1). NCBI lineage: Eukaryota > Metazoa > Chordata > Mammalia > Rodentia > Sciuridae > Urocitellus > Urocitellus parryii. Next base: position 170,566,669 of record NC_135531.1, on the reverse strand, counting down.
CCTTGATCCTCCTTATTAAACATCAGTGCTGATGAAAAGCAACCTTTATGTTTACATTTCCTAATACTTAGGCTGAAAACTGATGCCCAGTAGATGGTCCTTGGTGCTGGGGATTGTGGGAAATCATTAGATCATGGGGTTGGGTTGTGCCTACAAGAAGTCCAAGCCAGCCTTGCTCCTCCACATGAGGAGTCAAGGAGGCGTAGCCATCAGCCAACCATGCAGGGAGCTCATCAGGAAAGACCACATTGCCCTGGTATCAGATGTCCTCTCCCAGAGCTCAGAAGAGCCTGCATCGGGAAGCTCTGCAGGTTGGTGTGCTCCATAAGCACCCAGAACTGGTGAGGAACATCCCAGCTTCACAGCCCCCGCCCCTGCTCTGCAGTGTGAAGTCCTCTCCCCACACTGCACAGAGGCTTGAGCCATAAAGGTCCTCAGGCAGAGGAACACTGCTGGGCCATCTCCCTCTAGTCCACAAGCCCCGGCTTGGCTGCCTCCAGACGCTCAACAGGGCTGATCTGACTGTGTAGTGTCTCCACAAAGGCTAAGCTAGACTTTCAGTCTCCCACACAATAAGAATGTGTCTTTATAAGTTTAAAAAATGTGGATGTGGAAACGACGTGATTCTGCAATCTGCATTTGGGGTAAAAATTGGGAGTTCATAACCCACTTCAATCTAATGTATGAAATATGATATGTCAAGAGCTTTGTAATGTTGTGAACAACCAATAAAAAAATAAATTAATTAATTTAAAAAATTAAAAAAAATAAAAGGGCAGTATGGATAATGATGAAGGCATCCATAAATTGATAAAATAGAGGCAAAATAACTGTCAATCCCAAATACCAACTTTAACTGCTAGAATATCCTTAACAACAACGAAGACAAGAATTGAGGAAATGATAGGTTGATGAAGTTTTTATAACATCTGATTTCATAATAATAAAGCTGATGACAAAATAGAAATGAGAACATATTAAGGTTTTATTTGTAATATGAGTAAATACAAGGAAAATATAGGCATAACTGAAAGATTTTCTGCCATATTGTAAAGATATTGAGAGCAAGAATTGTGTGTTCTTTCCAACATTCCTCAGCTTTTCTGAGACTTTAGTGGCTGCAAATCTGTTCGCACCAGGTATGATTGAAGAGAATTTGCAGGGACAAAGATTTTAGGCTCATGCTAATTTCATACAGCTGCAGTCATACGGTGTCACCAACATCTTATGCTAAAACAGAAGAAGTTCATTATTTTATAGCTTCTAGACTCAGAATTGCAGCAATGCTCACATCATACTGAACCCCAGCATAGCTGCATTCCTGACTGGGGTCTCCATTGGGTGTGCTTCCTCTGCCCCCCAGGGCTGGAGGTGACTGTCTCTGCAGCTTACGACCTTACGTCTCCAGTGCCAGCGATGCAGGTCAGGCCTCCCACAGCACATCTTTCCCTCTGGGCAAGTCTTAGGAGGCCCATGGCTTGTAGGGTTGACATGCTTAGATGGCGACACCTGGGCAATCTGCCCATTCCACATTGCCTCATGATATCGGCAAGGTCCCTTCTGCAAGGTGAAGGAATGTGTGCACCGGTTCCTCAGAGCTGGAGCCCTGCAGCTTGCAAGCCTCATCCAGAGCCCATCATGTGCTTCTGAGCAAATTATATGGAAACACTGGGGGAACACGTGTCCAGCTCACACAGGTTCTGAGGTCATGAAGCTGATCACGAACCTGCAAATCTCATTCCTGAACTGATAAATTAAATTGAGTACTTGATTCAAGATATTGATTTGTTTACATTACATCACGAAGATCTACATAATTATTAAAAAAAAACACACAGCAACAACAAAAATACATGTCACTGATCCTTCCTACAAACTAGTTCTCTTGTTTCCCCCCTAATACTTATGACACAGTTTCCATACAATCTTCCACAGAGAGACTTTGACGTCCTTGTTCCTCAGGCTGTATATCACAGGGTTCAAAGACGGAGGCATCACGGAATAGAGAACAGACACCAGAAAGTCCACAGGATGCGGGGATTCCAGCACTGGCTTCAAATAGGCAGTGACACCCGTCACTATGAATGTGGTCACCACTATGAGATGGGGTGTGTAGGTGGAGAACGCTCTTGACTGTCCTTGTGAGGATGGCATTCTTGTGACAGTTTTGAAAATGTACACATATGAAAATCCAATGGACAGAACACAGGAAAGTCCAAATGTGACTCCAATGACCACACTAACATCAATGATGACATGTGACTTTGAGCAAGAAATCTTCAGCAGAGAGGGGACATCACAGAAAAATTGTGGGAGTTTTCTAGAGCCACAGAAAGATAAAGAGAAAGTTCCTGCAGAGTATAAGACCCCAAAGATGCCCCCAAGGAACCAGGAGACAGCCACCATCCGCACACAGTAACCCCTGTTCATGATGACGTCATAGTGCAGGGGGTGGCAGATGGCCACATATCGGTCGTAGGACATGGCCGTGAGGACGGACAGCTCAGGTGTAGTAAACTGAGTCACCAACAACACCTCTGAGACACATCCTGAGAAAGAGATGGTGCTCCTGTGGCCCAAAGAGCTCAAAATGAAGTTCGGTACTATGACTGAGACAAGGCAAGCATCAAGGAGGGACAAATTCTTCAGGAAGAAGTACATGGGGGTGTGGAGACACTGGTCCATGGTGACCAGGATGATGATGAGAAGGTTCCCCACCAGTGCCACCAGGTAAATCAACAAGAACAGGAAGCCGTGTGCAAGTGGATTTCGTGGGCCTCCGAGAATAGTGTGAGGTAGAACTCCATCCCCACCGTGTGGTTGGCCGTGGCCGTCATGCTGTGGACCTGATGGAGGGAAGGGTAGGGCAGACATATGTCAGGTTCCCACTGAGCCTTGCTCTGGACCAACAGCGTGTGCTCACCGCTGCAGGGTCCAGCTCTGCTCTGCGATAACGCATGCACCCACCGCTCTCCTGACACAGCAGGCTCAACAACCTGCCCAGCTCCACTCCCGATGCGCGTCACAGCAATGCCGAGAAGGCAGATCAGGGAGAAAACTGAGAAACATGTCCTTTAGTGGACCTGACATATTCACAATAATGTTGGCAACCTTATAAAATATATCCTGACTCATTAGCTGAACTATTAACTGAAGTGATTGGCATAACCCATTGAACTTATAAAGCAGCTCTAAGAGGGAATACTCACTGAGTCATAGCGAAATAATCCTGTTCTTACTGTCTAGTGACGTTTTTTACACAGAGTAAAAATGTTTTTATTTTATTATTAAATACATTAAATGGAAGTGTTATAGAAATCACACTCAGCAAGAGACCAAGCACCACTAGAGGAGCTGAAGAACTTTCTGCTTATTTATTAAGAACTTCTTTATTTAAGCCTGTGGACCAAAATGGGATGGTGCTCTGAAGTTCAGAGCCCTGAGCTGATGTTACAGGGGGTTTTGATGGGAGATCTGACATCGTTTCATAACGGTCCCAACACTGGTGGGTTTGAATTCTTGCTTACGTGACGGAAGAACATGCACAGGGAACTAGGTTAAGTAGTTCACGGGTGTAGAACAAGGACAGTACAACACCTGCGAGTGTTCTCATGAAGTGGCCCTCACCACAGGCAGCAGTAACTCAAGTTCCCTCCCAAAGAACTAAGCCTATGAGTTCACAGTTGACAGCTGTTAATTGGCCTACAATTAAGTGATGTACCAACGTTTGTACAGTGTTCAGAGTTACACAGTATAGGAGAATTAACCCTTTCCCCAGGCATAGACTCTTCCTCATAATGATGTGATAACTTCATTTCATTCAGGTCTGAGATTTCCATCACAAAAGTATAAAATTTAAAGTATAAAAATTAAAGCTTGCAAGGCACAGTAGTTACACACTTGTAATCCCAGTGACTCTGGAGGCTGAGGCGGGAGGATCAAAAGCTCAAAGCCAGCCTTAGCAACTTATCGAGGCCCTAAGCAAGACTCTGTCTATAAATAAAATGTTTTTTAAAAGGGCTGGGGATGTGGCTCAATGGTTAAGCACCCCTGGGTTCAATTCCGGTGCCAAATAATTAAATTAATTAATTAATTAAAGGAAAAATTAAAAGTAAAGCTTTTGGCAAAAAGGAGAGATAAAAAGTGAAAGAGGAAATTTGTAATCACATAGGTGTATCATTATAATGAAGAAACAATAGTGGTCATAGATGATAGGTTGGAGGAGCACAGGGAATATGGGGAGAATGTTCACCATTCCTGCCCCAGAGGCTGTACAGAAACACACTGTGCAGGAGACTTTCCTTCACCCTCCCCTCCCTCCCTCCCCTCAGGTGACCAGCCAGACTGTGTCAGGCAAGATGCCACCACCTTCCTGCAGAGTCTGCAGTCATGGCACACTTTCTTTTCTTTTTTTTAAATATTTTTTATATAAAAATACCTTTATTTTATTTATTTATTAGTACTTGGTGCTGAGGATCAAACCCAGTAACTCACAAGTGTGAGGCAAGTGCTCTCCCACTGAGCCACAGCCCCATCCCCAGGCCGATATTTTCATCTTCATCACACACTCACTTGGTGTGTTTCCAAAATTATTTGTCCTGAAGGAAATTAAGCCTTGTGGTAATTTTTGTTAAACCCCAAATAATCCTCTTCCTTTGATGATGCTTCCTCCTGTGACCTGTGTGTACACTGGCTATCAAAACTGAGAAGTGTGTTCACTTCCCAGGAAGGAAAGACAGCCCCACAGTGAGGACCACAGGGCAGGGGGCGGGGGTTTGCTCACTTAGAGATTTTCTGGGTCTCTTTGGCTCCAGTTCTTCTCATTGTAAAATAAAGAATTTGGATTTGGGGGCTGGGTTGTGGCTCAGTGGTAAAGTGTTTGCCTAGCGTGCTTGAGGCATAGAGTTCGATCCTCAGCACCACATAAATGTAAAATAATGATGCTGTGTCCACTTAAAACCAAAATATAAATATAAAAAAAGAATTTGGATTTTGTGATTCCCAAGAAAATTCTCTCTCTAAAACAGAATCATTACTTTATGTGCATAATAATACCAGCCCAACCCAGCATGCCCACGGGTCACCCCTACTGGATGCTCTAGTTCCAGTGCCTGCCGCCCCCACAGAGGTCCTCTCAGCTGAGCACTGGTGTCCTTAGCATAGTATGCAGGGAAATCAAGTTTAGCAAGCTTGAAAAGGGGCTTGCCTCCCACAGTTCTCTGTGTTTGTCTTCAGTTATCCTGAATATTCTCTGTGCAAGATGACTCACTATTTGAGGTGAACCTATTTTTTCCCAGTAAAGAAGCTTAATGGCCTTTTCTTAGCTGTAATAAATATGTTCACATTAAGTTCCATATTAAAACAGTGTGAAGACAGTTGTTCCTCGTGCTTCCTGACAATGACCATCTGAACCATCATCGCCTTAGGTGACTGGATCAGGTGTCATCTCAGAACAGAGGAGCCTTGACCTCTGCTGAAGTGGCTTCCAGGCTTGCTCCAGTAAAATTCAGGGGAGACAGAGCTTGAAGGCTCCCAGCAGAAAGAGTGGCAAACTCAGGAGGTAGAGATGCTAACTTTCCTGATGAGATCGTCACCGGTTGTGTATGTGCATGGAATTGTCACACTGACCCCGTAAATATAAACCATGATGTGGCAACTTGAAAGATTCTAAATGTTGAAATAATTAAAAGGACATGTAGGGTTACCTCACTGAGCTCCTTGCTTGACTGAACTGACACAGAGGGAAAGAATGTTCTGGACATGCCGGGTCCTCAGCAGCCCACGTGATCCCCCTCCACAGACACTTACCTCTCTACCACCCCCTGAAGCCCCAGTATTCAGACCCACCTAGAAGAACCAGAAACGCTGAAATTTTCTTTCTCTTGAGAGTCTTCAACCATCCTGGGTGTGAGGGAGAGGCTCAGTGGTTTTACCTTGTCTGACATCCCCTCTTTTCAGTGAGCCTGAGATAGTTTTCACTGTGTTCTGCACCATCCTTTGGGAAACAGTGGACTAAGGGAGGAGACGAGGGCAATTCTACAGGGGCCCTGGCTGGGCCCTGTGGACCCTTGGTGGCCTGGAGTGACAGCAGCGTGCAGCCTGGCTCTGAGCCCACAGGCCTCACGGTTGGCTCTGTGCTCTGCCTCTTCCTGTAGCATGTCCCTGAGAAGAGCCACCAGCCTCCCAGCTGGGAGGAGTTCCCAGAGCACTGGGGCTGTGCTCCACTGCAGTCAGAGGGACGCACTTCCTCTCTGAATCCCAGGCAAGCTGAAGTGGGAGCTCCAGGGCATGTCTGAAGGGGCCAAGAAAGAGGTTCTATGATATTTGCCTCTTTTCTATAGGAGTTATTATTATGTTTCCTCTGAGGTTGGAAAGGCTGCATTTTGATCTGAAATATCACTCAAAAATGAAGATGTGCCATCATTAACACACAGTGATCTCACTTTCCTGTATCCCACAGATAACAACTCACAGAAGGGAGAGAATCATAGTCACAGCCATTGAGGTTCTGATTATCAGGAAAATCTGAGGCCGCATAAATCTCATCAGCAGAACACTACAAATCCAGAGCAGAATCAATCACAACGGAGAAATTAACTTCAACTTTGAGTGAAAGACTTGGGCTGGGAATGTGGCTCAAGCGGTAGTGTGATCGCCTGGCATGGGTGCGGCCCGGGTTCGAACCTCAGCACCACATACAAACAAATATGTTGTGTCCACTAAAAACTAAAAAAATAAATAAATAAATATCAAAAGTCTCTCTCTCTCCTCTCTCTCTCTCTCTCTTTTTTTTTTTAAAAAAAGACTTAACACAGAGCTGCGGATGGCTTGGTGAATGTATCTCTCAAACACAAAATTATGAATAATAGGATACGGACAGTACCGTGGACTGGGCGTTCTCCCCAAATCCATATGCTGACCTAATTTTCTCATTTGAGCAAATAATAATATAGTTTTACCAAACAATATGTCAGGTTACTGTAACTACATATATGATAAAAGTGTGTGTGTTTACACATATAATGCATGCCCTGGTCTTTAAGATAATAGCTGTTAAGGAAAATAATTGTAGCTCTTCAATAATGAAAGATAATTTTTTTAAATTTTTTTCCCCAATATAAACTTTAAAAAAAATGATTTCCAATTTACATTAAGTTTTTAGGCTTTTTAAAAAGATTGTCTTCAGATTTGAAATAAAAACACATTATCACACACAAAAAAAATAAAGGCATACTCTGGGTCAGCAAAAATTAATTAATTGTAAGAAAACAGAAAATCAGGTGGGGCATATCCCAGGAAAGAAAGAGAATGGACATTTGTCAGAGTTCATCATGGATCTGGGGACAATGACAAAGGTATAGAAAGAGCAGTCTTGAATTTGCCAGCTGCAGAAGAACTGGAAGAAAAAACATAGAAATACAGATGTGTATGTCAGGAGAAATGCATCTTTAATGCTACTGTGAGCTTGCATGGAACTGTATATGTGTCTGTGTGTCTGTGTGTGCACAGATGCATATTTGTGTGTACATATATAAGTTGTACATTGCATGTATGTTCTTGAGCTTATACACACACAAATGTGTATATATGTATGTTTTTTAAGGAATTTGGGAAACATTTCCTGATTGCATATTTAATCCTACTTTTTACTTCCTCAAAAAGTGTAGAGGCTCTTGGATGTCTGAGTTCTCACCCTAAATTGACCTTGTAATGACTAGGTGAATAAATCAGGATAGAACTGGAAACTACTCATGCATTTCATGGCTGCACACCATGAGCATGATGTGTGCACAGGGTGGAAGAGTCAGGTCAGTTCTTGCACAACAAAGCTCATCAGTGACGTCCCGGTGAGCCCTACTGACTGTCAGTGTTCCTGTTAGGTCACGGAGCCATCTCGTTCTGCCTCCTGTTGAGTACCCAAGAAGCAGGTGGAATTGACTAGTGCCCGTGGTGCATAGGAAAACACCTCTTCTTTTGGTCCTCTGACCTCATGGCACCAAAGTGACTGCCAAACCCAGGGCTCAGGAAGCTCTCCCTCCACAAGGAAATGTAAGCATGGGGGAAACTGGTGAGAAGTCCGCAGGCTTCTTACCCCACAAGCCCACGAGGGCATTCTTCAGTAACCATGGAACTGGAGACAGAAGTTCTAATGCTTAAGACATTTTTTTAAACTCACACCCCTGTGCAAAAATGGGATCTGGAGGCCAACTGATTCGAGTGGCCTGCCCTGCGGCTACAGAAGGCGTGGCGCCTCAGTGAAGCCATTAATTGGCAAGCAGGGAGGTTAGGGAAGGCCATTAGGTGGAATCCCACCAGCCAAGCCCACAGGGACCCTTGGGCCGAGCACGAGCACGGGTTCTCAGAAGGGGAAGGAAGCGGTACAGTCCCATCCCCCACAGCGGACACTCCACCGAGGCAGTCAGCGGCCACCATCCGGGAAAGCTGAAGGATACACCGCCACTCTCCTTCAGAGTGCAACATCAAAACAGGTCGGTGTCATTCAGCTCACCCCCCAGACAGCGGGAATTCGCATAAAATCTCTCCTAGGCTTGCCGGGAGAGGGAGTATCAAGCTGAGACTCCATAAAGACTAGGGGGAAACCAGAGACACCTGACCTCCAACCCCTCCTCCCAGTAGCAGCCAAAACGAAACCTGGCTAGCCAGCGCTGGGGGAGGGGCAAGCAGAAAAAATCAAAGTGATAGAGTGCCAGGGATACCAGCAGCCTGCAGCAGGGCCCCGGAGATCCAGGCCAACTGATTCGCGTGGCCTGCCCTGCGACTACAGAAGGCGTGGCGCCTCAGTGAAGCCATTAATTGGCAAGCAGGGAGGTTAGGGAAGGCCATTAGGTGGAATCCCACCAGCCAAGCCCACACGGACCCTTGGGCCGAGCACGGGTTCTCAGAAGGGTAAGGAAGCAGTACAGTCCCATCCCCCACAGCGGACACTCCACCGAGGCAGTCAGCGGCCACCATCCGGGAAAGCTGAAGGATACACCGCCACTCTCCTTCAGAGTGCAACATCAAAACAGCGGACACTCCATCCAGGCAGTCAGCGGCCACCATCCGGGAAAGCTGAAGAATACACCACCACTCTCCAACAGCTTGCAACATCAAAACAGCCAGCAGCAGGAACCCGGAGATCCAGGCCAACTGATTCGCGCGGCCTGCCCCGCAGCTACAGAAGGCGTGGCGCCTCAGAGAAGCCATTAATTAGCAAGCAGGGAGGTTAGGGACTGCCATTAGGTGGAATCCCGCCAGCCAAGCCCACCTCCCACGCCTGGAACAGGCCCAGCGACCTGCCAGCATTGTAGTCACGACACCCCAATTGGAATAGGGACAGAGCAGAGCCGCCTTCCACTCCCGGAACAGGCCCAGAGAGCCGCCAGCGTGGTAGACACGTCACCCCAATTGGAGTAGGGGCACAGCCGCCGCCCGCACCTGCAAGGGAGACTTTTCAAGTATACAAGAGCAACATAAATAAATAGGGGGTAAATTTCAAAACACAACAGTTGCACCAAGCAGAAAGAAACGCGAGCAGTATGAAAAGACAAGGAAAGAAAGGACCACAAGCAATGCAGGTCAACTCAACTTTAGAAGAGGTAATAGCTGCAACAGATGGAATATCAGATAAAGTGTTCAGGATATATATGCTTCAGATGATCTGGAGTCTCAAGGAAGACATGAGACAGCAAAATCAGACAATGAAAGATCACATTGACAAACAAATCCAGGAAGTAAAAAATCAATTTCACAGGGAGAGGGGCTGGAGATGTGGCTCAGCGGTAGCGCGCTCGCCTGGCATGCGTGCGGCCCGGGTTCGATCCTCAGCACCACATACCAACAAAAATGTTGTGTCTGCCGAGAACTAAAAAAAAAAATAAATAAACATTAAAAATTCTCTCTCTCTCTCCCCTCTCTCACTCTCTCTTTAAAAAAAAAAAAAAAAAAAATTTCACAGGGAGATAGAGGTAATAAAAAACAAACAAATTGAAATTCTAGAAATGCAGGAAGCTATAAACCAACTTAAAAACTCAATTGAGAATACTACCAGCAGAGTAGATCACTTAGAAGAGAGAACATCAGACAATGAAGACAAAGTATTTCAACTGGAAAAGAACATAGACAGCTCAGCAAGTCTGCTAAGAAACCATGAGCAGAACATCCAAGAATTATGGGACAATATCAAAAGACCAAATTTAAGAGTCATTGGGATACAGGAAGGCACAGAGCTCCATTCCAAAGGAATAAACAGTCTATTCAGTGAAATAATACGAGAAAACTTCCCAGAATTGAAGAATGAGACAGAATCCCAAATCCTAGAAGCCTACAGGACGCCGAATGTGCAAAATCATAAGAGATCCACACCTAGACACATTATAATGAAGATGTCCAACATACAGAATAAGGAGAGAATTTTAAAAGCTGCAAGAGAAAGAAAGCAGATTACATTTAGGGGTAAACCAATCAGGATAACAGCTGATCTCTCAACACAGACTCTGAAAGCTAGAAGATCCTGGAATAACATATTTCAAACACTGAAAGACAATGGGCTCCAACCAAGAATCGTGTATCCGGCGAAATTAAGCTTCAGGTTAGAAGATGAAATTAAAACCTTCCACAATAAACAAAAGTTAAAAGAATTCGCAGCTAGAAAACCATCTCTTCAAAAAATCCTTGGCAAAACATTACAGGAAGAGGAAATGGAAAATAACATTGAAAACCAACAATGGGAGGTAAGACAGTAAAGGGGGGAAAGTAGTCAAAGAGGATAACAAATCAGGTTTAGTAACATCAATAAACAAATATGGATAGAAGAACAAACCATATCTCAATAATAACCCTAAATGTTAATGGCTTAAACTCACCAATTAAGAGACACAGGCTAGTAGAATGGATCAAAAAACAAGACCCAACAATATGCTGTCTACAGGAGACGCATTTGATAGGAAAAGATATACATAGACTGAAGGTGAAAGGTTGGGAAAAATCATATCACTCATATGGACCACGGAAACAAGCAGGAGTGTCCATACTCATATCTAATAAAATAGATTTCAAGCCAAAGCTAATCAAAAGGGATATAGAAGGACACTTCATACTGCTCAAGGGAACCATACATGAACAAGACATAACAATCATAAATATATATGCCCCAAATAATGGTGCAGCTGTGTTCATCAAGCAAACTCTTCTCAAGTTCAAGAGTCTAATAGACCAACATACAATAATCATGGGAGACTTCAACACACCTCTCTCACCACTGGACAGATCTTCCAAACAAAAGTTAAATAAGGAAACTATAGAACTCAATAACACAATTAACAACCTAGACTTAATTGACATATATAGACTATACCACCCAACATCAAGTAGCTACACTTTTTTCTCAGCAGCACATGGAACCTTCTCAAAAATAGACCATATACTATGTCACAGGGCAACTATTAGACAATACAAAGGGGTAGAGATAATACCATGCATCTTATCTGATCATAATGGAATGAAACTGAAAATCAATGATAAAAGAAGAAAGGAAAAAGCAAGCATCACCTGGAGAATGAACAATAGGTTGCTGAGTGATCAATGGGTTTTAGAAGACATCAAGGAGGAAATTAAAAAATTCCTAGAGTTAAATGAAAACACGGACACAACATATCGGAATCTATGGGACACATTGAAAGCAGTCCTAAGAGGAAAATTCATTGCTTGGAGTTCATTCCTCAAAAAAAGAAAAAACCAACAAATAAATGATCTCATACTTCATCTCAAAATCCTAGAAAAAGAGGAGCAAAACAACAGCAAAAGAAGTAGAAGGCAAGAAATAATCAAAATCAGAGCTGAAATTAATGAAATTGAAACAAAAGAAACAATTGAAAAAATTGACAAAACTAAAAGCTGGTTCTTTGAAAAAATAAATAAAATTGACAGACCCTTAGCCATGCTAACGAAGAGAAGAAGAGAGAGAACCCAGATTACTAGCATATGGGATGAAAAAGGCAATATCACAACAGACACTTCAGAAATACAGAAGATAATCAGAAATTACTTTGAATCCTTATACTCCAATAAAATAGAAGATAGTGAAGGCATAGATAAATTCCTTGAGTCCTATGATCTGCCCAGATTGAGCCAGGAGGATATAGACAACCTAAACAGACCAATAACAATAGAGGAAATAGAAGAAACCATCAAAAGACTACCAACTAAGAAAAGCCCAGGACCGGATGGGTATACAGCAGAGTTTTACAAAACCTTTAAAGAGGAACTAACACCAATACTTTTCAAGCTATTTCAGGAAATAGAAAAAGAGGGAGAACTTCCAAATTCATTCTACGAGGCCAACATCACCCTGATTCCGAAACCAGACAAAGACACATCAAAGAAGGAAAACTACAGACCAATATCTCTAATGAACCTTGACGCAAAAATCCTCAATAAAATTCTGGCGAATCGGATTCAAATACATATCAAAAAAATTATACATCATGATCAAGTAGGATTCATCCCTGGGATGCAAGGCTGGTTTAATATACGGAAATCAATAAATGTTATTCACCACATCAATAGACTTAAAAATAAGAACCATATGATCATCTCAATAGATGCAGAAAAAGCATTCGACAAAGTACAGCATCCCTTTATGTTCAAAACGCTAGAAAAATTAGGGATAACAGGATCATACCTCAACATTGTAAAAGCAATCTATGATAAGCCACAGGCCAGCATCATTCTGAATGGAGAAAAATTGAAGGCATTCCCTCTAAGATCTGGTACAAGACAGGGATGCCCTCTCTCACCACTTCTGTTCAACATAGTCCTCGAAACACTGGCCAGAGAAATTAGACAGTCAAAAGAAATTAAAGGCATAAAAATAGGAAAAGAAGAACTTAAATTATCACTATTTGCAGATGATATGATTCTATACCTAGCAGACCCAAAAGGGTCTACAAAGAAGCTATTAGAGCTAATAAATGAATTCAGCAAAGTGGCAGGATATAAGATCAACACGCATAAATCAAAGGCATTCCTGTATATCAGCGACAAATCCTCTGAAACGGAAATGAGGACAACTACTCCATTCACAATATCCCCCCAAAAAATAAAATACTTGGGAATCAACCTAACAAAAGAGGTGAAAGATTTATACAATGAAAATTACAGAACCCTAAAGAAAGACATAGAAGAAGACCTTAGAAGATGGAAAAACATACCCTGCTCATGGATAGGCAGAACTAACATCATCAAAATGGCGATATTACCAAAAGTTCTCTATAAGTTCAATGCAATGCCAATCAAAATCCCAACAGCATATCTTGTAGAAATAGATAAAAGAATCATGAAATTCATATGGAATAATAAAAGACCCACAATAGCAAAAACAATACTAAGCAGGAAGTGTGAATCAGGCGGTATAGCGATACCAGACTTCAAACTATACTACAGAGCAATAGTAACAAAAACAGCATGGTACTGGTACCAAAACAGGCGGGTGGACCAATGGTACAGAATAGAGGACACAGTAACCAATCCACAAAACTACAACTATCTTATTTTTGATAAAGGGGCTAAAAGCATGCAATGGAGGAAGGATAGCATCTTCAACAAATGGTGCTGGGAAAACTGGAAATCCATTTGCACCAAAATGAATCTGAATCCCTATCTCTCGCCGTGCACAAAAGTTAACTCAAAATGGATCAAGGAGCTTGATATTAAATCAGAGACACGGCATCTGATAGAAGAAAAAGTTGGTTATGATCTACACGCTGTGGGATCGGGCTCCAAATTCCTCAATAGGACACCCATAGTGCTAGAGTTAACAAATAGAATCAACAAATGGGACTTACTCAAACTAAAAAGTTTTTTCTCAGCAAAAGAAACAATAAGAGAGATAAATAGGGAGCCTACATCCTGGGAACAAATCTTTACTCCACACACTTCAGATAGAGCCCTAATAACCAGAATATATAAAGAACTCAAAAAATTAGACAATAAGACAACAAGTAACCCAATCAATAAATGGGCCAAGGACCTGAACAGACACTTCTCAGAGGAGGACATACAATCAATCAACAAGTACATGAAAAAATGCTCACCATCGCTAGCAGTCAGAGAAATGCAAATCAAAACTACCCTAAGATACCATCTCACTCCAGTAAGACTGGCAGCCATTAGGAAGTCAAACAACAATAAGTGCTGGAGAGGATGCGGGGAAAAGGGCACTCTTGTTCATTGCTGGTGGGACTGCAAATTGGTGCAGCCAATTTGGAAAGCAGTATGGAGATTTCTCGGAAAGCTGGGAATGCAACCACCATTTGACCCAGCTATTCCCCTTCTCGGTCTATTCCCTAAAGCCCTAACAAGAGCATGCTACAGGGACACTGCTACATCGATGTTCATAGCAGCTCAATTCATGATAGCAAGACTGTGGAACCAGCCTAGATGCCCTTCAATAGATGAATGGATAAAAAAAATGTGGCATTTATACACTATGGAGTATTACTCTGCATTAAAAAATGACAAAATTATAGAATTTGGAGGGAAATGGATGGCATTAGAGCAGATTATGCTAAGTGAAGCTAGTCAATCTTTAAAAAACAAATACCAAATGACTCCTTTGATATAAGGGGTGTAAACAAGGACAGGGTAGGGACGAAGAGCTTGAGAAGAATATTTACAGTAAACAGGGATGAGAGGTGGGAGGGAAAGGGAGTGAGAAGGGAAATTGCATGGAAATGGAAGGCGATCCTCAGGGTTATACAAAATGTCATATAAGAGGTAAGGAGGGGTAAGTCAAGAGAATACAAATGGAAGACATGATTTACAGTAGAAGGGGTAGAGAGAGAAATGGGGAGGGGAGGGGAGGGGAGGGGAGGGGAGGGGAGGGGGGATAGTAGACAATAGGACAGACAGCAGAATACACCAGACACTAGAAAGGCAATATGTCAATCAATGGAAGGGTAACTGATGTGATACAGCAATTTGTATACGGGGTAAAAGCGGGAGTTCATAATCCACTTGAATCAAACCGTGTAATATGATGTATTAAGAACTATGTAATGTTATGAACGACCAATAAAAAAAAAAAAAAAGTGCATGATTGATACTCAAAAATTTCACCAATATGGATGTTTTTAATGTAAAGGATTATTAAATAATTTTATAAATTAAATAAGCTTGTAACACTAAAATTATTTGATTTCTGCTTTTGCTAAATTGTTTTGACAGTTTTTTAATAAAAATATATCCTTAGTTGTTTTACTAACATAATCTTTATCATAGTTCTTGTAAAATATGTTTATTGCTTCACTGTTACTGCTATTATAATATATTTAAACTAATTTAATTAAGCATTTATTTAAATTTGTAAAACAAGGAGCCCATAATTTCATACACACTGTCACTGTGAATGAGTATTAGGGCTTCAGATTTTCCTTCCCTCTTTATGAATACAATAATCATTTACTACGGTACTATGGCAAGCACTGGGATGACAAGATGGAGATGATAAAGGCCATTCCTCAACAATCATATACTGGTAATTTTCATACAGGTTAATGGGCAGTATAGCAGTGCTATACTAAGACCATTTTTATGTATCTAAAAATTTTGATGACTGGAAGCAGTCTAAGGTGGCAGTGATATCAAGAGTCTTTGAAAAGCAACCACTATAAAACAGAGTCAATTATAATCTTTCTTTCATCTTATGTACATTGAGCACTGATCCCATCATTCTGGAGTTATAACAGGAACCTTGCAGTCCCACCATGTGATTTCCTAATACTTTTTGCAAGATTTAAATATTATTCCAAAAATGATGAGCTCTATTTAAGAGTTATTAAGAAAAACAATGCTCAACTATGTTGGACCCATTTTAAGATATTTCTATAATGTTTGACCATTTTTTTATTAGGGGGACTCTTACAACAGTGAGATATCTCTTATAAAATCATATAAATAAAAGATAGCATCTTGTTTTCATTATGAGTCATTGTTGTTAAAATATCAATTTTATCACACCTTGTTTTAGAGCTTCAATGGTATTTTGATGATCTTAACTCCTATGTTAAAAAGAGGCCTCACTTTTTGTTTGGCTTTGAGTTAAAAAAAAAATATATATAGGAATCAAAAAGAGCCTAGAGGAGGGTAATACTAACAGACTCCTGATAAAGAAACAGCCCATCTAAGTTATATAAGACACCAATGCAGTAGAATACTTGAAAAGGGAACATTGAATACATAAATTAAAGGTCAAACGTAGGTGATATGTATTTTTTAACTGTTTCTTAGATTATATGCATACTTTTTCTGGAAAAATTGGGAGAAATGGGCCTGAATTGCTTCAGAGTCATAAAATTGGATGACTGTGTACAAAAAGAGAATAAAAGTTAAATATTTCTGTGATTTATTAAGCACAATGCAAATATAAGGTATCCTCATTAGTTTTTACCAGAAAAATCATGTAATTGTTTTACAAGACAATCATGAATGAGTGTGTAAATGCAGATACAGTGCAAAGGAAGATTTTGGGGGGATCAACTATTTTTTGTAGAGAAAGTTATGTTTGTTATTTACTTCCTTATAGGCTAGTTTATTTGAAATTCAATCTGGTAGTCTGTAGATTTCCCTGTGGAGGATTAATTTTTCAAATCATGCTCACCTTAATGAGAGGCTTTACAAAGCACTCCTCTATCAAGATAGAGGCACCTCTCCTTAATCACTGCAGAATGCCTCCAAAGATGAAGGCAGGAGAGGAAAATGGAACTGGGGAGGAAGAGAGATCAAATTATTTTATGTGCATCTTTTAATAGTTCATAATTAATACCACTTCTGTGTAGAGTTATACTACAGTAAGAATTTTAAAATACTTTCACTTAAAAAAGAAGGATGGCCTTCAGTGTCACCAGTTGGTGTGTGCAAAGAGGACCAAGCTAGCTCTCAATAAATGCCCCTTTGCTGCTTACATAGATTTAAAAAAAAGAAGAAGAAGGATAAGACTAGAAATCTATCAAGATCATTTACCTTCACATGTAAAAAAAATGTAGAGTCATTAAACATCACATCATTATTATCACAAAATAGTACTTATTATGTTCATTAATCTACTTTAGACCCTGTTTGTAGAATTAGCAAGATAATTGATTTTATACAAAAAAAAAAACCCGCACAAACAAACAAACAAACAACAACAACAAAAAAAACTAGATGGCCACACTTAACAAATAGTTGGAAGTATTTCCACATATTTTTAATCAAGTACATAAACTATTGAACTGCATGTTCCAAAAATGTTGCTCCTACCTTATGAGTAAAAATCAATTAAAATGAAAGAGCTATATATTGTTTCCAAATCTGAGAAATGAACAAATCAGAGTTTTTAGATTTGAAACTGCCTCTTTTTACACTTTTACCCTACTTTGAAACTGTCAGCCTATACACTGAAAGTATTCTTAAAAAAAGAAAGGCATCACCCATTTTCTGTGGTTTATGGCAGTTAGCCCAGACTCATCTAGCAAAACTTAGTCAAGCATTTAAAACACCCTGCTCATGACTTTGTCATTGGTTTACCTGTTGCTCTCAAGAAAAGTTTGAAATTTCTAAGCAAGAAGTGAAAATACCCAAACCAAAGAGTTTCTTGTCAAGATGTTCAACCTTATCTCTTCCCACTCACACTACTGTCACTTTGCTCTAGCTTCTAGTCACACAGGACCACTTACAGTTCCACAAATGTTTTTTTTCTCATATCTCATTGTCTCTATGCATCCTTTCCCTCTCTGTCATAATTTCCCTGTATCCTTCAGGTGTCAACTCATGTAGAACCTTCATGGAAGGACTTCTAACACTGCCACAAAATTGGAACAGAAATCCCTTCTCTGTGTTCAGTAGTACCTTGTTCTAAACATGTCATAGTGCCCGTTAATCTGTATGAAAATTATGATTGTTGAGGAGTGGCCTTTATCATCTCCATCTTGTCATCCCAGTGCTTGCCATAGTACCTTAGTACATGATTGTTATATTCATGAAGAGGGATGGAAAATCTGAAACCCTGATACTCATTCACAGTGACAATTTTGCACAAAACTATGGGCAAACTATTTCATAGTAACTTTGTATTGTGGTCGTACAAATGTAAAAAGAAATTCATTTTATGAAAAATGATAATTTTTCAACTTTTTGTTTACTGATTGATGCTTATGAAACCTTTGAGATAAAAAATATAATTATTTTTCTCTCCATTTGCTACAGAATTTGAATCTAGACTAATGGGAGTTTCTTCCATAAGATTTACTAAAAAGCCAAGACAAGATCTATTTGTGGAAGCATCAAAAGGATAACACCGATATTTTTAAAGAAAAATAGACATGAAAGATAGTATTGCATATTTCAAACTATCGCCATGTTATTTTTAAAACTTTATTGAAGAAAATATGTTTGTATTATTCATGTGTAAAATTCTCAAAACATGAGACTATTTCTTTGCATCTATAACAAAATTTGAAGTGCAAGTGCATAACAGTTTTTATTGAGCTCTATGTATCCAAACTATGTAAATTGTTGCATTTAAACATTACCCAATGTATTCAATACTACTACCTTGGTAGAACTAAACATCACATGTTTTAATGTATTACAATTATAGTGCCATCAAACTTATATTCCTTACAAACAAGAAAAAAATTATTTAAATTTTTATGATTTTAGTATAAAGCACTAACATAATTTTTTCATGATGAGAAATACATTTGCTTAAGACATTTTGCCTTTTTTCTTTGTTTATTCTTTCTTGAAAAATAATAGTCTAGCTACAACTTCTAGCATAAAGTACATTTTTCCCACGGAATAATTTTAGAGTAAATGGCTGTCATATGGAGACTCTTTCATTATGAAGGTTGCATTGCAGTTATGCAGCATGTTCTGACTTTTAGGTAATATTAAGGAAGTCATGAATGATGGCATATGACATGATTTATTTGAGTATACTGTTGTTAATATTATTATAAAAATATTTCTTTCAGAAATATTGTGTTTTGACAATTTTAGATTAATAAAAGTTTAATATATTGAAGTACAGAGAAATGTTAACCCAAATGTTAACATTTTATCAACTTTAATAAAATGTTTATCTTCTCTTTATCTCTTCTCTTTCTCTTCTTTATCTCTTTTCTTTCTCTCTTCTAGTAAATATAATTATAGGTATATAACAAAGTTTCTTTTTTCTGAACCATTTGTAAGTTGCAGGCATATTGTTTTTCGTTACTGAATATTTGTATTCCTAAAAGCAAGGAGTTACCTTACATACAGTGTAAAGACCAAAATTTTAAAAATGGTTCATTATAAATATCTAATCTACAAATATGATTCAGAATTTGCCAATTATTTCAGCAATGTTATTTATAACCAAAATAAAATTCAGACTTGGAAAATTTCAGAATCCTTTATTTGTCCTGTTTCTTTCACCTCCTTTAATCTGGGATATTTCTTTAGTCTTTCTGGGTTCTTTACGGCACATAAGTTTTTTAATGGTGTACTTCAGTACCTCTGTAGATTTTCCTTTAGTTCAGAATCACATGATATTCCCTCATGAGTGGAATCAGATTATGCCATTAGAGAAGGAATATCATACATGCAATGCTGTGTTCTTTCAATGCAGCATATTCTAGAGGTACTTGCGGACATGTCCAAGAACTGTGAACAGCCTCTAGAAATATTTGACATTGAATAGGATGAATAAATATTATACATACATGAATATGGTCTTGAATGTACGTGTTGTAAGTTAAAGATTCTTATTTTTTCACATTTTGAAATGTGTAGGGCTACCCAAATAAAGTAGAATATCAGAAAACTGGTGAGCGCTCCCCGCCAGGTGCCTACCACGGTGATACTGGATCTCTGTTAATTAAAGGCAAAAAAGGCTATAATTGAATTCTCACATGACTCTCAAATTTAAAAATCAGGCATATAATTAGAACAGAGACTACACAAAGTTTATATTAATTCCCATGAAACCTATCTCTACCACGCGGCCTGCGCAGTGGTTTCATTAATGAGGTTCTAGGCATAAAGTTAGTTAGACGAGATCGAAATAAAAACACAAGACTCAATTACCTTAATTCTATTGCTAGGTCCGAGACGGCTCCCCTCTCTGGTTCGCTCCTCTAGCCGCCCAGCAGGGCAGCAA
Source organism: Urocitellus parryii (assembly GCF_045843805.1). Lineage (NCBI taxonomy): Eukaryota > Metazoa > Chordata > Mammalia > Rodentia > Sciuridae > Urocitellus > Urocitellus parryii. Next base: position 170,546,490 of record NC_135531.1, on the reverse strand, counting down.
GGATTACTCAGGGCTAGCAGGAGAGAGAGAGCGAGCACGCCGGGGAGTAGCCTTTTATTAGGGAACCAGAGATTCAGGGGAGAATTCCATCCAATGAAGGTTGAGGGGGGGCTGCACTCCAAGGTCAGGGTCAGCGATTGGGTCCCCGGGGTCAGTGGTCAGGCACACCCCCACACGGATGGGCTCTCTCATCAGGAGAGGGATGGGAAAAACTTCGACATGTGCCAAAGTGCCTCAGACCCTCAACGGGAGGCACCCGATCACGTGTGAGAATGGCTCCCAACACCTATCCATGAACTATGGATTGTCAACTGATAGCTCTGGTTGTTGGGCTATTTTAACAGTTACATTCTGCACTTTATACAGATGGAATTAGGGTAAAAATCCTACATGTTTTCGGAATTTACTTGAGGAACATATATAAGTACGGCATAGATCCTGGGACTGGGCATATCGCTCATGGTCGAGGGCTTGCCTGACTTGAACAGGGCCCTGTGTTCTGTCCCAGTACTCCAGAAAAAGTCATCCTCAAATTCGAATTCTCTGAACCAACAGACAAAGCTACTAACTGTCTAAGGAGATAAGAAAGGAAGTCACTACTATCCAGCAACAGTGTATCTCAAAGCGGGTAACAAAAAGGTCACCTCCAACACACTTGTATTCTTCCCTAAAAGTGGTCAACAGTCAGACAAATTTCAACAAGGCATGAATGCAGGGAAACCATTTGCCTTGTCCTTTATGGACATGATCGGCCTGGGTCTTGGCCAGTGGGGTAAAATGAAGATCATTGGTATCAGAGAAGAAAGAGAGAGGACACAGACAAAAATTATGTAAGAGTATATTCTTACTATGATTTGTACTATAAATCATTTTAACATTTATATGGTGCAAAGAAATACTCATTTTAAATGAGATGTTATCTGAGATAATGCAGTGAATATTATTTTTGAAAATGCCAACGTTCCTGTGCTTTCTTGCCACCTATACTTGAAAAATTAATTTCTTTCTGGCTCTCTGTTTACTCATTAGGAAATGAGCACAGCCATGACATTGGTAATGGGAATAAAGATATTATGGGCATATTAAATAAAGTGCTTGGTAGATAAAAGCGTTTCATGCAGTTACTTAGTGATTCCCCATCAGATGCCACAATATTGACAACTGTGTTTGCAAATGTCCCAGGACAGCGACTGGATTTATGTGTCTGGAACTTGCAGTGTCCAGAGACGAGTCAGTTGGGACACTGTGGGCCAGCTGCTCAGTGGGGATCTGCACTCTCTTTTAGGTTAGAATCCTCGTCTGTCACTGGGGCAAGGTACAGAGAAAAGTACCAGGTGAATGAATTTCTCTTGCAGGCGACCCTGTGAACAACACCTGTGGGGCGGAATGGCCATGTCTGTGACCCCAGACCCTGGGGACGCTGGGGCAGGAGGGAGTGGTTCAAGGCCAGCCTGAGCCTCTGAGTGAGACCCTGTCTCATATTAAGACTTTAAAAAGGCTGCTCCGAAGTCCCAAAAGATTGAGAAATCTGCATGGGAGTCCATACACTCCTACCATGCCTGGAGTCTGTACACTCCCACCATACACTCCCCTTAGGACTTAACACGGGAATTTCAAGCTGGACTAGGTAAAGGACTGCTCATACTTCTGGCTATTTTCCATGAAATGGGCTGCCAGAGGCTTTGGGGGTTGAACATTCATGAAAATCAGCAATATCATCTTTGACAAAAGACGGTTTCTCAGCCAGAATGGCGCAGCTTATCCTTGCTCCAGCTGTTCACGATTCCATAAATAATTAATTTTCTCTCATCACGTATTGAAGTTTTTGTCTTTTGCATGAGCTAAATGGTCCTCTGGGTGCCTCCTGACTCAGGGCCCAGTATTCAGTCATAAGATGCCTTCTAAGGAAGTACTGCTGAGCTCTGTCCTAGAGAACTGGGTGCCTTCGTGTCCCATGCCAAGGCTTGTCCCCATCCCCTCAGCCTCTGTAGGCCTGCCCTCCTGAGGCCGCCTCACCTCCAGCAGCCCCAGGGCTGGGCGCTGGCACCTCTCCTCCAGCTCCTCTGCCAGCTCCTTGAGGGCCTTCCTGTGCTGGGCCAGCTGGTCCTTACTGTCCCGAAGTCTCTGCAGGGTGGCTCTCTCCTCCTCCTCCAGCCTCCGCAGCTGCAGCTGCTCTTCAAGGGCCAGAAAGCCTCGGTGCTTCTCAAACTCCAACCTGAAGCGCTGCCACTGCATCTCCACCTTCTCCTGGAGCAACAGGAGACCCCATCAGGCTGGGGCAAAGTGTGTGGGACCTGCCTCAAGTGTGGGACGGGCAGCCAGAGAAGGGACGTCCCGCATCACCCCCCACCCCTGAACCCACCCCCCTCGCTCTGCACCTCTGGGGAGGACCTTAGAAACCAGAGGCCGGGAACAGGAGAGGTGGCCGGTGGGGTTTTCAAGCTCAGAGTCTGGGAAGACTGTGGCTGTGGGCCCCCTTCTGCTGCAGGGCCAGAGGCAAGGCCTTTGACACGCGGGTTTCAATATCACTAGTCAAATGCAGCAGAAAGAGAAGTGTGGGGATCATCTGGGCACCTCCAAGAGCCTGTGTGGCCCCACAGCAGAGGGCTGGTTCTGCTGCTGGATGGGTGGCCAGGAAGAGCAGGAGGCCTTGGCTGTGAGGGACAATGTGACAGGAGAACACCGGATGTTCTCTTGTCCCAGGAGAAGCAAGAAACCAGCACAAGGCTGTGTCCTCTGCAGAGTCCAGAAGAACTAACTGCCACGCAGGCCACTCACTCCAGGCTATTACACCAGCCCCTACCCAAATCTCCCTGGTGCTGAGGACAGAACCCCTGGCTTCACTCAGGCTGGGCAAGCTCTGCCCCTGAGGCACACCTGGCCCTCACACATTGGTGTCTGACTGAACCTAAGGATCACACTGTGTGCAGGGGATCACATCTAAATGTTATTCTCTTGAAATTAGTAGCTAGAAACCCAGCTTTAAACTGAGCATGAGCGGCAAGTCACCCTCCCAAAGCATCTGCACCTTGGGTTGTCTGTTTTGTTTTTAAACCTGATAGTTTCTTGGTTTAATTGAAAGGCATAAATTATCATCAAAATTATTATAAAAGACATATATATATATATTTGTAATCCAAATAATAGTTCTCCCCAAATATCTGGAGGTACTTTGGATCGCCCCTCTAGGGGAGGTGCCGCCTGCTGCCGCCCGCAGAGGCTGAGTGCTGTTGAACGACAGCCTGCGGGGACAATGCCTGCCCCCCCTCCCCCCCACACACACAAGGAACTGAGGGCCCCACTGGCCACAGCGCCAAGGTTTCCCACTTTCTTCTTCCCATTTTGCATTCCTACCTCCTTTACTGTTTTCTAAATCACTAATTCATACACTCTTGGCCTCCTCCTCAGGGACACTGACTCTGCATTTCACATTCTGTTTCCTGAGAGGCATGGCTCATAGAAATGCAAACTGTCTCCCAGGGCAGGCTGCTGGAGAGAGGGCTGAGCACTGCCACAGGGAGAGGAGTCCAGGGGTGCACTAGGGATGACGGAGTGGAGGGGCTACGGCAGCCCAGCTTCCTTCACGTCACCCTCTTGAGTGCCACCTTGGGTTGTCTGTTTTGTTTTTAAACCTGATAATTTCTTGTTTTTCTCCTACATTTCATTTACACACAGTGGCCGTGAACCTGGGCCAAAATGCTCTCCTCTCCAGTTCCACAGCTGGGGATGCTTTGGGTCACCACACTTGATGCTGCCATTCATGGCAGAGGCTGGAATGTTGCTTGGCTCCTTCTGGATGTGAAGAAAGAAGAAGTGCTGCTGCAGAACTTAGAGCTCCTTTCCATTAAGCCTGTGCCTGATGGTTCTGGCTCGTGAGAACATGAACGACCAAGAAGTTCAGACATGGCTACTTGCCTCTGAACGAGATATCTTAGCATCACTTCTATGTTATGACATGCATTGGAGGTTTTAAAATGTGGGAATTCAGATCTTGCACTTGGGCTCCTGATTTCATAAATCTGTGGTCAGGCCAATATTTAAAAAAATAAAATATTATTAGCTTTAAATAATAAAGATTGTGAATCAGTGCTTAACTTTACCTTTAATAGACATAGCAATAGGAGAAGATAAGATTTTTCATAAGAAAAATGTTAGCAAAAATGGTCCTTATGAACCAGGGACAGTATTGCACTGTAATTCCAGTGATTCACTGAAGCTGGAGGATCACAAGTTTAAGGCCACCTTCTACAACTTAGTGGGACCTATCTCAAAGTAAAAAGTAAAAAGGACTTTGGATGTAGCTCAATGGCAGAGCACCTTGAGTTAAATGCCCAGCACAATAAATAATAAATAAATAAATGTCCTTATGAAAATATCTGTATGAAGATAGTATATCAAACTAAATTTTTTAAAGAGAGAGAATTTTATATATATATATATAAGTTTTTGGTGGACACAATATTTTATTTTTATGTAGTGCTGAGGATCGAACCCAGTACCCCGAGCATGCCAGGTGAGCGCGCTACCGCTTGAGCCACATCCCCAACCCAAACTATATTTTTGAGGAAGAAAATAATATAAAGAATGATTCTAGCAGGAAGAGGAATATTCTATAAAATATATCTGATCGGGTGTGGGGGTGAGAGGCTTGTGGAAGCCAGTGGTGGCAGTTGGGCTCTGAGGGTTTTTTCCTGAGGAGCTGTTTTGTTTGGCGTTTGTAGTTCTAAAAATAAAGTTAGTTTCTTTTGACAAGTGGCTCCTGAATTGTGCCCAGACAGACTGCGGCATTTGGTGGCTCGCACAGGGAGCGACTGAGGGAGAGGGATCCAACATGGCGGCCGGCGAGGAAGCAGCGACTCCAACGTCTCCACTTTAACGGGATATGAAAGACTCATCGAAACAGCTGCAGCCTAGCTACGGAGGAACTTCTAGCATAACTTCCTTAAGAGGAGAGCTGCCGTGAACTGGTAGGTTTACTCGAAGTGACAGGTTGCCCCAGAGAAGTGGATCTTGGAAGGCCACGCGGGCACAGAGGTCTAGTCCCCCAACCATCAGCCGCTCCGGCAGGCGGCTCCCCCTGGAGGCCTAGCTCTCGCCCTGGGAGAAGCGGCCCCACCCGCCCGCTTCCTAACCTGGCGGCCACAGCTACTCAGCGATAAAGGTGCCCACGTGGCGGGTGCAGAAGTTAAGTCCTGCAGACGCCAGCCACCTTTGCAACCCCCGGGAACCCTGAGTGGCTTGGCCCGCCCCGCCCGAACCGGCAGTCCTCCGCCATATGGGCTCCCCCGGGAGGCCTAGCTCTCGCCCTGGGAGAAGCGGCCCCACCCGCCCGCTTCCTAACCAGGCGGCCACAGCTACTCAGCGATAAAGGTGCCCACGTGGCGGGTGCAGAAGTTAAGTCCTGCAGACGCCAGCCGCCTTTGCAACCCGCGGGAACCCTGAGCGGCTTAGCCCGCCCCGCCCGAACCGGCGGGTGCAGAAGTTAAGTCCTGCAGACGCCAACCACCTTTGCAACCCGCGGGATCCCTGGGCGGCTTGGCCCGCCCCGCCCGAACCGGCAGTCCTCCACCATCCGGGCTCCCCCGGGAGGCCTAGCTCTCGCTCCGGGAGCAGCCCCCTGCAAGCTAGACGAACCTTTGACCCATCGGGAGGTTAGGCCCAGCAACCTGCGGAGTGATAGAGGTGCCCCTCGTGCCTGCTGGGTAGGCGGACCCTTGACCGACCAGCAGAGCAGACCTAGGGCCTGCCAGCGTGGTAGACGGATCACACCAATTGGAGGAGGATCACAGCCACTACATGCCCTGCAAGGGTGATTATTCAACTATACAAGAGCAATATAAATAAATAGAGGGAAAATTTCAAAACACAACAGTTTCACCAAGCAGAAAGAAACGCCAGCAGTATGAAAAGACAAGGAAAGAAAGGACCACAGGCAATGCAGGTCAACTCAACTTTAGAAGAGGTAATAGGTGCAACAGATGGAATGTCAGATAGAGAGATCAGGATATACATGCTTCAGATGATCTGGAGTCTCAAGGAAGACATGAGACAGCAAAATCAGATAATGAAAGATCACATTGACAAACAAATCCAGGAAGTAAAAGATCAATTTCACAGGGAGATAGAGGAAATAAAAAACAAACAAATAGAAATACTAGAATTGCAGGAAAAAATAAACCAACTTAAAAACTCAATTGAGAATACTACCAGCAGAGTAGATCACTTAGAAGAGAGAACATCAGACAATGAAGACAAAGTATTTCAACTGGAAAAGAACATAGACAGCTCAGCAAGTCTGCTAAGAAACCATGAACAGAACATCCAAGAAATATGGGACAATATCAAAAGACCAAATTTAAGAGTCATTGGGATACAGGAAGGCACAGAGCTCCAAACCAGAGGAATACACAGCCTATTCAATGAAATAATACGAGAAAACTTCCCAGACTTGAAGAATGAGACAGAATCCCAAATCCTAGAAGCCTACAGGACGCCGAATGTACAAAACCATAAGAGATCCACACCTAGACACATTATAGTGAAGATGTCCAACATACAGAATAAGGAAAGAATTTTAAAAGCTACAAGGGAAAGGAAGCAGATTACATTTAGGGGTAAACCAATCAGGATAACAGCTGATCTCTCAACACAGACTCTGAAAGCTAGAAGATCCTGGAATAACATATTTCAAACACTGAAAGAAAATGGGTTCCAACCAAGAATCGTGTATCCGGCAAAATTAAGCTTCAGGTTAGAAGATGAAATTAAAACCTTCCATGATAAACAAAAGTTAAACGAATTCGCAGCTAGAAAACCATCTCTTCAAAAAATCCTTGGCAAAACATTGCAGGAAGAGGAAATGGAAAATAACATTGAAAACCAACAATGGGAGGTAGGACAGTAAAGGGGGGAAAGTAGTCAAAGAGGATAACAAATCAGGTTTAGTAACATCAACAAACAAATATGGATAGAAGTACAAACCATATCTCAATAATAACCCTAAATGTCAATGGCTTAAACTCACCAATTAAGAGACACAGGCTAGTAGAATGGATCAAAAAACAAGACCCAACAATATGCTGTCTACAGGAGACGCATCTGATAGAAAAAGATATCCATAGACTGAAGGTGAAAGGTTGGGAAAAATCATACCACTCATATGGACAGCGGAAACAAGCAGGCGTGTCCATACTCATATCTAATAAAATAGATTTCAAGCCAAAGCTAATCAAAAGGGATAAAGAAGGACACTTCATACTGCTCAAGGGAACCATAAACCAACAAGACATAACAATCATAAATATATATGCCCCAAATAATGGTGCAGCGGTGTTCATCAAGCAAACTCTTCTCAAGTTCAAGAGTCTGATAGACCACCATACAATCATCATGGGAGACTTCAACACACCTCTCTCACCACTGGACAGATCTTCCAAACAAAAGTTAAACAAGGAAACTATAGAACTCAACAACACAATTAATAACCTAGACTTTATTGACATATATAGACTTTACCACCCAACATCAAGTAGTTACACTTTTTTTTCAGCAGCACATGGAACCTTCTCAAAAATAGACCATATATTATGTCACAGGGCAACTCTTAGACAATATAAAGGGGTAGAGATAATACCATGCATCTTATCTGATCATAATGGAATGAAACTGAAAATCAATGATAAAATAAGAAAGGAAAAATCAAGCATCACTTGGAGAATGAACAACAGGTTGCTGAGTGACATATGGGTTATTGAAGACATCAAGGAGGAAATTAAAAAATTCCTAGAGTTAAATGAAAACACGGACACAACATATCGGAATCTATGGGACACATTGAAAGCAGTCCTAAGAGGAAAATTCATTGCTTGGAGTTCATTCCTCAAAAAAAGAAAAAACCAACAAATAAATGATCTCATACTTCATCTCAAAATCCTAGAAAAAGAGGAGCAAAACAACAGCAAAAGAAGTAGAAGGCAAGAAATAATCAAAATCAGAGCTGAAATTAATGAAATTGAAACAAAAGAAACAATTGAAAAAATTGACAAAACTAAAAGCTGGTTCTTTGAAAAAATAAATAAAATTGACAGACCCTTAGCCATGCTAACGAAGAGAAGAAGAGAGAGAACCCAGATTACTAGCATATGGGATGAAAAAGGCAATATCACAACAGACACTTCAGAAATACAGAAGATAATCAGAAATTACTTTGAATCCTTATACTCCAATAAAATAGAAGATAGTGAAGGCATAGATAAATTCCTTAAGTCTTACGATCTGCCCAGATTGAACCAGGAGGATATAGACAACCTAAACAGACCAATAACAATAGAAGAAATAGAAGAAACCATCAAAAGACTACCAACTAAGAAAAGCCCAGGACCGGATGGGTATACAGCAGAGTTTTACAAAACCTTTAAAGAGGAACTAACACCAATACTTTTCAAGCTATTTCAGGAAATAGAAAAAGAGGGAGAACTTCCAAATTCATTCTACGAGGCCAACATCACCCTGATTCCGAAACCAGACAAAGACACTTCAAAGAAAGAAAACTACAGACCAATATCTCTAATGAACCTTGACGCAAAAATTCTCAATAAAATTCTGGCGAACCGGATTCAAATACATATCAAAAAAATTATACACCATGATCAAGTAGGATTCATCCATGGGATGCAAGGCTGGTTCAATATACGGAAATCAATAAATGTTATCCACCACATCAATAGACTAAAAAATAAGAACCATATGATAGTCTCGATAGACGCAGAAAAAGCATTCGACAAAGTACAGCATCCCTTTATGTTCAAAACTCTAGAAAAATTAGGGATAACAGGATCATACCTCAACATTGTAAAAGCAATCTATGATAAGCCACAGGCCAGCATCATTCTGAATGGAGAAAAATTGAAGGCATTCCCTCTAAGATCTGGTACAAGACAGGGATGCCCTCTCTCACCACTTCTGTTCAACATAGTCCTCGAAACACTGGCAAGAGCAATTAGACAGACGAAAGAAATTAAAGGGATAAAAATTGGAAAAGAAGAACTTAAATTATCACTATTTGCAGATGATATGATTCTATACCTAGCAGACCCAAAAGGGTCTACAGAGAAGCTATTAGAGCTAATAAATGAATTCAGCAAAGTGGCAGGATATAAAATCAACACGCATAAATCAAAGGCATTCCTGTATATCAGCGACAAATCCTCTGAAACGGAAATGAGGACAACTACTCCATTCACAATATCCCCCCAAAAAATAAAATACTTGGGAATCAACCTAACAAAAGAGGTGAAAGATTTATACAATGAAAATTACAAAACCCTAAAGAAAGACATAGAAGAAGACCTTAGAAGATGGAAAAATATACCCTGCTCATGGATAGGCAGATCCAACATCATCAAAATGGCGATATTACCAAAAGTTCTCTATAAGTTCAATGCAATGCCAATCAAAATCCCAGCTGCATTTCTTGTAGAAATAGATAAAAGAATCATGAAATTCATATGGAAAAATAAAAGACCCAGAATAGCAAAAACAATACTAAGCAGGAAGTGTGAATCAGGCGGTATAGCGATACCAGACTTCAAACTATACTACAGAGCAATAGTAACGAAAACAGCATGGTACTGGTACCAAAACAGGCGGGTGGACCAATGGTATAGAATAGAGGACACAGTAACCAATCCACAAAACTACAACTATCTTATATTTGATAAAGGGGCTAAAAGCATGCAATGGAGGAAGGATAGCATCTTCAACAAATGGTGCTGGGAAAACTGGAAATCCATTTGCATCAAAATGAATCTGAATCCCTATCTCTCGCCTTGCACAAAAGTTAACTCAAAATGGATCAAGGAGCTTGATATTAAATCAGAGACACGGCATCTGATAGAAGAAAAAGTTGGTTATGATCTACATACTGTGGGAGCAGGCTCCAAATTCCTCAATAGGACACCCATAGCGCAAGAGTTAACAACTAGAATCAACAAATGGGACTTACTCAAACTAAAAAGTTTTTTCTCAGCAAAAGAAACAATAAGAGAGATAAACAGGGAGCCTACATCCTGGGAACAAATCTTTACTCCACACACTTCAGATAGAGCCCTAATAACCAGAATATATAAAGAACTCAAAAAATTAGACAATAAGACAACAAGTAACCCAATCAATAAATGGGCAAAGGACCTGAACAGACACTTCTCAGAAGAGGACATACAATCAATCAATAAGTACATGAAAAAATGCTCACCATCGCTAGCAGTCAGAGAAATGCAAATCAAAACTACCCTAAGATACCATCTCACTCCAGTAAGATTGGCAGCCATTAGGAAGTCAAACAACAATAAGTGCTGGAGAGGATGTGGGGAAAAGGGCACTCTTGTTCATTGCTGGTGGGACTGCAAATTGGTGCAGCCAATTTGGAAAGCAGTATGGAGATTTCTTGGAAAGCTGGGAATGGAACCACCATTTGACCCAGCTATTCCCCTTCTCGGTCTATTCCCTAAAGACCTAATAAGAGCATGCTACAGGGACACTGCTACATCGATGTTCATAGCAGCACAATTCACGATAGCAAGATTGTGGAATCAGCCTAGATGCCCTTCAATAGATGAATGGATTAAAAAAATGTGGCATTTATACACAATGGAGTATTACTCTGCATTTAAAAATGACAAAATCATAGAATTTGGAGGGAAATGGATGGCATTAGAGCAGATTATGCTAAGTGAAGCTAGTCAATCTTTAAAAAACAAATACCAAATGACTCCTCTGATATAAGGGGAGGAAACAAGGACAGGGTAGGGACGAGGAGCTTGAGACGAAGATTTTCATTAACAGGGTTGAGAGGTGGGAGGGAAAGGAAACCAGAAGGGGAATCGCATGGAAATGGAAGGCGATCCTCAGGGTTATACAAAATGACATATAAGAGGAAAGGAGGGGTAAGACAAGATAATTCAAATGGAAGAAGTGATTTACAGTAGAAGGGGTAGAGAGAGAAAAGGGGAGGGGAGGGGAGGGGAGGGGGGATAGTAGAGAATAATATAGACAGCAGAATACATCAGACACTAGAAAGGCAATATGTCAATCAATGGAAGGGTAACTGATGTGATGCAGCAATCTGTATACGGGATAAAATTGGGAGTTCATAACTCATTTGAATCAAACTGTGAAATATGATGTATGAGGAACTATGTAATGTTTTGAACGACCAACAATAATAAAAAAAAAAAAAAGAAATTCACAGGAGAAAGCAAGCTTCAGAAGAAGTAGGTTTCTGAATCCTAGGCAATTTCAAAGCAAGAAAAAAAAAATTGTCATACATTTAATGTGTTTAAATTCATTTATTTATGCATTCATAATGATACCAAAACCACACACACACAAATAATTTCTCAGCAATGGTGGTTGCTAAGGTGTGAAGAAGCAAATTCATCATTCTAAAACTTTATATAAAGAAAAATAATTATGCATTTATCTTGACTTTTCTTTGTGAACTAAACTATTAGATAGTAGATGAAAAGTTCCTTTTTATAGATATAAATGAAGAAAAATTATACAATTTGAAATTTTGCAAACCCAAATCATACTGCAAATTCTATCCATAAATCTAGCTAGAAAAGTCTGTAAGGCAAACTTAGATTCTTCAACAATTAAATTGGAGAGAGAGATCAAGCAAGAAATTAAAACCTATAGATCAAAATAGACATGAGAGATATACCAACCAATTATTAGAAGTTAATTACTTTTGTAACCTGATTCCAAAGAAAAAGAAAAAACAGACTGAAAACTTTAAGTCATAAAAAAATGGAAATGTGAACACTAAATTGAAGTTTTAATATTTTAAGAAAGTGTTATTACTATTTTAGCATAATAATGATCCTATGGAATAGAATTGAGTCCTTAATTCTAAGAAACTGAAATGCTATGTTACCTGGAATTTGTTTCAAAGTATCAGAAACTGTAAGTAGGTCAGAAAAAAAAATAAGACCAGTTTGTCATGAATTAATCATTGCTGAAGCTGGGTTTGGATGATAATGATTTATTATACTGTTAAGCTATTTTCCCTAATTTTATCTATTTTTAATTCTTCATAATAAAATGTTAGAAAAGAAAAAAAAAATATATCTGATCATGTTGTATACTGTGCTCTGTACATAATATACCCATCCACCCATGCACTATATGTGGTTCACAGCCTTGACACTTTGGCAGGTTTGACCTACAATTCACTGTTGAGGGGTGCAGTTGCTGCTCTGGGCACTGTAGGGAGCCGAGCAACTTTCCAGCCTCTGCCATGAATGGCAGCAGCAAACGTGGTGACCCAAAGCCTCTCCAGCTGTGGAAAGGAGAAGAGGGCTTAACTTTACCTATAATAGACATAGCAATAGGAGAAGATAAGGTTCACAGCCACTGTGTGTAAATGAAATGTAGGAGAAAAACAAGGGGGGAGGGGCTGCAGAAAGAGGGGACCCTGGATGGATGACCCAAGGAGGCTGAAGGCTCCAATTCCCTCCCTGTATAGATGGTCCCTGGGAACTGCACCACATCTGTCACCAAGCCTGTGGCATTCACTATTTAACTGTCCGACAAATACAGTTTGACACTCCAGTAGCAGGTGGTGGCACCCACCCAAGCAGTGAGTTTCACAGTAAGATCAAGAGAGTAAAGCTATTTATAATCTGGATAGGGTCCTGCCGACAGAGGTAAAAACAAAAATGAACAATGTCATTTGGGGTCTGGGACAATTCAGGATGGCCATGAGATGTTTCCATAGAGCGCCTAAGTAAATGGCAAGCTCGCTGGAGAATGGAGACTCAGGAAGAGGGTGCTGCCTGCAGCTCCCAAGGCCCAACGCCCCCTACCTTCCACTGCACGGTCTTCCTCCCCATGTTGGCTTCCTGTATCAGGGCCTCCTCCATCTCCTTTCTCACCAGCTCTAGTGCCATCTGCAGCTTCACCTGTGTGGAGAAGACTGTGAGCACCTGCAGGATCAACTGGAAAACTCCCTAGAACGCAGGTGGACACCTTCACTGGTAACTCAGTTAATACCAGATGCAAAGATTCATCTAAAATCGTGCTCCTTGCATCATTACAATAGTAAAACTACAATGACTGAAATGTAAAAATGAGTAGCAAAACATTTTACATCAACACAATAGGAAACTTAATGACAAGAAATAGAATTACAGTGTCAAATAAGTACATTTTATAACAGTGCCAATTTTGAAAAAAATGCTTATAATGAATATGTAAAAACAATAGATGGAGGGAAATGAAGACATCATTAGGTGAAATGTCATCTATTGATGCTAGGTTGAAGAGTGATACAATTTCTTATTAAATACGATGAGAAAAGTATTTGATATTAGTACTATAAGTAATGATATTTCACCAAAAATAAATCTTGTTGGTTAAAATATGTTAAATGAAGTCAGATGCGGTGGTGCATGCCCATAATCTCAGCAAGTTGGAGGGTGAGGCAGGAGGATCTCAAGTTCAAGGTCAGCCTCAGCAACTTGTGAGACCCTATCTCAAAAAAAAAAAAAAAAAGTCTGAGGATGTGGCTCAGTGGTAAAGCCCCAGGGTTCAATCCTTGGTGTCAATAAATAAATAAATAAATAAATAAAATACTTTAGGTGAAAAACACAATATTCTGTACTTCTTAAAAGGAGTAAAAGAAGTATATAAAAAAGCCTGCCAAACAATTAAACAAACAAAAACCCAGAAATTAGATCTCTGTTCAATGATAAGACCCTTCCAAGAAGCAAATACATGCCTTTTTTTTAAACAGGAAGCACCCCTAAAGACACATATAGAAATATGTTTTTAGTAGAAAATAATACAAATTCTACCTCCAAACTTATTCAATAAATCTTACATATATATCTTTCACTTTAAAATATTATAATACTCTATATAAAGTACACATAAAGTAACGTTAGAATTCATGGTGGCATCAGAATAAAAAGAGGCATATGTTTGGTGTTTGCAAGGAATAGAGCCATTCTCACTTGTAAACAGAAGAAAGCTCTCTGGGACCGAAGACACTGAACAAAAGCAAGGAGGTGAAAGAAGAGCATGTTTGGGGACAAGAGTGACTAGGCTAATTTTGCTGGGTCCCATGTTTGGCTTGGATAAGAGCAGAAGGAAGGGAACTTCAGAACCTAGAAAGTCGTGATTGACAAGCCAAAGAGTTTGGATGGTACTTATTTTTTTATTTAGTTGACTACTGAAAACAGAGAATGTCTTTAGCGATATCACAGCAGCCATGTTCTGTATGGTACCTTGGGGATTTAGACAGGCAGGAGCATACTTGACTTTTCAGGTAGGCTAGAGAACGCCTAGTACCTGTAATTTGCAGAGGATAACAGAAATCAAGAGGAAAAATCAAAATTTCCAAGATTGTCCAGATGAATGTTGACTGGTGAATACCCCAGTCCTTAACTTAAAACAAACAAATAGAATAAATAAATGAATGCTTTAAGAAAGCTGGTGCTTGGAACTTATTCCAGTGTCACGGAGTGCTTTGGCTAACTGTGCCAGTAGATTAAAAAGACAGCTTTGACCTCTTCTGTGATAGCAGCTGTTCCAGATGCCGGGACAGGCACGTGTTTAGAGTATGTCCCAGGACCCGAGGGCACCTGTGGGAAGACACCTGGGCAGAGTCCCTCGGAGCGCTCTTGGGGTCAAGCACCTCCTCAGGGGAATGCTCAAGTCCTCAGTTCCCAGACCTTCGTGTGGAGTCGAGTGACTCCCTACTTTAGGGGACCCAGACAGTCCAGTCACGAGCAGACGCTATTCCTCAGCCAGAGAGTGGCCTTGGTGCCCGTGTTAAGGGACCTAGACAGACACCAGGCAAATGCCGCGCCCTAGGAATCCCGTCAGTGGAAGCGAGTACGACACAGGTGCAAGGCTGTCTCACTGCACAGCCCGCCGGCTCGGGATCGGGAAGAAAAAGACCGGCTTGAAAGCCAGGGATCGAGGGTCCTGCGCTCGCTCGGCAGTCGGTCCCGCGCTGCCTAGCCGGAGCCGAGGCAGGACGACCCGGCGGGCCGGGCGCTCCGTGCCCCGTGCCTTCCGCCTGACACGAGCGGCCCGCGGCCCAGCTCGGCACCCCGGGCTCCCGCGCTCACCTGGTAGCTCCTGGCGGCCTCCCGCAGCGGCGCCGTGCGGTGGCCCTGGTGCTCGGGCGTGGTGTCGCAGAGCCAGCACAGGAGTGCCTGGTCCTCCTCGCAGAAGCGGCTCAGGTCCTCGCCGTGCCGCGCGCACTGGCGCGCCCCCGCGGGCTCCGCGCCCATCCCGAGCTGCCGCACGCTGTCCACCAGGCTGGCCAGCTGCTGGTTGGGCCGAAAGTTCTCGGGCCTGAAGGGGCCGCGGCACTGAGGACAGGCGTACACGTCGCCCTGCGAGCTCTCCGACTTCTCGCAGAACTCCGAGATGCACCGGAGGCAGAAGCTGTGGCCGCAGTCCACGCTGATGGGGTCCTGCAGGAAATCCAGGCACACGGAGCACCGGGCCTCCTCCCGGAACCGCTCCCCGGGCGTCCAGGAGGCCATGGTACTGGCCTCGCCTGGCCGCGTGGCTGCCGCTGCCCCGCGGCGCCGGTTATCTCCTCTGTCGCCTGGAACCAAGAGAAGGGCTCATGGCCAGGATGGGTTATCGCTGGCTGGGGTTCAAGAGTCTTAATTAACCACTTCTGCTGATGATTTACAACTCAGACACCGTCAACCACAGGGGTAAAATTGACATTCAAGTAATCCTCACCTCCTAGGAAGCTGAGCTCTTTCTCTCTTCCTCACTCTTCCTTCCAGAGAACATTTTTATTTCAGTTCTTTGATGTACTGCAACATTTAAGTCATCTGAAAGGGAGACATTATGGAGATTTGACTACTTATCTCAAAAGTTCAAAAGTTCAAAGTTTAACAAAATTTTACAAAGTAAGGGCTGGGGTTGTGGCTCAGAGGTAGAGCGCTCTCCTAGCATGCAGGAAGCACTGGGTTCGATCCTCGGCACCACATAAAATAAAATAAAGATATTGTGTCCACCTATAATTAAAAAAATAAACATTTTTTTAAAAAAACAAACAAAAAAACCCCAAAACAATAACAACAACAACAAAAAAAGAAAGTAACCTGAAGTGCATCGATGAAAGGGATTAGCTGTTTGTAGCCAGGTTCTGTGGTCTTCATGATATTCCAGGTGAACTCAACAAGGTGGCACATATTTGTCTAAGGGTGAGCCCAGCTGAACTTTTCTCTCCAGGCTGTGCACCTTCCCAGTGGAGCAGCTACTAATGTTTCCAGGGTCAGGAGATTTGAATAACTGAGCTCCTTCCTCTCCTTATTGCTGATCCACTCCATGGTCTTCCTATAGCAAAGTCATTATTTAAATCTTTTTCTTTATATAGTATGCTCATTTTTCTTAATCTTCTTTCCACCAACTTTAGTTTTTCTATCTTCTGTGAATTATCTAATGATAAAGAAATGAAACCATTGAAGAGGAGATACCTGAATAGATGCACATAATGATGATAGGTCTACAGCCCAGCAACAATTCTGAAGGTTTAAAAAATATGGCACTGGGACTGAGGTTGTACAATGGTAGAGCGCATGCCTAGCACGTGGGATGCACTGGGTTCCAACATCACATAAAAAATAAATATTTTAAAAAATAATGTGGCACCCATCTGCTGACAGCCAGTATGGACTGGTGTGTTATAATTGGGGCAACGCATACACTGGAAGTGAGAAAGAGGTCATCCAAGGTATTATTTGGAAGGCACATTTCCCACCACCATCAGTGCATCTATGGGAGGGGGGAGACTGAGACAGGAGCAGGTAGGGGATTAACCAAAGACCTGCTCCCCCAAGGGGAGGCAGAGTTGTAGGAGTACAGTGAGGTCTTTAATGTCATCTAGAAGGCTGGCAGGTCGGTGGGAATGTCTGTCATCTGAAGAAAGTGTAATTTCACTATGGATGAGTTTTAAGGTGACAGTGGGTCGTGCTTCTGGCAAATCAGTCTGTCTGTGCATGTTTATGTTTATTGGTAGCCACGGACCCTGGGGCCTGACGCGTGAGGATGAGGAACAGAGCCAGGACCTCATCTCTCAAGCAGCCTTGAGGTCAACTGAGAGAGATGAGCACAGAGTCAGGCCAATGTGTCATTACAAGTTATTACCTGGGAGAAATATCACCCACCGGTCCTGCAGGAATATAGCAGAGGACTCGACAGTGGCCTGCAGGGTCAAGACAGACCCTGCCAGGTCTGCTGATGTGTGGGGGCGAGTGAAGGTGCAGGTAGATCCCCCACCAGTGCACACAGCGGCTGTGGAGGAAGGCAGCTGGGGCACCAGGTGGCCAGAGGCGGCCAGCCAGGCTCATGCTGGGCCTGAGGAGTGGCAGCAAGATAAGTTTGCAGGGAGTGGCTGGGCCAGATGACTCAGGCCCTGGCCTTCCTCCAAGGTTCATGCCTATGAGCCCAAATCCTGGCCTGGGCTTTGGTAGTCACTGGGGTGTAAAGGACCCTGAGGTTGCCTGCCCAAAGGTAAGGTGGAGAGATGAAATGGATCGGCACTTCAGGTTCGAGCAGGACACTGAAGATGTGAGGTTTGAGAAGAAAGGGAAAGGGCCACCGGCCTGGAATTGGAGAAGCCGACCTGGTTCCAGGTTGCAAGCTGTGCCACTTGCTAAGAGGCTGGGATGAGCTGGGTCACTTTCCCTGCTGCATTTCATCTCACACTGGAGGTCAGTGCTGCGGCCCTCTTACGAGGCTGTGCAGAGGGTCACATGAGCTAAGAGGCACCACATGCCAAAGAGAGGTCCTGGCATAAGCTGGATATATTTAACTAAAGACAGAAAAAGAGATGACAAAATGAGTGGAGCAAGGATAATGAGTCAGAAGATGAGCTGCTTCGGGTCGGGGCGGCTCCTGTTTTCACTGCCGTGTCCTCGGGACTTCATAGAGTGAGTGGCACATATGACACTCAGCAAATACTAGCAAGCGGGGGTGGGGAAAGAAGGTAGGAGAGAATTCAAAGGTGACCATTATGCATCCAGCATGACATCTGTATCTTTCTTTTCATCTTGTTCTGTCCCCATGGCTCTGACAGAGGCTGGAATATCTAATTCACAAAACTTGAAATACAATAAAGCAACCTATTGGCTCACATGCATGGATAAGTTGATAATTAGGGTAATTTGAACCCAGACACCACCATACGATGGCAGGCTAAGGAAAGATCACCATTACTGGTGGGGTCATGGTGGTTTTTAGGAGGTTGGGGTGAGATAGGGGAGGTCACTTATTGTTTTAGAGCTGTTAAGCTCAAAGCTCAAAGTGTTTTCTTTCTTTTTTTTTTTTTTTTTTTTTGGCACCAGGGCTTGAGCCCAGGGGTGATTAACCACTGAGCCACATCCCCAGCTTTTTAAAAATATTTTATTTGGAGACAAGGTCTTGCTGAGTTGCTTAGGGCCTCACTAAGTTGATAAGGCTCACTTTCAACTCCCAATCTTCCCATTTCAGCCTCCCAAGCCCCTGTAATTACAGGTAATTACGTCTTACACCACAGGGCCAGGCCTAAAATTGCTTGTTTTCTGACACTGGGAGGCTAATGAGGTCTATAACATTGTTCTTAAAAACAAACTTCCCTTAGGAGTGGGCCAGTAGTGGGGTGGATGGTAATAGCCCTGTAGGAAGCTCCTCCCGGGCATCTGATTATTTAACTTGAATTCCTGTTTCTCATGGTCTCTCTTTCAGGCTGAACAATCTTTGTGCCAATACTCCTTGTTGTTAACGTGGTTCTGATGCTCAGCCTCTCCATTCCTGACCCTAATCCTGACCGACTCAGGGTGCAGAGTTTTGGATCTCCCGGGGAAACCCTGCCCATCCTCCACTCCTCCTCTAGCCTCCCTGGCCTGCCTCCTCTGAGGCCATCAGCTGGCTGGAATACAGAACCCACGTTCTCCTCTGCTGCTAGCCTTAGCTTACTCCCTATTGGCAGGGGGCTGAATTTATGGCTCAGTGGTAGAGTGCTCACCTAGCATGCATGAGGCACTGGGTTTGATCTTCAGCACCACATAAACAAAGTTTGGGCTCCTGGTCTCTGCACAGCCTCCTGTTTACGAGGAGTCCTATTGGCCAAGGCCCTCATCTCTCCTGGGTCCCACCCTCCTCTCTGCTTGAGGGATCCACAATCTCCCAGCCCCACAGCCTGAGCTGAGACCTCAAGAGCACCAGGTCTGACTCAGCATTTCCCTCCAGCTTGGGGATGTTAAAATGTCTCTGTTTGTTTCCACTTAAGCAATTGCACCCTGCATTTGTAACCCTGACATTTTTTTTCAAACATCTTATTTTACCTTCATTTACTTCTCTTTATTTTATTTTTATGTGGTGCTGAAGATCAAACCCAGGGCCTCATGCATGCTAGGCGAGCACTCTACCACTGAGCCATAAATCCAGCCCCCTGACATTTTTTTTTTAATGGAGTGAAATACACTTAACAAAAAATTGACTATCCTGGGGGCTGGGGCTGTAGCTCAGTGGCAGAGTGCTTGCCTAGCATGTGTGAGGCACTGGGTTCAAGTCTCCACACCCCATAAAATAAATAAATAAAGGTATTCTGTCCATCTACAACTAAAAAAAATTTTTAAATTTACAATCCTATTTTTAAGCACAGATTCGGTGATATTAAATACATCAATAGTGTTGAAAATAATGATAATCTCCTAAACATTTCACCATACACAGCTGTCGCTCTGTTAAATAATAACTTCCCGCTTGCTCTGCCCCTTGGCTGGCGACACCTTTCTGCTTTCTGTCCCTCTCATCCTGCCCACTCGAGGTGACTTACCCAGGTGCGTCCTCTAATACTCGCCTTTTCTGTCAACTTACTTGACTCAGTGTCACTTCTGCAGCAATCATCCTCATCATAACATGTTGCAGATTTCTTCATGTGTAACCATAATAATGTTTCATTTTACACACACACACACACACACACACACACACACACACACACACCCCACAGTTGACTATTAACTCCTCTGTCAGGAACTCATGGGCTGCTTCTGTATTTCAGCCTTGTGCGGAATGCCTCTAAGAGCACAAATACACATGCAATCTTTCCAGACCCTGGTTTATTCTGGTGGGTCTGTACCTGGAGGTGGGATTCCACATCATAAGGTAGTTCTAGCTTCTCCAACAGTGCCAAAGTTTCCACTTTCTTTACAAGCTCCCCACACTTGCCATTTTCTGCTCTTATTTTTCATGGTTTTCCTTTTTCAGTGCCCATGCTGGGGTCACACCCAGGGCCTTGCACATTCTGGACAAACACTCCACTGCGACCGTGTCTCCAGCCCTGTTTCCTGCTTTCTATTGCACTGACCTAATGAGTGTGAGCTCCTAGTCCTGCATTTTCTCCCCAGAAGCCCCACTGAAGCCTGGCCCACGCAGGTGGTCTCTTACTCCCAGTAGGCACAGCACCAACCTTCCCTGCCCAGGGAGGGATGCTGGCACCCAATGCACCTTGGTGCTGCCATGGAAGGAATTCAGGGAGAAGGGCCAAGCTCTGACCACTCCCAGGGTCCAGTGGTGGTGAAAGTGGACCAAGGGCCTACCAGAGGCAGATGCGGAGGAGGCAGATGCCCTCCCCAGCACTCTCCATGCCCAGAGCTCCAGGCAGCGCACCTGCATTTCAACAAACTGTATCTATGTGATAATGCTACATTTAAAGAGTGGTTTGTATTATTATTTTATGCAATTTGCCTGATTCAGGGACAATAATGCATTCTGTTCACATTTTTATTCCCAAGTCCCTTTCCTCTGAGCCAGGACAGAGTAAAGTCGAGTCAAGCTCCTGCAGGAAGTTAATAAATGTGATAGCCCAAGAGAGTCTCATCATCTCTCTTACACCCGCTCTGTGTTTTAGATGGGAGAGAGTCTCCACTTGAGCACATGTAGGGAGCGGTACTGGCTGTGGACAGGGCTGGACTGGACGGTGCTGTCCTGTGCTTCTCAGGCTGGCCGCAGGCCACCACTTACTGGTTTCATAGATGATTTCAACTGCCATGCACCAGAGAGCACGTCCTGCTTCAGGGGAAACTGGCACATGGACAAAATAGTGTCACAGAAGGGTGACATTTCCAGACCCAGGTACTGGGGGGAGGGGCAGCAGAACACAGGTAGCATGTGAGCCCGGGGACGGACCTGAAAACTTACAAAGGAGCTTGTGTCTGAACTTGGTGCTCCAGAGGCTTGGCAGATACAGCCTGCCCTGTCATTCCAGAGGATTCTACTCAGGGGGAAGCAGTGTGCAGAGAGCGGCCGAACATGCAGGACTGTCTTTCTGGTGTGCTGGGTCCTCAGGAATTTGTTGTGTCTCCTTCCTAGGTGGCCATCCAGGGAGACTGGATAGGGCTAGTTGTGCGCGCTATTCCAGAAAGTGTGATTTTTGTTGGTAAGAAGTGGATCCCAATGTCATCGCACGCAGTATGTCTACACTGCGGATGAGGCAGTCAGTGTGGAAGCCCTTGGGTCAGTGTGGACTAGAGGCTTTATATACCCAGGGCAGCTGGGGTGGAATGGCACAGTAAAGTCGTGGGGTGTTCTGCCGGATATTAGAGGCAGCCCCGCCCCGGCTGCAGCTGCACAGGGCCCATTGTCCATCAGACAAATGGAAGACACATATGCCAGGCCTCCCTGGCCTCCACTGGGTGAGGCGTCAGGGAAGCTCTTCAGGGAGCTTAGAGGCCGCCCCAGCCCTTCGTGTGGATCCAGTCTCCAGTCTGTGTAAAACACAGGAGAAAGGCGGGGGCACTTCTCCAGGCCACGGACTTGCACACTTCTTCAGGGGCCGCCTAGATCAGGTCCAGGCTTTACACCATGCAGTTGTGGATGACAGTTTAATACAGAACATACCTTGGCCCTGAGCACTCCTGCTGCAGGTCCACGCTAAGAGGGTCTGAATGTATGGGTCTCCCACAAATTCCACTGCAGGACAAGAAGGAAAAATCATGAGCCAGAGGAAAAACAATTTTCTTCTGCCTTCTATGACATTTAAAGGAAGATAAAGGACATAGTTATTGGATTAATTCGAGGCAAGGTGGGAGGGAAATCAGGAAAAAACTCATCATGATGTTTGAAAGTGGTTTCCCAAAAATGGAAACAGGAGGCAAAGCACTTAAACAAAGAAACAAAAACCAAAGAACAACAAAAAATTCTAAAAGATTAGAGATTCTGGCATAAACTTTTTTTGGAAATGACATATTTTCAAAGTGTGTAAGTAAAGGTAAGTGACCCTAACTAGGCCCTTCAAAAGCAATATTCATCCAAAATTTAACTTTACAAGTAAAATTACTCTGAAGAGCTGATCTTCCTAGGTGGATGTGGTGGTGACAGCCCTGTCCCAGCAGTTACATCCAGAAGCTGGAAGCCGTCCCAGCCCTGGTGGATGCTCTCTGTCTACCCTTCACCCAGCAGGTTCACCCCCTGCTGTGCCTGCTTTGGTATCTTCCCCTTGGGCCTCCCTTACCAGCTCCTGAGCTGCCTGGTTGGATGGGACCTTGAATGGCTTGTGTAACCATCACTAGTTCTCGTCCCTTGGTGTCCCTTGGAGCTTCATTCTATTGATGTAGCACCTGCAATCCCGTGACTGTACCAAGAGCACTTTGAAGCTGAGGCGACTTGCATACCCCATGTTCCCACCTGCCCCTGCAGTGACCCTGGTGCTCACACGGACTTCTCTGCCTGTGTCCTGTGGTGACATGGCTTCTAAATAAGGCATGGTGGAAACTAAGAGTGGAGCATGTGGCTCTGATGTGACCCAGCGGATGCTCTTCCAAAGACCGGCTCCCCAGCCACAGAACACCATGGGAGAAAGAAGAGGAAGTGCAGGTCTCTGGGGACACTGTTGTCTGCAGAGGCTAATTGTTCTGAGTTTCCTTATCTCCAGGGTGTGTTCCAAACAGAGCTGTTCCTCTGTGAGGCTCCCTCTCTAGTTATGAGTCGGGTGGTGACAGGGATAACAGCAAATGGGCTGCCAGTTTCAGGATGTGGCTGTCCTGGAAAGAGTGACTGGTGGTTTTGGGCCTGTTCATTTATCCTCTGTGGCTGGTTGCTTCAGCTAATTCACTAGTTTAACTCAATTACCTGATTCCAGAGAATGGTTCTAATTTTTAAAAGCAGTCATTTGGCACAATTTTTCCTGGGACATTAACATATTGATAAAATACAATGTCATCTGTCACCCTGCTGGGAAGAATGCAAAGCATTATTCATAATAGCTCAGGGGATCAAATAGGTACACAGACAATGCAGCAAGAAATGACATAGACTATTAAGATAATCCCAGTCTTTTATTTAAAAAAAAGAAATAAAAATAATATATGTGACAATAATTCTTCCAATAACTTAGGTTGCAGGACTTGGACATCTAACGTACCCATTGCACATCAAACCCTCTCTGCAGGTTAGCAATGGTGCAGTGTTAGGATGAGGGGCTGGGGCTTTGGGGCAGTAAAGCCTTGACTGGCACTCCTGGGAAATCCCTCCCCTGTGACCCTGTGCTGAGGCAATTCCTATACTGACAAAGTTGAGTCTAGGTTTGTCAACAAACTGTGTCCCCACCTTAGTTCAGGATCATTTTGTCTATGAAATTATAGAATTAAATTTTAGAAAACACTTGACTGTCTATCCCATCTATCAAATCATCTGACCTTCTGTAATACCTAAGCAAGGGATAGTCTTCCACGCAACTTCAGCCTGAGTTTCAGAACACGCTTCCTTTTATTGAAACAAAATATCTACAGCAGTTACCACAACATAGCCAGGCTACTCATAATATCACCAATATCATGGTGCTAACTCATTTCAGAATTTCAAACTTCTCTGTGCAACAATAAATTAACTATGTACCTATGAAGAAAAAATTTTAAAATTTACTGGAAAATATTAAAAAATTAAAATATTAATTCAAGATAAAATTTAAATATTTACACATTAGTAAATGTATTAATTTAGTGTTAGGCACAAATGGATACTTATTTTTAGTTCAACAGTATAACCTTGTGTGTGTACATGTGTTACTGAGGATTCAACTCAGGAGTGTTCTACCATTGGATTACTTCCCCAGCCTGTTTTAAAATTCTTGTTTTGAGATGGGGTCTTGCAAAGTTGTTGAAGCTGCCTCAGCTTCCCAAGTTGCTGGGATTACAGATAGACCACACCAAACCCAATTTCACAACATAATTCTTAATTAATAAGCAATTAAAAAATAAGTGTGCCACGTTCAAAATGAGAAGCCAGTAATAGGATGCTTGATCCACTATGCAGTTAATGACTACAAATGAGAATTTCTTAGGACATATTACTTTCTTAAGTCACTATCAGAAATCATGGTGCACACAGGAAGAAAAGGTTCTTGGAAGGAATAACCATGTGACTTGGGCTGGGAGGAAGAGGGGAAGATGAATGCATGAGTTCATTTTGCATTACTTTAACACAATACATGAGATGGGTTGACTTTATAAGGAAAGGAACAATTTAGCTGATACTTTTGGTGGCTGAAAGTCCAAACAGCATGGCACAGGCTCTGGCTGGCCCTGTTGGCTGTATCACCATCTCTCTGGGGCTCATCCACACTCCCAGCAGATGAACCCTTGAGGGACAAGTAATAGCCACACCATAGCAACGACTGAGTGGGAGAGGAGCACAGAGCAGGGCCTTCCAAAACTACGTTCCTGTAGCCTGTGGGTGCACACAGGTTGATGTCTTTAATCCTGTGGGAACATACAAATGCACCCTGTGCCCTGCACTTTATACATTTCAAGCCATGTCAATATTCCCTTCCTTCTAGAGACAATGTGTCTCCTGCTAGTGTCTCCTTGCTGCAGGATAGGGAAGCCCACCCTGTCATGACATGGAGGAACATTGGACAGTAGCCTCCTGATGCCCCTGCCCGCCATGACCAGCTCTCACTGGGCAGCTGGACTGACTTGTGCAGCTGATACATTCTGGTGGTGGCTGTGTGCATTGCTTCGTTCCAGGGCCCCTCTGGCCTGTAGAGGTGAGCTGAGATGGTCTTTGAAAACCTGCAGCTGGCCTTCTCCTTTTCTCCAGCTGGGGTTGACCTGCACATAGGTCTGTTACCTTATTTCTGCAGCTGACAAAGAAAGAATACACAAACTGCTTTGCAGGCCCAACCAAGCCTCTCTCTGCAAGGTCGCGGGTCTTAGAAGAGCTATAATGGCATCAGATGGAAATGGTCCATCCTGAAAGAGGATCCATTAACAGTATGTTAATTTTCCCACTAGAGAGAAAAGGCCTATCACGGACATTAACTATTATTATTATTTTGGGAGGGAGGGGTACCCGGGGCACTCAGGAGCACTCAGGGGTACTTGACCACTGAGCCAGATCACTACCCTATTTTTGTATTTTATTTAGAGACAGGGTCTCACTGAGTTGCTTAGTGGCTTGATAAGTTGTCAAGGCTGCCTTTGAACTCATGATCCTCCTGCCTCAGCCTCCCAAACCACTGGGATTATAGGAATGGGCTACCACACTAGTCTGGACATTAACCATTAAAAAAACAAAACAAAACAAAACAAAACAAAACAAAAAAACCTGTAGACAAGCTACAGACTATAGACCAGAACCCCTGCTGTGTGACCCAGTAGGTGGGCCACACCAGGAGTGGAGCAGAGCACCAGGCAGAGCACCAGGAGCCTGACTCTGGGTGACAGCACTCTGGGTATTTGGAAATATACATTTTGTCTGTAATTTCTTTCATTTTCCAAATTTTCTAAAATTACACATATAAATCATATTTTTTTTAAAAAAAACTGTGTATTAGTCAAATCAGCATCAACAAATAACTAATGATGTAGCCTTCTCTATCAGGGTATTTATGTGATTCTCTTGTGTATCCTAATACTCCAACAAGTTCAAGGTATGTAGTAGGTGCTTAACATGCATGTATTTATTAAATTAATGATTGATTAAAAAAGCAAAAAAAGTTTCTATTTTTAACTTCTTTATTCAATACTTCAACACTTTCTTTTAAACTGAAATATTCAAAATCACTTTCACTAGAAGTATTAACAAATTAAACCTTAAATAGACAGACTTCCACATACTTAGATTAAAAATAAATCCTGCTATACTTAAGACCTGGGTTGATAAACCTTTCCAATTTGTCTGTAATTCATATGTTACATTTTCTTAGATTGAGAGATTCACTAAGAATGAGCCTTTTTTTTTTTTAAATGGTGCTGGGGATTGAACCCAGGGCCTTGTGCACTTAAGTTAAGCACTCTACCAACTGAGCTACATCCCCAGGCCAAGAATGAGCTTTAAGCTGGGTGTGGTGCCATACATCTGTAAACCCAATGGCTCAGGAGGCTGAGACAGGAGGATCAGGAGTTCAAAGCCAGCCTCAGCAATGGTGAGTCACTAAGCAACTCAGTGAGACCTTGTCTCTAAATGAAACACAAAATATGGCTGGGGATGTGGCTCAGTGGTCAAGTGCCCCTGAGTACAATCCCAAGTACCAATAAATAAATAAATAAATAAATAAATAATGACGACTTTTGCAATATTTCTTTAATTGAATGAGTTAGTTTGAACATGGAGATATATATTAGACATATGTATATACATATATGTGTATATGTATATGCTCCTACTATTGCTGTCACATACATATAGATATGTACACATATACATATATATACACACACATATATATACATATATTATAGCAAAGGTAGGACCCATTCTAAGTTAAGAAAAAATTAAATCCATTTTAAAAAGAATGTGCAAATTGCTTCTATCTCAACGTTTTATCCACAACAAAGCCTCAGTGGACACAGAGGAATATCAGAAGTTAGCTTTCATTGTTTACAGACTTGATTGGCAAATTATAGAACACATTGGGGAAAATGATTCTCGGTAGGACCAGGTCCCCAAGATACCCAGGGTTTCTGAAAGGAGAAGCCTGCTCCACCCAGAGCCAGACACCAGCAGGAGAGACAAGTTCCAGCTCTCACAATGAAAATGCAGGTGGACTTTGGGTCAGAGGAGGGCAAGGCAGCTTTCAGAGCAGCAGCCCTTGGGTCTCCGTGTGATGGCCAGAGGGACAGCAGGGGAGGCGCGTGCAAATGAGGCAGCTTTTCAAGGAGAAAATCAGCATGGTATGTGTTTCATATCCAAGGGCACAGTTTCCTGGCTATGGTTGTGGATTCCTCCTTGTCAGGGCAACTTGCTCTGCCTATGTAAAAAGAGATGGTCTTGCCTAAATGTACTGAGATATAAAACTGTAATGACAACAACAACAAAAACTTAAAAAGGCTTCCTGAGACACCAAAGCCATTTAATGTACTGTAGGCAGATGGCATGTAAGAACAATAAAGGGGCTGGGGTAAGTGGCTCAGTGGTAGAGCACTTATCTAGCATGTGTGAGGCACTGGGTTCGATTCTCAGCACTGCATATAAATAAATAAATAAATAAGGTCCATTGACATCTAAAAACCATCAAAAAAGAACGATAATATTCTTGATTGTGTTTATTCTCATATAATTTGAAAAGAAAAACCACAGAATTAGACCTGAGTTTATGCTGGTTGCTCTAGTACTGAAGCAGGCAGCATTCTGAGAGGCAGCAATCTTTATTATTTTCAGCTAATGTAATGAAGCTAATTTTTTTTAATCAGTCATTGAACTCAGGGGCACTCAACCACTGAACCACATTCCCAGCCTTACCTTGTATTTTATTTAGAGACAGGGTCTCACTGAGTTGCTTAGTACCTTGCTTTTGCTGAGGCTGGATCTAAACTCGCAATCCTCCTGTCTCAGCCTCCAGAGCCACTGGGATTACAGGCATGCACCACCGCACCCGGCTCATGAAGTTAATTTTAAAAGTTGGAAATAATATTTAAGTGATTGTAGTGAGTTTATTATTGAAAGTATTTAAGCCATGAATGGTGATTAAACAAGTTCAGTTTCTTGTTGCATTTGAACTTATAAGAGAAAGTTTAGCCAGAAGCTGTGGTGCACTTCTGTAAACCCAGAGGCTCAGGAGGCTGAGACAGGAGGATTTGGAGTTCAAAGCCAGCCTCAGCAATGTTGAGGTGTTAAACAAGTCAGTGAGATCCTGTCTCTAAATAAAATACAAAATAGGGCTGGGGATGTGGTTCAGTGTTTGAGTGCCCCTGAGTTCATTCCCCAGTACCCTGCCCCACCAAAAGGAAATTTAACTGGGAAACTTAGCCCAAAACCCTGTAAACTTAGTCTAGTGGGATGCTGTGCTTGTTTGCTTTTATTGGGATCTCACAAACCTGCATATCATACTTCCCCATGGCTAAATGATTTATTTTTAATTTATTCATGATCAAGTAAATGGTAATAAAAGTATGATATAAAGTGTATATAAGGGTCTGTAAAAGTGAGCAAGATAAGCAGGATATTACATTTAAAAGGAACAGTAAATAGATTTACTTAATTACATGATAATGTCACACACAAAAAGTAAGAAAGCCAAGGCAGGAAAAGACCATGTTCCAAGATGGCGTAGTTAATAACTATAAGAATCTGAGGACATAACTGTATCATGGCTGTGTGCCCAGACAGCTTCTAAGTATCGCCCAGTCTTGGAGCAAATCCTTCTATGTGGTTAAATTCCAGCACCCAGCATCCCCTGGTTGTTCATGCGAAGGTCGGAGGCAGAACTGCTGGGATATGCTCTTCAGGCCAAGGGGCAGCGCTTGCCTTGGATGGTGTCACTTGCTGGTCACACAGGTGACCAGCTCCTCCAGACTTCAGGAAGGAAGTGGTCTCTAAGGGGGCAAAAGGATGTGGGAAATGAGCCCGCAGACATGTCCAGGGACAATATCCCAGGGGCCTGTGAAGGGGACAGAAAGGCAAGATCTGGGTGGCTAGAAGAACCCAGAGGAGTTGAGAGTCGGGAACCAAATGGGCAAGGAGAAGAGCAGACCCAGGTGTGAGAGGCAGGGAGACCCAGCAGGGCCCAGCCAACCAAGAATGCCCTGGGGTCCCCATGGCCTTGTCTTGAGCTGGATTTAAGAGATCCAGTGTGTGTGTGAGGCTTCCTGCTCCGTGCTGGGCTCCTGAAGGCAGCTTCATAGAGCTTACGATGTCGTCTTCAGTCCATGTAAAGGTTCCATGTTCAATGGACATAGCCCTTCCTGATGCTTTTGCCCAGGCACAAGAGGAGAAAACAGAACACAGCAAAAAACCAAACTGCAGTCTTGGAGATGATGAGCAAAGTGGCAAATCAGCAGAAGAGGGTCCTCAGGGGAGTGCGTGGACTGGCCAGTGTTCTGTTCACCAACCAGGGACGATCCACAGCTCCTCTGTGCCCCTGTGTAAGATGCGCTTTCGCTTCCTCACAGAGACTGAGTTACTGAGTAGGGCACAGTGGTCATGGAGGGCCGCAGGGAAAGCGCTGCAGCCATCAGGGTGAGAGATGGTGGCACCTATTACAGGCAGCAAGCAAAGTGGGCGGATAATAGTGATCCCCCTGGACCTGGAAATAGTTGCAGGTGGAGCCAGCTGATTTTGCAGAACAGTCTAATATTGGGTCAAAGTCAAGGTTTCTGGTTGAGCAGTGGTGAAGAGTACCTCCTTGTGGGGGTGGACAGCTGCACCAAGGGTCTGGTGGGCAGCTGGGTGGAGGTGAGGTCACAGAAGTCTCAGGAGCTGAGTGGACATCTGTGGTGCATTTCAGAGAGGACAGCTGTTTGCACCCTAATATTCAAGACTGACACGTGAAATTGAAGGTTGAGCTGAGAGACTGAACGTAGAGTCAGGCTAGCAGCAGGCCTGGTACAACCCCAGCACCATGAATGAATGAATGAGTAAAGTCAAGAGCTGCATGTTGAGCTGTTGTAAACTCTGAGAGTTTGCAAACGTGAAGAGCCAGCTACAGTGGAATCCAGAGGAAGGTCACAGATATTAAGTGACAAGCTGATCAGGAAGAGGGAGGGGTCCTGAGAGCCCTGGACAAAGCAAGCAGAGGAGCTGGGGGTGGTGGTGGTCACATCTGTGATCCCAGCTTCTCGGAGGCAGAGGCAGGAGGGTGGCAAGTGCAAGGCCAGCCTGGGCAACTGGTGAGACCCTGTCTAAAATCAAAAGGGCTGGGGTGGAGCTCAGTGGTAGAGCACTTGCCTTGCACGAGTGAAGCCCGGGTTCAACCCCCACTACAACAAGCAAACACACAAACCAACTCATAAATGAAGCAGAGGACTAAGGGCCACTGAAGAAAGGAACAGTCTCCACCAGGGAAGGAGTCCATGGGGGTGGGCAGCCCATGGAGGCAGCACAGCTGGATCTTTGATGTGTGCTTCACCTATCGTTTACAGAGAGTAAAAACCAGGCTTTTGGCAAACTGGAACAACTCTAGCAGAGAGGTGGCCACTGCTGGCCAGGAGAGGGTGAGCTGGAAACCTACAGCACCTCCCAGCGTGGGGGAGGACACAGCCCAAGTGAGGGACTAGCTGAGACCCATGCACACCACTCTTTCGGGGTACAGATAAACGGTAGGTGGGGGTGTTAGTGGCCTAAGCTTGCACATGCTCCCATGGGGACCCCAGGCTTCTGGTCAAGAGACAAGGCCATGCTGAGGTTTGAAAACAGAACACATTTGCAATCCTCACTGAGGAGATGGAGGAGTGACTGGGTCAGGAGGAGTGACTGGGTCAGGAAGCCTGGAGCCATTGATATTCAGATCCAAATGTGGTCAAATAAAAGGAGCATGGGATTGTGCATTTGAACCTCCCAAGAGCAGCACTTGCAAACCTAAAACAAAACAAAAAAGCCCTGAAGGTCCAAACACCAGTGGTCATAATATTCTTGTCCTCGCACCCTGTGCTTATCATACATGTTTTCTGCACTCCCTGCCCCCAGATGATGCAAGCCCCAAATGTGTCTGCAGTCACCGAGTTTCAGCTGCTCGGATTCCGGACCCTTCAGGAGTGGCAGACCCTGCTCTTCACCATTTTCCTACTCATCTACATCCTGACCCTCACCGGGAACATCGTCATCGTCGCAGTGGTGAGCCAGGACCCGCGCCTGCACTCCCCCATGTACACGTTCCTCCAGCACCTCTCTTTTCTGGAGATCTGGTACACGTCCACCATCGTGCCCCTTCTCCTGGCCAACCTGGCCTCCTGGGGCCGGGCCATCTCCTTCTCCGCCTGTATGGCGCAGCTCTACTTCTTCGTGTTCTCTGGGGCTACTGAGTGTTTCCTCCTGGCCATGATGGCCTACGACCGGTACCTGGCCATCTGCAATCCACTGCACTACCCCTTCCTCATGAGCCCTGACACCTGCAGGCACCTGGTGGCCCTCTGCTGGTTGACAGGGGTGGGCACAGGCTTTCTGCCATCCATGATGATTTCCCAGCTGGACTTCTGTGGGCCCAACCAGATCAACCACTTCTTCTGTGACCTCCCGCCGCTCATGCAACTCTCCTGCTCCAGTGCCCACGTCACCGAGATGGCCATCTCTGTCCTGTCAGTCGCAGTGCTGTGCGTCTGTTTTCTCCTGACCCTTGTGTCCTATGTCTTCATTGTGTCCTCCATATTGAGGATCCCTTCAGCTTCTGGACGAGGAAGACCTTCTCCACCTGTGGGTCCCACCTGGCTGTTGTCACCATCTACTATGGGACCATGATCTCCATGTATGTGCGCCCCAGTGCCCACCTGTCACCCGAAATCAACAAGATCATCTCTGTCTTCTACACCGTGGTCACACCACTGATGAACCCAGTCATCTACAGCTTGAGGAACAAAGACTTCAAGGAGGCTGTTAGAAAAGCTATCAGAAGGCAGCGCAGCCGCTGTGGAGTCGGAGTGAGAGGACAGGTCTTCATTAGGTAGGGAGAGTCTGCAGGCAGCAGCTCCTGGGGCCAGGCAGGACCAGGACTCTGGCTTCGGAGCCCAGGCTGAGCATCCCCGCTAGTGTGCAGAGGATCCTGCAGCTGTAAGGAATCAGTGACTTGAGGTCCCCCGCCCAGGAGACGTCAGAAGATGGGCTTCTGTGTGGGGACCTTCTGTCCTCAGGCATGTTTTCTCTTCTGCTGGGAATCTGCAGTCTCAGCGCCTGGTGATGGCATGCGTGGCCTGAACCCAGAGGAACAAAGACTGTTAGAAAAGCCCTGAGAAGGCAGCTTGCCACTTGGCCACTGGGCCCTGAGGGATTCCCTTGCATTTGCACAGCATAGGGACAGGCAGTTCTAATCTCTTACACATTGTTGGGAAACTGGCCTTGCACACCTCAAACCTGATGTATGACAGCTGTGGCAAGAATGAATGAAAAAGCAAACCAAGACTTTGGAATTGTGTTTTGTCCTCCATCATCTCCTAGTGATAATGAAGCCAGATTTAAAGTTAGGTAGTCAGTGTAGTTAGGTAAATCGGGTCTAATATCGAGTGAAATCTAAAATGGAGGCCATGCTGGGAATGACTCAGGGAAAACAGGACAAGGCCCTAAGCCAAAGTCCACCTGGAAGAAATGTTAATGAGCAGCCCCCAACAGATTTGAAGACAGCCCATCCCAAAGAAATGTTAATGAAGCCCAGGATACAGCCCCCAACAGACTTGGAGATAGCTCATCCCAAAGAAATGTTAATGAACAGCAAACTTGACTCCGAAATGCCCAGATTACTTCTTTGGCCCACCTGTGTCCCACCCCTCGGGCCTTCCAACCTACATTCCTGAAAGAACTATAAAAAGGGGAGACAACTGCACTTCCACGGATTCCAGCTCTTGGGTCCCCTTCTTCCTCCGGGAGAAGTCTTTTCTTCTGTCCTTTAATAAATTTCTAATTTCTACTCTGACCTTGCCTCGGCGTGTGCTTCTTTGGTGTTATTCTTCAACATCGGGGAGCAAGAACTCGTCACCAGTCAACAGCAGTAACAATAAGAGAACAAATAAGGATTTTTAAAGTGCTAAGCATTTGTCTTGGATAAGCTAGACTTCTAATATTTTCTGTTTAATGAAATTCCAGGGAAGGAAGGAAGGGGGTAGAGGGATTGGAAGACTGGAGTCAGGCCCTGTGGCATAATACAAATTTCTTTCACAAGTTCCTTTGCTCATCCAGGATTTAGGAGATCTCTGCCACTCCCCCCCCACACACACACACCCTGACAGATTCCATTCCTTAATTCCACAAATACTTTAATCCCCTGAAGTAGGAGGTCTCCTGCTGCAGTCTGCAGTGCCTGGAGATACAAGATATAGAAAAGGCTAGGAAGATTGGCCTCGATGAAGCCTAATTCCAGAAGGCAAGAGGGCTTGAGCCCTATAGAGAATAAGGATGTGCTTCTGTTTCTGTAAACACTGGAACAGAGAGTAGGCTGGGCTTGAAGGCAGACCAGCAAGGCCTGCATCAGCTGGGGGTTAGGGAAGCTCTGCCCACCTAGTGCTCAACCTTCACTGCTGGGAGGAGGAGAGCAGAAGTGGACAGAGAAGTCCAGGCATGCAGGACAGAAGAGGGAGGCAGAGTGACTGGGGAGGTGGACAGAGGTCAGCCTGGGGAGGGGTAGAGCCTTGTTCCTGTGGATCATTAGTAACCCTGTAGAGGTTTTGAATTTACACTAAGAGAAATGATTGATTATTGGAGGGTACTAAATATAGAACTGAAGATGAAGTTTGCGTTTACAACTATTTAAAAACTATTTAAAGAAAAGACAGAGAAAGAACTGTTGGGTTAATGCAGCAGCTCATGGGGTAGAGGAAGTTGGTTTGATTTTAGATTTGTTAATGAAATCCATATAAGCAGGTTCCTTCAGGAGAGTGCAACCAAAAAATCAAGAGAGCAAAGACAGAGCAGAGCAAAGGAATGGAAAATACAAAAAGGTGGGAGGAGGAACCCCAAGTAGTAGAAGATGCCCGGAGGAGGCTGAGCTAGCTGAGGAGCTGGTGGCTCAGGGGCGGAGCTGGCAGGAGGAAGGGACAGCAGGGAAGCTGGAGCCAGAGGGTTGCACTTTGCCTGACCCAGAGCACTGCTGTCCCTTGAGGGCAGTGTCTTTGTCATGCAGAGGGTGATACCACAGGGGGCAGTGCCCAAGAGAATGCTCAGTGTTAGACCACAACGCAAGAAAAGACCACTGACTCCAATTAAAATCAAATTAAAGCAAGCTTATTATTTCGACCGGCCAGGCTGCCTTGCCCCTCAAAATCGTGGGAGCCAAGGACAGCCCCGAGGCTTCTTTGTGGCCCAGTTTTATAGCCCAAAAAGTTACACAAAATGGGGGGGGGGTTACAGATAACAACATTCTGAAGAGCATAACACAAGTTTACATTTTTGCTGGCCCCGGCATCAGAATTTATGGAGATCTTAGAGACTCAGAGAGGGTCGTTGTCTGGCCAGGGAGGGCCAGAATTTATGAGGCGTCACTAAAGTTTAGGAAAGGGTTGTTATATGGTCAGGGAAAACCGGACTTGGGTGAGTTCAGGGCACGGGCAGGCATTCCAATCAGCTTTACAACATCAACTAATGGCCAGGCCATACAGACATCCTGATATTTTTACAGAAAACAGAAATGAATCCTTCATAACTTGTGACAAGCTGGCTTCTAATCTAATGAGATAATTAGGCTAGGTATATCATTCCCCCCTTTTCTGATGTGTCCCTTTCAAATCTTTGATAGGGAGCAACCAGTAATGTCAGCAACATATGTTAATACTGTCGGTGGTACATAACAGAATTGAGTTGTAGCCCCATAAACCTGAGCACATAGTTAATAATGCATGGGACAATAACTAATAGGAGAAGAATACAAATTATAGGACCTGCAAGAGAAGTTAACCATGGAAACCAGTTTTTTAGGTCTGGCCAAAAGTTGTCCATTTGAATCTTGTTTATTTCCTTTTTCATTTCATCTATCTGTTGTTGAATAACATTAGAATAGTCAGTAATATTAAAACAGCACATGCCTGGGAATTGTTGGCAGCCCAAATGATGTTTCAGTAGCAGAAAGTCAGTAGCTGCTCTATTTTGTAGTACTGAGGTTCGGAGTTCTTTCATCTCTTGATTAATTTCTGCTAAAACTTGTGCTGTAAGGTTAGCTGTTTTGCTAAAACTACAGGCTAATTTAGTGATTTCTCTTTGAATTCCTACCATTAGTCCCGGGACTGGTAGAATGAAAGCTGCTGCAATTGCAACGTCTAGTGGATCCAGGAGGATTACATTGTCATTGCAATTGGGGGGCAGACTTCGGATAACTCGGTGGGGAGCTGCCAGGGATGGCAGTAAAGGAAAAATCCTCCCAACAGAGCAGATTCCAGAGAAATTGGTAGGCAACGCTTGGAAGGTTGTCTTATTACAGAGAAAAACCCATCCTGTAGGAAGTCGTTTGCCATTGGGTAGGGAGATATATTGTTCAATAGAACAATTTGGTGGGGATCGAGGAAGGGTGCAGTCTATGCATAAACAATGTTTCTGGACGATTAGTGAAGCCAGCAAGGCTGACTCTGTATGAGACACAGGCCAGTTTTGCTGTGTAACTCTATCCCCAGTCACCTTAACATAGTCATCATATTTTATAGACAGGCCCATAAGATTATTAGCTAACAATTGATGGACTGAGCTTCCTTCTTGTATGCAGAAGGAACTTTTGTTCATAGTATCAACAGCCAATTGTAGCCAGAAGTTCTGGTTATTTACAGACTCTAGGGGGCTCACAGAAACATCCACATTTAAAGTGGCACTTGAATAGACAGTATCCACCAGGGCTCCCTTTTTAAGCTTAACACAGGAATATTGCCCTGAATCTCGTGGGTGAGCTGAGTATTTATAGATTCCAAAGTTTATATTACCTCTTTGGGACTGATCTGTGAGGTTTCTCCATGGTCCCTCCCTGAACACCTGACTAAAAACTTCTTGGTTATCTTTATACCATCTGATAGGGCCAATTATTGGATCCTGACAGGAGTAAGTGCAATTTAATATTAGTGGGGATCCTGCAATGGCAGGTCCTACCTGGGTTATAGAAGGGGTGCAAGGCTCGTTGAAACTGGCATAGCTAAAACCCAAGAATACATATATACTACAACAAGTGGAAAATCATTAGCATAATGTTTACAATGACAAGGAAAAAATGAGAAGTTAATGACAAAACATTAACCCTTAGAAATTTTAATTTTAAAGGGTCCACGTTTAGTCACTTTCCACCTTTGGTTGCTTGATTTTCCTCCAGTGGGTTCTGCAGGTGCCTTCTTAAGCTGTGAATGGTGAATCCATGCAGGAATGCCAGCAACTTTGACGGCAGTGGGAGTGCGGAGAATCACGATGTAAGGGCCTTTCCACCTGGGTTCAAGACTGTTGGTTTTTAACCGTCTTATCAGCACAGCGTCTCCAGGCTGGAATGAATGATCAGGCGATCTGTGTCCAATGGGTTGAGCAGCCTGGACCTGAGGAAAGATCTTATCCATGATTAGTTGTAACCCTTTAAGTGCCTCTGAGACTGGAATGTCTCCCAGCAGATCTAGATGTATTCTGGGAACCACAGGCGGTGGCCGCCCATAAATTATTTCATAAGGGGTAAATTTTTCCCGATAAGGAGTACAACGGGCCCTCAGCAGGGCAAAAGGCAGGAGATCAACCCAGTTACCACCAGTCTCAAGAATTAATTTAGTCAGTGTTTCCTTCAATGTTCTATTCATCCTTTCTACTTTCCCTGAGCTTTGAGGATGATACATACAGCGTAATTTCCAGTTTATATTAAGGGCCTTTGAAATCAATCGAGATAATTTGGCTGTGAAGGCCGGGCCATTGTCAGACCCCAAAATTAGAGGGAGGCCAAATCTAGGAACAATCTCAGTTATTAGCTTTTTAACTACTATTTGTGCTGTTTCCGTCCGGGTTGGAAAAGCCTCTACCCAGCCTGAGACAGTATCAACAAAGACTAACAAGTATTTATATCCATATAGTCCAGGTTTAATTTCAGTGAAGTCTAGTTCCCAAAATTCACCAGGTACAGTACCTTGACTTCTGTTTCCTTGTGGAAGTTGGTTCCTTTTAGCGTTTACCTGTGCACATGTCATGCATCGATTTGAGATATCTTGAAGCATCTCTCGATGTCCTGGTAGCCAGACATAGGGTGAGATCAATTCTGACATCTTCTTGGGGGATAAATGCATGGCTTGATGAAGATTAGTTAACCATTTTCTCCCTAGTATCTTAGGTATGCAGATTTTTTTATCTGGGAGGGTCCACCAGCCATGACAGTTTTGCTGGGCCCCCATTGAGGAGTATGAGTTTATTTCTTCTGTAGTATATGACGGGGCCTCTTCCCAAAATTTAACTGGAAATTTTGGATAATTGGAGAGTTCTAGGACAGCTTGGTATTTTGGCTCTCCAAGGGCTATTTCCCTGGCTGTTTGATCTGCCAGGTTGTTACCCTGGGTCTGAGGACTATCGTCTTTGCGGTGTCCAGGCCAGTGGATAATAGCCAATTTGTCTGGTAACCAAATTGCCTCCAGTAGTTCAAGAATTTCTTGTTTATTTTTGATGGTCTTGCCATCTGAGGTTAGAAGTCCCCTTTGTTTATATATTTGTCCATGCACATGTGCCGTAGCAAAGGCATAACGGCTGTCTGTGTAGATATTCACCCGTTTTCCTTTTGCCCATCTCAATGCCTGTGTCACAGCAATGATTTCTGCTTTCTGGGCTGATGAGCCCCTGGGCAGAGCCTGGGCCCAAATAACTTCTTTTTGACCTGTGACTACAGCTGCCCCTGCATACCTTATTCCATCCCGGACATAGCTGCTGCCATCGGTGTAAAGGTCTGCGTCTCTGATGGTGAGAGGAATGTCAGTCAGGTCTAGTCGAGTACCTTGGATGACATCCAGCATCTCTGAACAGTCATGAATTGGCTCCTCTGGATTGCTGTCCGGCAGCAGAGTTGCTGGATTGATGGCCAGGGATTTACTGAAGGTTAATCTGTCTTTATCTAGGAGTAGAGCTTGATATTGAGTGAGGCGCGCATTTGACATCCAATGATTTGTGGCATCCCTCAATAGAGCTTCCACTGCATGAGGGGCAGTCACAGTTAGAGTCTGCCCTAGGGTAAGCTTGTCTGTTTCCTTCACCAGAAGTGCAGTAGCCGCTATGGCTCGTAAACAAGGGGGCCATCCTGACACTACTGGATCCAGCCTTTTTGAAATGTAGGCAATAGGCCTTTTCCATGGCCCTAGATTTTGGGTAAGAACCCCTTTTGCAATGCCCTTTCTCTCATGAACATACAGATGGAAGGGCTTAGAGATATCAGGGAGGGTTAGGGCTGGAGCCTGTGCCAGGGCCTTTTTTAGATTTTTAAAAGCTAAGTCATTTTCTTCAGTCCAAACTAAGGGTGAGTTGCCCCCTGCAGTTGCAGTATATAAAGGCTTGGCAATCTCAGCAAATCCAGGTATCCAAAGACGGCAGTACCCAACTGCCCCCAGGAACTCCCTAACTTGCCTTTTAGTAGTTGGGATTGGGATCTTCATTATGGCCTCTATGCGGGCTTGGGATAGCAGCCTTTTCCCTTCCCTCAGTTCATATCCTAGATAAGTAACTCGAGGAGAACAGATTTGTGCTTTCTTTTTGGAGACTCGGTACCCCAGTTGAGCCAAGGTTCTCAGTAAACCCTGGGTGGCCCTTAAACAGTCCCTTTCATCCCTTGCTGCTAGTAAAAGATCATCCACATATTGGAGCAAGGTTATCTCGGGGTACTCACTGCGGAAGAGGCTCAGATCTTTGTTGAGTGCTTCATCAAAGATGGTGGGGGAGTTCTTAAATCCTTGAGGTAGTCGAGTCCAGGTTAGTTGTCCTGATATCCCCTGTTCCAGGTCAGTCCATTCAAATGCAAAGATGGGCTGACTCAGTTTTGACAAAGGAATGGAGAAAAATGCATCTTTCAGATCTAATACAGTGTAGACTGTATGTTCTGGTGGCAACATACTGAGCAAGGTATAAGGGTTTGGGACGGCTGGGTGTACAGTTTCCACCCGTTTGTTTACTTCTCTTAAGTCCTGTACTGGTCTGTAATCATGAGTCCCAGGCTTTTGGACCGGCAGCAAAGGGGTGTTCCAGGTTGACTGGCATCTAATTAGTATTCCCTCTTTTAGGAGACGTCTGATGTGAATTTTGACACCTTCTCTGGCTTCAGAGCTAATGGGGTATTGTCTAACCCGAATGGGCATAGCCCCAGAGGTTAGTTGGACTACGACTTGTGGCACATGTTTAGCTAACCCCGGAGGATTATCTTCAGCCCAAACTGCAGGAATTTCTTGGATTAATAGTTTTTTCCACTTTCCCTCTGAAGCTTGGATAGGATTTTGAGAAAGCAGATATTCCTCACTTAATGGGCATGTTATAGTTAAGGCTCTTGTAGGACTCCCCAATTGTAGTGTAGGCATCTCCCCTGAAAATGATATAGTTGCCTGAAGTTTGCTTAGAAGGTCCCGCCCCAGCAATGGGAAAGGGCATTCAGGGATAACAATGAAAGAGTGAGTCACTGTTCCTTGTCCTACATCAACAGTCCGATCTGTGGTCCATCTATAATTTTTAATTTCTCCTGTTGCCCCTTGTACTTCCATAGTTTCATTAGAGAGGGGTCCTAGGGGCTTCTGTAACACCGAATATGAAGCTCCTGTATCCACCAAGAAATTTACAGGTTGGCTCCCAATTGTGAAGGTTACCATTGGCTCTCGGGAGCCTAGTTTGAAAGAGCCATGGTCCCCCTATTCTTCTAAAGTTAGAGCCGGTTGTGGCTGAGGGGCTCTGGTCTGCAGCGGGGGAAAGTCTTTTCGATTTCGTTGGGGGCACTGATTTTTCCAGTGTCCATGTTCCCGGCAATAAGCACACTGATCTATTTGGAGGGGAGTCCTTCTTTTGCCCCTGCCATGTGCCGCCTGCATCTGTCTGGAATTAAAAACTTCGGGAGACCTTAGTGCAGCTACTGTGGCCCGATTTACTTTCCTTATCAGTAGATCATCCTGGCTCTCTCTGTTTTCGAACACCTTTTGGGCTATCTCCAATAATTCTGACCTATTCTTCCCTGCAAAGCCATCTATCTTTTGAATCTTTTTACGGATGTCTGGGGCTGACTGAGCTACAAAAGCCAGGTTAATCGCCTTCAGATTTGTCGGGTCCTCAGGATCTATAGGAGTATATAGACGGTATGCCTCTAGGAGCCGTTCGAGAAACGCTGAAGGCGATTCGTCTGGGTTTTGTTTCACCTCTGCTACTTTAGAAAGATTGGTGGGCTTGCGAGCTGCCCTCCTAAGACCCTCTAATAGAGCCTGGTGGTAATCGCTGAGTGCTCTCCTACCTTCCGCCGTTCCATAATCCCA
Source organism: Urocitellus parryii (assembly GCF_045843805.1). Lineage (NCBI taxonomy): Eukaryota > Metazoa > Chordata > Mammalia > Rodentia > Sciuridae > Urocitellus > Urocitellus parryii. Next base: position 170,506,135 of record NC_135531.1, on the reverse strand, counting down.
GTCTGGTCTTCTTTTAGGTAAAGCCAAGTTGATTACTTCCGTTTTCTCGTCATGCGTAAGAGAGTTTATTCCAGGCAGCGCTTTAGCTGCTTCTGCCAGGATTCGCTCCCTTTCCTCCGTAGTGAAAAGGGTATGCAGAATCTGTTGGCAGTCATCCCAGGTGGGGAGATGATTAAAAAAGACAGAATCAACCAGGGAAATCAGGGAACTAGGATCCACACTAAACGGGGGATTCTGGTTTTTCCAATTGTAGAGATCAGTTGTGGAAAATGGTACATATATGTAACGACCTTCTGGAACCTGGCGGAGAGGAAGGACAGGGGCGGGAGTCACCTCTTCCTCTGGGATAGAAATAGAAACAGTGCCTGCGGGTCTGCCTGGGGAGGGGATCGAATCAGGCCTTCCATAGGGGCGACCCTGTCGGGTATGAGGAGGGGATGGAACAGGGGCTGGCTTATTTGGGGAAGTGATAGCAGAAGGAGTGGTGGAATGAGGTAGTTGCAGCGGCTCAGGGGAGGGGCAGGGAGGCGGTGGTGCAGTTTTTGCAGCTGTCTCCATTGTTCCCGCACCAGCAGCAGGGAGATAAAGAGGAGCCCCAGTGTGGGGGGGGGGGGGAGGAGGAAATCCTCCTGAGCGTCCTGTAAAACAGGGCTCTTAATTGAGGGCTCCTGGGAAGTTTTTTTTGGTCACAATCAGGGCCTGCCCTCCCTGTCCATTCCGGACCATACAAACCTTCATCCAAGGGGGTGGATTAGTTGTTGCTTCTGCCCAGGGTAGGATATATCCTATTTGATCTGGGTGGCCGGGGTTGCCAAGAGTGGTATTAGTTACAGCCCATGCCACCTGGGGATCAAAGGTGCCCTCAGGGGGCCAGCCGACTCCAAAAGTGGGCCATTCTGCCTCACAGAAAGTTCGGAGGCGATTCTTGGTGATGGGATAATCATAGCTCTGCTTAACAAAAGAGGGGTAAAGTTTATCAAAATTCCTTAAAACACAGTTCAAAGGGCTATCAGGCTTACTTGCTTTATTACCCATTTTGATGTCCACTTTCCTTAAGTTTCACCACAGAAGTCACACAACAAAAGACAGAAAAAACATATAGAACACAGAACAAAACACAAGGAAACACAAACCCGGCACCGAAACAGAAAAACAGAGGAGCAATGCAACGTCTTGCCAAAGCTCCGGGGTAGGAGTGCGTGCGTGCCCGTCGGCACCTCTCTACCCTTCCAGAGGAATTCCCTACAGAACAGAACAGAAGACAGAACGATTTCTCGTTACTGTCCGGACAGGAGTATATGTGAGCCTCGCCAGGCCACCTCTCTGTCTTCAGAAGAGATCTCCCTTAACCAGATATCAGATGTTATAAAGGCGCCACTTACCTATGGAGGCCTCCTCCACCAGATGCTTGCTAATTGTTTTAGTGCGGCAGTTCACTCCAGCTCTCCGAGGACCAAAGGCTCACCCTGGGGCCTTGGAACGTCTCAAGGTGCGCACCCCCTAGAGTGGCTCTCCAGCCCGGAGCCCGGGAGCGAAGGTCCGACTTCAGAATTTCCAGCAGCCTGATATTGCAGTATGGTCCTGCAGTTTGATCTCGCTGGGGAACTCCAAAATGTTAGACCACGACGCAAGAAAAGACCACTGACTCCAATTAAAATCAAATTAAAGCAAGCTTATTATTTCGACCGGCCAGGCTGCCTTGCCCCTCAAAATCGTGGGAGCCAAGGACAGCCCCGAGGCTTCTTTGTGGCCCAGTTTTATAGCCCAAAAAGTTACACAAAATGGGGGGGGGGTTACAGATAACAACATTCTGAAGAGCATAACACAAGTTTACATTTTTGCTGGCCCCGGCATCAGAATTTATGGAGATCTTAGAGACTCAGAGAGGGTCGTTGTCTGGCCAGGGAGGGCCAGAATTTATGAGGCGTCACTAAAGTTTAGGAAAGGGTTGTTATATGGTCAGGGAAAACCGGACTTGGGTGAGTTCAGGGCACGGGCAGGCATTCCAATCAGCTTTACAACATCAACTAATGGCCAGGCCATACAGACATCCTGATATTTTTACAGAAAACAGAAATGAATCCTTCATAACTTGTGACAAGCTGGCTTCTAATCTAATGAGATAATTAGGCTAGGTATATCACTCAGGAGGGAAGGGAGCAGCTGTGTTTGCAAACAGTTTTCCTGAAGGGTAGTGTTGAAGGGGTGAGAGCCAAATATCTCAAGGGAGGTGTAGTTGTGTTTTTATAAATTGTAAGATGTTAGCACCTGGGTTGATTCCAACGCAGGTGGGGAAGGCCATTAGTGTACAAAAGCCTGAGAGGTCTCTAGTATAAGCAGCACCTGAAAGCCTGGGATTGGGCAGGACAGTTTCCAGGACAAGTGTGAAGTGGCAGTGCTCAGAGGGAGAGAACTTGGTTCAGCCTCCAGGGGCAGAAGGCAGAGGTCTTCCTTGGATGAGGTCTTAGAAATGGAGATAGGATTGGGCACTTTCACCTGAGGGCTCATCTGCTTTTTTTTTTTTTAATTGTTGTGTCAATTTTTATTGAGATACAATTAACATACAGTAAGATTTACTTTTTTGTGTATGTGGTGCTGAAGCCAGATTTAAAGTTAGGTAGTCAGTGTAGTTAGGTAAATCGGGTCTAATATCGAGTGAAATCTAAAATGGAGGCCATGCTGGGAATGACTCAGGGAAAACAGGACAACTCATGGAATGTTAATAAAGTTCCGAAAAGGCCCTAGGCCAAAGTCCACCTGGAAGAAATGTTAATGAACATCCCCCAACAGATTTGAAGACAGCCCATCCCAAAGAAATGTTAATGAAGCCCAGGATACAGCCCCCAACAGATTTGGAGATAGCTCATCCCAAAGAAATGTTAATGAACAGCAAACTTGACTCGGAAATGACCAGATTACTTCTTTGGCCCACCTGTGTCCCACCCCTCGGGCCTTCCAACCTACATTCCATTACTGAAAGAACTATAAAAAGGGGAGACAACTGCACTTCCAGGGATTCCACCTTCTGGGTCCCCTTCTTCCTCCGGGAGAAGTCTTTTCTTCTGTCCTTTAATAAATTTCTAATTTCTACTCTGACCTTGCCTCGGCGTGTGCTTCTTTGGTGTTATTCTTCAACATCGGGGAGCAAGAACTCGTCACAGGTCAACAGCGGTAACAGTGCTGGGGATTGAACCCAGGGCCTTGTGCATTCGAGGCAAGCACTCTACCAACTGAGCTGTATCCCCAGCCCTATCCTGCTTATGTTTATGACAAGGTCGGTGGCGCCTATGTGCCACAGACAGCAGCACCCTCCGGCTTGAAGGGAGGGCTACAGGTGCCCCAGACCCAGTTTGCCCAGTGAAGGTGGTATCATTCGTTCATGTGGCACTGCCTGTGGGTTCAGCACCTTAGGATTATGGTGAAAGTCAGGGTTCATCCTGGGTTGAGGCTGAGCTTCTGGGCACAGCTGGAGACGGAACAAGAAAGGGAAGGACTTCAAGTCAGTGATGACCAAGAAGATAAATGAAGAGTCAGTTAGTAAGCAAAGCCAAGGATAGAAATCCAAAGCAAAAACTAAAGGCAGGTCTAACCAGGTTACCCAAGCTACCTGGATTGACAGGAAGTGATACTTAGGGGTCTGGTGTCTTCCATCAGTAACTTAAGGCATTGTCTGGCTTGGAGTGAATGCAGAGCCAAAGGTGTGGCTGCTGGAACATTGAGGTGCTGGGCATAGTGAAGTGGGGAGGGGTCAGTCCCTGCAGGGCTCCTGGCTGTGAGAAGACCTGCCTTAGAGTCATTTGCAAATGAGAGGGAGCAGCCCAGGGCAAAGGGGTTGATCTTAATCTGGAAAGACAGCTTCTTGTACTTAGGAGCAAGATTCTCCAAGGAAGAGGTTTTCAAAAGGGAGTGTGGGAGGACACCCGGGACTAAGCAGGGTACAGCAAGGACTTCCTCAGGCTCCTCAGCCACTCCTGAGAAAGAAGGAGTCCTAGAGTTCAGCTTTCCATTGGACGGGGTGGGCGCGATGGGGTCAGGCATGCAGCCCTGCCCTCTGCCCAGCAGTGGCCTTGCCTGGAGTGCCCTCCAGGCTGTGCAAGGCCACTGGGGCGCAGCAGCTGTCACTCCGCCCCACACCTCGCTCCTGCTTCAGTGGCTTGTGCAAGTGCCAGCTCACGGAGTCCGGTCTTTGGTGGGAGATGGTTTAATGGAACTGAAGTTCAGCGCAATTTATTCCTCAGTTACTTTTCCAAAGATCACTGGACCATTGTACAGTGTTATATGAGTAATAATATGTGTTTTAAAATTATTATTTATTTTGATTCTCAGTTGTTGACTAAATAAATGTATCAACTTTTTAAGGTGTCATTTCAGATACCTGAAGTGTTTCTGTCATAGGTACAACATAGATAGGAGTTAGAATAAAGCTCACCCCATGCTGAAAATAATTCCTGTGACTGTGAGCCTTACTAATGCCTAAAGGATGCTTCAGTTCTCTGACTGTGATGTAACAAACTGAATCACGTGGGTACATTACCTATTGTGCACATAGAATGGAAAGAATGCATTTATTATATGAATACCATTCTTTTGGTTAAGTTGTCAACATGACCAACAATTTAATGATGGTGTAGAAAAGGAAAATTGACATTCAATTTCCTGATGAATAGATAAACTATTCCATTTTCATGAAAATCACCTCTATTTTCCATTTACTTCTGAACCACCAAGTGACTGATAAACTCAGCCTAATTCCATTTTAAGATTGGGATCCATCTCCTCACAAATTCATGAAAAGTTCATTTCTGTTTTACTATAAATTCCTGAGATTTCTCAACTTGTTTGGAATGCCTGCCCATGCCTTGAACTCATCCATGCCTGGGTCTCCCTGACCAGATAGCAACCCTCTCTTAAACCTCAGCAGTACCTCATAAATTCTGATATTGGGATCTGAATTTATTCCCTACCTTGAAATGTTAAGCCATGCAGATCATTGTATTATGCTTGTCAAAATCCTGTTTGCTATAAGTTCTCAAGACACCTCCCTTTGCAACTTTTTGTGCTATAAAATTTTTCTGGAGAGCTGGGGTGCTGATCTCTAGCCCAGGGTTGGGAGAGAGAGTCCTGGCCTGCTTTCTTTGTGTACACAATATAAACTTGCTTAATTTGATTTAAAATTGGAATCAGTGGTCTTTTCTTTGCTGAGTGGTTCAACAGTGAAAAAGAGTTTATGATCAAAATAGAGGAAAATGACTGCCTGATCTTAGAGTCTAAATGGCATGTGAATCCACATTCTTTCCTGGGTTTGTAATCGTTTACCCTCTTCACATGTTTGCTGTTGTTTTAACCAAAAATCTATTTATAACCTTTCTTTCCCATCTCTAAATCTGTATGATGCCTCAAGGAATAGCTCCAAATGTGTATAGCGCTCTCTCTCTCTCTCTCTCTCTCTCTCTCTCTCTCTCTCTCTCTCTCTCTCTCTCTCTTTCTTTCCCAGGAATCGAACTCAGGGACACTCTAGGACTGACCCACGTTCTCAGGGAATGGCCATTTCACAGCCCACAAGTTCACTAGTTATCACTGCTCAGCCACTGCAGATGCAGGAAGAGCAAGTGAGGGTCCAGGGTGTAGTGGTTTCTGTGGTCTGGCACAACCCAAAAACATCTGGTCAGAATGCCATGGGCCCAGTGCCCTCCACAGTTGCCCAGCTCTGTTCTGGGCTCTGAGCCAAAGTGCAGTCACTCCATGATCTCAGTTTAGATTAAAGAAGAATATGGCTTCTATGCTCTATGAGATAATTATTAGTCTGAATTTTGGAATAACCTTCCCTTTGCTTAATTTTGCTGATTTCACTATCTATGTATGCCTAAGCAGAATATTATATATATATAGAATTCCCCACTTTAGAAACTCTTATAAATAAATTTACATTTCCTTACCCTTTTTAATTACAGTTCTTTTTTTTTTTTTTGATAGTTACTCATGTGGGCTGGGGATGTGGCTCAAGTGGTAGCGTGCTCGCCTGGCATGCGTGAGGCACTGGGTTCGATCCTCAACACCACATAAAAATAAAATAAACATATTGTGTCCACCTAAAACTAACTAAATAAATAAAATATTTTTTTAAAAAAAAGATAGTTACTCATGTGTAGAAGTGAAACTAATTTCTTTTTTTCACTGGTGTACACAATTCCATTTTAATACTATAATTTTTTTTCTCCATTCTAAGGAGAAGAGGGTAATCTGGATAATATTGTAGTTCTATTTTCTCTTTAACTTTTGAGGAAACTTCATGTTGTTTTCCATTGGAATGGAGAAGCTGGTAAAGGACTAGCAAGACAAAGCAACAAAACAGAAATATATCCACTTTTATATGTCCAAAGTATTATTATTATTATTATTATTATTATTATCATCATCATCATCATCATCATTATTATTATTATGTACTGGGGATAGATTCCAGGGGTGCTTCACCACTGAGCTATACCCCAGTCCTTTTTACTATGTAGCTTTTTTTGGCTATTATTTCATAAAATAATAAGTTTAATTGAAAATGAGAGAAATTAGAAACCTGTGTACTACTTGTAGAATGTAAAATTTTGAAGCACTTATGGAAAACAATTTGAGGGTTGCTGAGAAAAATGAAAATTTAAAATACACCCTATGATCCAGCAATTTCACTCTGGATGGTTTCTGGATCATGGCTTCAACCAACTTCACACTGAAAATATATTTTAGAGATTGCATTTGTAATGAACGCATATAGACTTTTCTCTTATTATTCCCTAAACTAAGGTAGCATTTACATTGTATTAAGTATTATATAATCTAGAGTTGATGTGCGCAGTGTCTGCAGAATATGTGTAAGTTATATGCAAATGCTATGCTTTTTTTTTTGGTAAAGGACTTGAGAATCAGTAAATTTTGGTGTCTTTGGGGCAAAAGTCAATCCTCTGTGAATACCAAGGTTAAAAGTAAAAAAGAAAAAAAGTCGTCCAACTTATGAAATACATATACCCTTAAACTTTACTAGAGGAAAATATCTTTTGAAGTAATTAATAAAAATATTTAAAAGATGTGTAGGCATTCTCATTTTTGTTTTGTCCATTTAAGAAAAATGTTACCTGTGAGGGGAAAAAAAAATGTGATTCAACTTAAAATTGAAAGAGACTCTTCTCAATTACATATACATTAGCTCCATATGTGAAATAGTTTAGATGCCTAAATACTTATAGCAGTTTTATATACTTAATTTTTAGGAAGATATATTTGTTACAACATTTGCAATTTTGATGTTTCAAGGAGCCAGATGCCAATTATTCTGATATTGCTGAAATTAGAGGCAGACTTCGGAGATAATTCCAAAATCAGCAACTGGGTTTTTCCATCTTTCATCAAAAAACCACTCTGTGTCACTTTCATACTGGATGGACCAGGTGATGCAGCCTACAGGACACTGCTCGAGTAAACACAAACAAGATAGCTAGAGCAGAGTGAGGACCCGGAGCACACTCCATACCATCATTTTCATCTGTTACTAAATGCAAAGGAAGTGTTCTGTGCTGAATTTTGTAAGTTCATAAAAGAAGAGAAATACGCAATTTAACCAAGTAGACAACTTTTCAGACTTTTATTACCACTCTCGGCAATTGAAACTCCTCTTTTTAGGCCAGGTAGTACACTGAGAGTAATTTGGGGTTCCGTCCATATTTTAGGTACATGCGAAGCCCTGGGAACATGACATCCATAGCTATCTTAGTGTTACCTGGATCCAGGGCCCTCCAGCTGCTTCTCCAGTGAAAGACCTCTGGTTTCTTCCAAAGACATTCAATGTTGAAACACTCCAAGCATCTGGATTTATTCTTCAGTTAGGAGCTTCATTGGATTTTCACATGTGATGTCGCCAGAGAACAAGGGAAACAGGTTGTGTGTCTAGTTTATGATGCCTCCTGCAGCAGGTATCTCAGTGCTGCAGAAACATGAACATAAATGCTGGGCCCAAACTCCAATCTAGTGGGTTCCTTTTGCAGTGGCTGCATCTGGACATCTGTTGAGAGCTGTGCTGCCACCTTGTTGATCGTAAATGACACCATGTTACATATGCAAGTGCACACTGACATCATGACATCATGTCCTGCTCTTGTGGTCCATGCTTTAGCCAGGGGAAGCCCCAAGTAAATGGTGCTAAAAGGACAATTTGTCTGACTGCTGCATGTATCATAGTTGAAATTGATGCTTCCATGGAATTAAAATTCTTCTTTCTAGACCAGGCACTGTGCACATAATAATTTAGAGGTTCTATCCATTCTAGGTAAGTATGAAGCCCCAAGGACCTAATGTCACCACTTAAAGACAGCCCACATCCAAGGGATGACTGTGGCAGTTTTAAGGGTGTGGAAACCTGGGTGTGGAACCAGAGGCCTGAATAAAATCACACTAAAACTGAATGTCCTTGGAAGGCTGAGGCAGGAGGATTGCAAGTTCAAAGCCAGCGTCAGCAAAAGTGAGGTGCTAAGCAACTCAGTGAGACACTGTCTCTAAATGAAATTCAAAATAGGGCTGGGGATGGGGCTCAGTGGTCGAGTGCCACTGAGCTCAATTCTTTATACCCACTCTCCCCCCACAACAAAAAACAAAACTGAATGTTAGACTGGCCATGGACAATATGTGGATGTGGAAAATGCAAAGAATTTTTCAAATAACTCTGTTCCTGGAACCACAGCAAATTTAAACAAGGCCAAAAAAGTATAATTGTGGGAAGATATGGAGGGAAGCCAGCTTCTTTAAGTACCATATGTGGGAAACTTTCTGCATTAATTAATGATTACATGGTTTTCCCAGAAATCTTTATTTTTTTTTAAATACCTGGTGTTGAACTCAGGGGCACTCTACCACTGAGCCACATCCCAGCCCTATTTTGTATTTTATTTTTAGAGATAGTGTCTCACTGGAGTTGCTTAGTGCCTTGCCATTGGTGAGGCTGGCTTTGAACTTGTGATCCTCCTTCCTTACCCTCCCAAGCTGCTGGAATTATAGGTGTGCACTACCACATCTAGCATAATAGGGAAGAAATTTCTTAGTTTTGGGCTCAACATTCTCACATATATAAATAAAAGAGAATTTTCAAGGTTTAAACACAGGTTTAATCATTTCACAGTATGTTCATATATAAAAGCATCAAGTTGTGTACAGTAAATTTCTACAATTTCACTTGTCAAGTGTGATATTCAAGCTGGGGAAGGATGAATTCTGAAACATTTTATTAAAAACAAAAATATTTTATTGAAAATAAAAGGAGGGAAGAGATACACGATTTCTTGTGACTAAACATAGTTACTCTTTGGGAAGAAGATGATTACTTCTAATTTGTAGTGCAATGCTGTCAGAGACTTCTTTCTTCTTTGCTTCTAAGTATTAAGACATATCAAACTCTTACTTGATTAGAACCCACAACAAAGAACTGATTAAGACCATATATTTTACACACACACACACACACACACACACACACACACACACACACACACTATATCTGTCCTCTTTGTATGCTAGAGAGAAAAAAATTAATGGGCTTTTAACTTTCTTAATGTAATTAATAAATAAACAAATTTACTTGATTATTCAGCTCATCTCAACTGGTCAAATTGATTCTGTTTAAAGTTGCAGGTATCCCATTTAGACCCCTAAAAAGTCATCTTCGTTTATGTGTTGGGAATGATGAGTCAAAATCAAGAAGCACCTTCTGCTGTGATCTCATTAAAATTCTGGGAGCACTGAGAGCATCCTTGAACCTGAAGTCACTCAGGGAACTGACTTCTCCCTGTGCTACCCTCCCATAAACACACCTTTCCCTCTACCCACTTCTTGTCTGTTTTCCAGGAACAGACTGATTTGCAAAATTGTTTCAATTTTCACACACTCATCTTATCAGTAACCAATCTAAGGTTTACTTTTCATGTAGTTTCAGGGTCTGGTCTAATCAAAACTGAAGAGTGAACTAATTAAGTCTTTGCATGATAAAGTGCAAAATTTAGTCAAATTCAGGTAGTTTTGCAAAGTTTTTTTTTTAACATAAATTATCATGCAAGTATTAAATGGATGTATTTTGTGTTTCTTATGTGAAACCAGAAAACTAATGAGCAGAGTGAATCACTGAGAAATAGGTGAATCCATGCTGTTGGGATTTTTCATTTAGAAGTAGCTAAACATTTAATACTATTGAATTTAAGATGAAACATGGGGATCTATAATTATGGGCTCTCTTAAAATGTCATCTTTCAGTCAGGGTTATTATTAGTTTATATTAAACCAAGTCTATGAGTTCACAGTTAATTTGGTGCTTTGTGAAATTCATTTCACCTAACACATAATTAAATCAAACAGAAATGCCACAATGTTTTCACTGTGAGTTTGTTGACTCTAGGTTGGGTTGTGTGTGTGTGATGCTGGGGATTAGAACTCAGGGCCTTGTGCATGCAAGGCAAGCACTCTACCAACTGAGCTATATCCCCAGCCCAACTCTAGGTTTATTTACCCCCTACCACAGTCTCATATAAAATTTCTGCTTTTTTTCTTTGCACAATGTAAGTAATTGGGAAACTTTATTAAAACCATAAAATGATCAATTTGCAATGAATTAAGAGTAATGCAGTTATTAAATTCAAGATGAATAAAACAGACAGTAATGCTTACTAACTTTGGTTTGAGTCAGGATTTAATAGGCCTCTGATTTTATACACAGTGTTTTTCCTCAGGATTGTTCACTGGCTAGGCAATGCACTTGAGAGCAAGAAGAGATGTCATGTTCAACTGTATCAGTAAGATGGCAAGGCTCTGGGTCACCACAGAAACATTGTTGCTTTCAACAAAAGCCATAGACATATAGCTACTGTAAAATGAAAGCATACAATTGGGGACACACAAAACCATGTTTGTACAATGTTGCAATGGAGGCATAGATGTATCAATGAAGAACCTACTGTCTCATTCCATCTTAATATTTGCTTCTTTTTTCTCTTGTGGCATTGCATATAAAATATATTAAAATTTATGGCAGAGGAACAAGTCCAGATTCTTGGGTATTTTAGTATTAAATGTCTTCAAAAGAAATCTATGTCCATCTGAATAGGGATGTGTGTGGGCTCTATCTCATTCAGTGAGGAGATCCACGGAACAGGGTAGAGGAGAGTGTGGCTGCAGAGTCGCTAATCAAGATCTTTGCAGACCAATCAGGGAGCAGGTCTGATTTTATTGTGCAGTTACCATGTATATATACTCAGGGAGCAGCTAAGCAGATCTCAGGCAGCCACCAATGCAATGCAACTGTCCTTGTAGTGACCAGTGGAGGAGCCGGCTGTGGAGCAAGCACAGCAACTGCAACAGGAGGCCAAACGCCCAGGGCTGTGCCTTCCTTCCGTTTGCCACTAACTGGCCAAGCTTGGGGGAGTGGCCTGCCACTCAGACACCCTTAATAGACGCCAGGTATGCAGTACTCTATGCACTTGTTCCCACAGGGATGAACTGTTATGATCAGCTAGTTATCCCCAGGGTACAGATGTGCATGGGTTAACTAGACACATTTTAAGTTCTTTGGATCTTATATTTAGTCACCTTATATTTAGAGCCTCATTTTTTTTTAGTACACTACCTGGCCCTAGAAAACAATATCCACTTCAACAGGAACATCAGCTCCCAAGAGTGGTCAGTAAAGTCCATCTAAAATGATGTCTATGTAAGCTAGGTATATAGCACAGGCCTGTAACCCCAGCAACTGGGGAGATTGAGGGAGGAAGAACTGAAGAGCAGCCCTAGCAGTTAGCAAAGCCTTAAGAAACTTAGCAAGACCCTGTCTCAAAATAAAAATAAATAAGTAAATAAATAAATAGGGCTGGGGATCTGGCTCAGTGCCCCTGGGTTCAATCCCCAGTACCAAAATAAATAAATAAATAGGATGTCTATTTAGTGGAAGTACAATCACAATTTCAGTATGAAATTGTTCTCACTAGCAGATGGAAGATGGCAGAGGATCTAGACTGCATGGTGTTCTAAATCAGTGTTATTGGGTCTAAGGGGACAATGTTCATCTACCTGTACAAAATCATAAGTTTACATGGCATTTCCTGAGCTTTCAAGTAAGAAATCCATGCACAGAGAAGTTATTTGTAAAGAACATAGAACAATTAATTGTTGTGATTTGGAATTAAATCTGCAGTCTGCCTCCAAAGTCAGCAATCTTAGTAACAAATTAGTATGTAGCCCTTGGAAATTCCACATTTGTTATTATATTGTAGCAAATTTATTTAAGTATATAAAAAGTAAATTAATGGAATTACTGTTATTTTTTATTTATGAGAGCTGTCTTTGATGGGGAACAAACTGAATAGAGAATTTCTTTTCATTTTAAAGTTAAGGAAAACACATAGTTTTCTAAAATTATTCAAAATGGGCAAAAATTTAGATAAATAAAAATTAACAGAATCTATGCTCCTTTAAAAATGATCATTAATAGCTTTAAATATATTTCCATCTCTTGATGTTGAAAACAATATGGATTTCTCCATTTTCATTGTCATTCTTTTGCTTCTGAAGGAGCTGAGACTCACCTTCACATTGAGACCCCACCAGGCAGCTGCTGTGGGGAACAGAAATGCACACCTCAGCGAGACCTGAGGCTTAGGAAGACAGAAAAGACGGAATCAAATGCTATGCAAGGGTAGAGTCTAAAGGAGGTTCACAGGTATGCCATCCGAACCAGCAGAGCGATGCTCCAAGACTCCCTAGGTGAACACCTAGCATGTCCATTTGCAGAGGAGAAATTGAGCTGGAAGCACTAGGGAACGTTTGCAAAAATGCAGTGGTGATCTTCACCTGCCAATCTGCCAGACTGGATTTCCATGATGGAATTTGGATGTGAGCATGCTGAGAAGGAAAGTGGGCATGTGGCTAATGTCTAAGGAGCGCAGCCTGTGGCTTTCGCACTGCACGGTATCTCCCTATCACCCTCCCCAGGGCTCCCTGCACCTCCTTGTTTCTCAGGCTGTAAATGAAAGGATTCAGCATGGGGTTGATGACTGCGTAGAACAAGGAGATGAGCTTCTCCCCCTCCGCGGAGTAAAGGGACTTGGGCCTCAGGTACCTGATCAGCCCCGTCCTGTAGTAAATGGTCACCACAGTCAGGTGGGAGGTGCAGGTGGAGAAGGGTCTTTTGCCCTCCGCGGAGTCCACCCTCATCACAGCCAGCAGGATGCGAAGGTAGGAGAGCAGAATGAGGAGGAAGGGTACCATCACGGTTCCAGCGCCCCCTACCGCCATCATGGCTTCCTGCAGCGTCGTGTCTGCACAGAACAGATGCAGAAGGATCGGCAGCTCGCAGAAAATGTAGTCCACCACGTAGGGACCGCAGAGTGGGAGGACGAAGCAGGAGAGCGGCACCACCGAAGCGAAAAAACCCAGCGCCCAGGCGCCCAGCGGGCCAGCTCAGGAGCAGCAGGTTTCGCAGCGGGTGGCAGATGGCCATGTAGCGGTCCAGAGCCATCACTGCCAGAAGGAAGCTCTCCGTGCACTCGAGGAACAGGGTGAGGTAGGTCTGAGCAAGGCAGAAGGCGTAGGAGATGACATTCCTGCTTGTGAGGAAGTTGAAGAGCATCTTGGGCACCACCAGCGTGCTGAAGAGGACGTTCAGCAAAGCCAGGTGACAAAGGAAGAAGTACATGGGCGACTGCAGAGAGACATCGAGGACCACTAAGGTGACAACCGCCGTATTCCCGAAGCAGCACGTCGGGTAGACCAGAGAGAGCAGGAGGAACAGGGGGAGCTCGGCCTGGGGGTGATTGGAGAAGCCCACAAGCACCAGCTCAGAGACAACGCTGGCGTTGGCCAGTCTCATGGCCGCCACTGACCAATGCCTGTGGCAGGGAGGAGAAAGCAGCATCTGAGGAAGGAACCCTGGGGTCGAGCCAGTCCCCCTGCACTCGGCTCCACTGCCAAAGTCAGTGCGTTTTAAACAGAAGTGGCAACCGTTTGTGAAATCTCCTTGGACAGCAGAACACTCGAGCACAGCACTCTCACCCCGTGGCCTGCCTTCTGGCAAAGCGGAACTTTACTTGGGTATTTATTTTAATCACATATATGACGCAAGGCAGATCTTTAGGTTTCAAGCTGAGCACTTCAGCCACCTCTGCTCACTATTTTCCATGTATCCAGTGCATCCCTATATTTTGCCAATCAAATGTTTTAGGTTCAATAAAATAAGGTGACTTGTCCAACATCACACATTGAAAATTTGAAGGCTGAAAATAATTCCATTCTCCTCTAACTACAGTAAAAACAGAAATGACAGAATAGTTTTCCCTTATCATGACAAAAGGTTTGTTTTTTTCTTCCTGATCCCTAAGGAAAATAAATTATCATCTCATATTTGTGGAACACTACAGCTAATTGGTCTATTTCAACCATCTTAGTGTTAGTAAAAATAATATAGTTAATTATCCAAACAATGGAGCTTTTGAATTTCTAGGAATTTCTAGTCATGATCTCCGAGTACATAATACTGTCATTTCAAACCTAGGCCTTTTGATTACTCTAAGCAATGTGGGATTGGCTCTACCGGACTGTGTTTCCCAAATATGCCCACATCTACAGCAATACACTTTCTATAATCTTTAAGAAAATATGAATTTCATGTTCCTGCTTGTGCTGAAACAGAAGCTGTGGACAGGTCACATGAAGTGCAGATCGTCTTCTAAGACACACATATGCCAATGTCCGCTGCTGCTACCATGCAGCATAGCACCAAAGGGAAACAAACAGAGCTTCTGAGATATTTTTTTTTTCCTCCCAGTGCTGGGGATCCAAGCCACAACCTCATTCCTGCTAGGCAAGTGGCAAGTACTCTACCACTGAGTACATTCCCAGTCCTGTTCCTGAGATTCTTTTTTTTTTTTTTTTTGTAATGTGGATTTTGAGACAGGGCCTCCCTAAGTTGCTTAGGACCTCACTAAGTTGCTGAGGCTGGCCTTGAACTTGTGATCCTCCTGCCTCAGCCTCCTGAATTGCTGAGATTACAAGTTTGTTTCACTCTGCCCAGCTCTGAGAATATTTTGAATTATAGCAGTGCAGAAATCATAAATCATGGAGCCCAAGATTCACATAAACTCAGACATCACTCTTTTCTCCACTGAGTTCTATTTCTACTATTTTTCTCTTTGTCCTGTTTAAAATCCCCCCTTTTGTAGCTTCCCTGTTTGATTCTTTATGAAGGATATTTCTAGATTTTTCCATCTACTCTCTTCTCAGTGTTTTTCCATTTTGCACAGCCTGCATCAAACAATGAGCAGGACTACTTGACACCAAGCCACACGGTGGGGGAGGATAAAAGGGAAACAGAGGCCCAGATGAAGCCAGAGAGGGAGAGCTGGAACTGGAGGATGCCCACGGGGAGGGAGGCACTTGGGGAGAGGAGTCTCCATACTTGCTTGATTTTAGATGTTAGGCAACATGTTCATTCATAGTTGGTACTGGTACTTCGTAAATGAATTGTCCTGAAAAGGATCAAATTTTCAGATCTTTACCTATTAAAGAGGTGGTATGAAGAGCACAGCTTTGTCAGCCACTGGGGCTCCTCACAGTTAAGCTTAGCTAGAAATTGTCTCTTCTTCACAAGGTGCTTCTCAGCACTGTGGAACTCAGGTTGCAAAGAATGAGAGGACCATTGTAATAATCTGCAAAGCCCATTTCTCGTTCTTAGTCAAGTTTATAAGCTATTCACATCCTCTTATTCCCTTCCTTACTCCCCCCCAAATTTATATTGCATTCACTGCAAGGAAATGAGAGTGAAGTGAAGGAAAGATGCTTTCTAGGCATTATAAATTGGAGTAGAGACTTCAGTGAGTTAAGTGAAATATATTAACAGCCGAAGTTTTAGCTGAATCCCAAAGGGAACCAGTTAACTTCATGTAAAAAATAAAAACTAATTAATTATTGTGCCTCTTACTTTTGATGCAGACAGCTCATTAATGCAACTTTAATTTCCTACTGATGGTTCCAGGTGTTGACTTTGTTACTTCTCTGTGAGGAACATCTTAATTTGGAATTTTAAATTCAAAAAATTTAAAACTAATATGTTAATGACATATTTTAAGACATACAAATTTTCTGAACAGAAATTTTGCAAAATCCTGGGTAAATTCAATTATGTTATAAATATAAGTAATACAATTAACAAAGAAATGTTATGTTACTTAAGTGTGGATAACTCTTTTGTGGTCAGACATATGCCATTCTCCAAAGCAAGAACACTGGCAAGGGCTGGGGTTGTGGCTCAGTGGGAGAGCGCTTGCCTAGCATGTGTGAGGCACTGGGTTTGATCCTCAGCACCACATAAAAATGAAATAAAGATATTGTGACCACCTA
Organism: Urocitellus parryii; assembly: GCF_045843805.1. Classification (NCBI taxonomy): domain Eukaryota; kingdom Metazoa; phylum Chordata; class Mammalia; order Rodentia; family Sciuridae; genus Urocitellus; species Urocitellus parryii. Next base: position 170,489,725 of record NC_135531.1, on the reverse strand, counting down.
TAACTAAAATATATATACATATTTTTTTAAAAAAGAACACTGGCAAAATAAAGCTCCTGGGTGGACTTCCATAACAACCCTTTAACAAACTTGAATCACAGGCAGAAAAATTTACTTAATTCCATATAAATTAATAAAAATAACTGTTTGTTTTTTGTTGATACTATTGCCCATTCCCTTTAAAAGTTGAGTTTTTGAGCATCAAATTATCTCCAGACAAAATTAGAGGGAACAAAGGCAAATTTCCGATTATATACAAGATGCTCATGAAACATATAACTGAAGGGGCAAAGACACCTCACCTGTCCATGTGTTCATCACAATGCATTACCATGCAGTGATAAGCACTATGACTTATAGCAGGGTAAAATAAAGAATAGCCAAAGTACCGGCCTTGATCAAAGTCGAGCAAAGACTTCGTAAAGTTTCGACAGGTGAGAGGGTACCTGGAGAAATGGAGGATGCCGTAGGTGAGGAAGGATTACTGGAGGGCAGTGTGGAGAGTTCACAGCCCCCCCATCCATGAACTCGCTCTTCTGGGGCTGGGACGATGGAAGAAAGAGGTTCAGGGCACACAGGATAGTGGCCAAGCTGAAACAGCAGGTCGGTGTGTCTCAGATGCTCCTAACGGACGTGGGGAGTTCAGATTCTGTTTTAAGTGAACCCTCGACCATGTCCTCTGTGTGTGTTTGTGTGTGTGTGTGTGTGTGTGGTATGAGTCTTCCCTTCCTGAACACCTGAGTGCTTCCTTTTTCTGCATAATGTCAACTCAGCAAACCACCACACTCAACAGGAGGCAATGTGACTGCAAACTATCACTGTGACCATCTTACAGAGCGTGCTGTCCCCACACATTGATACTCTACGATGTGCAGTTCTGTAGTGTCCCTGTGACCATCAAAGTGCTTTTTAATCTTTAGTCATCTTAAAGTAATTCATATACAAACACAATCTCACCATGTGACTGTGAGCGTAGATGATGGGAACACAACACAGCCACCCTCTCCCAGCTGTAGTGACAGATCCTTAACTTGCCCTCTGTGGGGCTGAGGGTCTTGTACTTTGAGGTCCACTCCCAAAGATCTTGTCACTTAGCCTCGTCCCTGGAGGATGTCTGGCCTCAGCCAAGTGTCCTCCAGTGGGTCTTTCGTGGTTTCATTGCATAGGCTGAAGGTGAAGGGATTTGGGAGAGGTGCCATGACCCTGGAGCTTCCTGTCCATGACAGGCTGCTCATCTGAGAGGGGATGACTCAGGCAAAGCTGGGGGTCCCACAGCCACAGAGACCACTGAGCAGAGAGAGGTGCTGCTGCCATGGGCTGCCCTGGGCCTCAGCCCGAGGACCCCTGCAGAATGGTGGAGATGGTGTGGACCTAGGAACCTCTGTGAATGCCAGGACTTGCTCAGAGGGACAAGGGACTGAGGAAGCCCAGGGGCTCATGGCACCAGTGTCCACACAAGTCCAAGGGAGGAGCGGCGCTTCCACAGAGAGAGTGATCTGTCAACCTGGACCACAGAGCAGCAGCCCTACCTTGAGGATGATAAATGGAAGGGTGAGGAGAGAGCCACCCACCCCAGAGGGGACGAGGAGGTGGATAGAAGGAACTGGTCTTCTTTGCAGGGTACTGAAAGGGGCTGCAAATGGCCACACAGTGGTCATGGGATGCGACAGCCAAGGGAATAACTCAGAGCCTCCAGAAAGAAAGTAAACAGGACTGGGTGAAGCACCCAGCAAATGAGGCTCTTTTCTGCTGGAAGGAAGCCTGCTAACCTCACAGAACAGCATGGGCTGTGGTTAATATTTCACTGAAGGTGAGAAATACTTGGAAGAGAGGAGCCTGCCCAACAATTAGGACAGTGATGTCAAGCACTGCACCAAATAGGTCATTAAAAACATCCAGAAGAGGCCCCGGGCCCTGGTGCTGGGCACCCGGTAAGAGTGAATTTCACAATGCTCAGTGCATTGTCATGATAAAAGCACTCAAAAAACTTGGGATAGAAGGAAATTTCCTCAACTTGTAATAAGGGACATGTATGAAAATCCACAGTCAACATATTACTCAATGGTGCAAGACAGAAACCTCTTCCATTACAATCAGGAGCAAGACATGTGTGATTGTTTTCACCACAGGGTAAAACTAGAAACTCTTCTTTTCCAAAAAGGATATTTTATTTTTAATTGTACATATTTATGGGATACACTGTGATATTTCACTACATGTGTACAATGAGTAATAGATCAGGGCAATTAGCCTCTTATCCTTAAATGTTTATCCTTTCTTTGTATTGATAAGCTTTGAACTATTCTCTTCTAGTTCATTTCAAAATACTTAATAAATAGGTTGTTATTTATTAAGTAGTATAGAGAAGTATTATAGAACTCTAGAACTTATTCCTTCTAACTATTTTGGTTCCCATTATCCTAGCCCCCACTTTCCTCCCTGCTCTACTGTTGGAATAACTTTCGGTTCACAGCTAGCAGCTACAAGCAGCTCAGAGTGCTAGGAAAACCTATGCTAGGTAGTACAGACCTGACAGGAACACCAGCAGGATAGGGCACCCTGCTCTAGCCAGCCGTCTGTGAATCCACATCATCAGCACTTGTGGTCAGCATTGTCAAGCTACCAGACTACCAGGTCAGGAAACCAAGCGTCAAGTGCTTCAGGGCATGTAACTCCCCAAATCATAGTCCCTCTCCCGTAGGGTCAAAGACCCTTCCAGCCTGCCTTCCATCATGACAGCAAGATTTAGTGCTTCCTCATAGTGTGGTTACATTAGGCATAAGATGATTGGCTTATAGATGTTAAGGTGCTTATGTGTGATTGGCGGGCACACCCTACCTGAACCCTATAACAGCAGTATGCATTCCAAAAATAAACGAGCTGGCCTGGAGGTCAACTGAGATTGTCACCTGCCAGCTCTCACCAGCTCCCAGCATCCCTGTGTTGCTTTGACACCGCGTCTCTATCCCCCACCCCCACCCCCCACTGAAATAGCTGAGTAACCATCAACCACACTAGGAACTCAGGAACTCATACACTCTACCCATCCTCTATGAACACTACTCTGTTTTCTCCTTTAAGAAATCAACTTTTTTAGCTTCCAAGTGTATAACTATGAAACTCGTTAAAATCCTCGGGGAAATGCTTTATGACATTCATTTGGCAAGGATTTCTTGATATAAGATCAAAATAGCAGGCAACACAAGGAACAAAGGAAGTAAATTGTGTTTCACCAAATTAAAAACTGTGCATCAACAGACACAATCAGCATGGTGAAAAGGCAATTCGTGGAGTGGAAATAATTATTGCAAATCATATGTCTGGTAAAGAAGTCATATTAAGAAAATGTAAGGAACCTGCAAAGCTCAACAATAAAGAAAACAAGTCAACCTAAGAATAGCTATCCAAGTCAACAATGGGCAAAAGACTTGAACAGACTTTCTCCCAAGAAGATATACAAATGGCCAATAGACACATCAAAACCTATTCCACATCACTCATTATTGAGGGAATGCAAATCCAAAGCTCAATGAGACACCACTACATATCCAAAAGGATGCCAGTTATTCAAAAGGCCCCCAAACTGTAAAATAACAAGTGTTCATAGGATGTGGATAAATTAAAGCCCCTGAGCATTGCTAGTGATGACAGTATGAGGGTCCTCAAAAATTAAATGTAAATATCTATCAATTTTAGAAGATTAAACCTTATGGCATGTCATTTTAACTACTGGTATATACCTAAAGGAATTGAAATCAAACAGATATTTGTAAACCAATGACTATAAAACCATTATTCCTTTTAACCAAATGGTAGAATGACTATGGGAATCTAAGTCCATTGGCAGAGAGCAGGTTAGCAAAGGAGTGTGTGTGTGTGTGTGTGTGTGTGTGTGTGTGAGAGAGAGAGAGAGAGAGAGAGAGAGAGAGAGAGAGAGAGAGAGAGAGAGATTAGTTAGCCTTGTAAAAGAAATGAAATTCTGATGTGTGCTGCAATAGCAATAAACCTGGAACTGTATGCTAGGTAACCTGACCTGGATGCAAGAGGACTGGCATCTTTACAGGAGCAGCCTGGAGGAGCACAAATCCCCTGAGGCAGGTGGTGCAAGGGCTGAGGACTTTCTGTCCCAGGGGGCGTGGAGTTCCATTTTGAGAGGATGCATGTCTCTGGACAGGGAACGTGGGGACAGCTGTCCACAGGTGAATGCACCTAAGGCCACTGGACTGTGCCCTGCAACAGGGAAAACACAGATTTTATGTTGTGTGAATTTTGCCCCAGTAAAGTTATCATGAATGGATCATGTATGGATCAGTTTTTGTATAAAAAAAAGACATATATATATATACTAATTTAGAACCTTCATGTGAGTCTATGTGCAAAAAATGTGGTAAGGTTATTGACAAATAAACCATTTATTGTCTTCCCCATGTTCTTTTCATATTTACCTAGGTTGTCTACACTGGCTCTCATTAACTCTGAGTAACCTTGCACTTAACAGGATAAAAATACATATTAAGCTTGAGAAATAATGACTGAATCTCTGAGCTCTATGCAGCCCCTGCCTTGCTTACGCTGTGGCCTCAGACCTCCCTTCTTATCTCCACCATGTAAGAAGTTAGAATAAGGTATTCTAGATATTTTTCATCTATACAATTTTGTTATCCTGCTGACAAATAGCTGAACTTATCTTCAACCTTGAAGAAGTTATATGGTAATCTTACTTTGGCATGCTTTTGAGTTTTATTTGAAAGTTTCAGGAAAAGGGAAAATTAAAAAAAAAATGTGAACTTTTTAACACATTTTTGAACACTTTCAAATTCTCCCCAGAACATTGTTATACCCACATGTGAGTAATACAAAAGTATGCATTTACAGAAGATATTTCACAAATGAATCTAACTTACAAGTACAAGAATTGTTTCAGATGCTGCAGGGCATGCTGGTGCACACCTGTAATCCCAGCAGCTCAGGAGGCTGAGACAGAAGGATCGCACATTCAAAGCCAGCCTCAGCAACGTCAATGCATTAAGCAACCCAGTGAGACCCTGTCTCTAAATAAAATACAAAATAGGGCTGGGGATGTGGTCAGTGGTCAAGTGCCCCTGAGTTCAATCCCTAGTTCAAAAAAATATAAATAAATAAATAAATAAAAACAAAAAGAATTGTTTCAGTTGCATTAACAAATCAGAAACTATTTAAATTATATTATTTAATCCCTCCCGTTTTCCTCAACTAATGGAGGCATACCAAGACAACCAGCAACAGAAATATAAGTAAAACAGCCACAGGAATGACCTACTCTGCAAATTCTGTATCATAGGCAATGAAGTTTACCAACCGATCGCAATAGGGGATGCAATACAATTTCAAGTAAAGGAAAGTAGTGTTTGATACAGGAGGTCCGGGACATGCAATTCCCCGGGAAATGTGGAGAGCCACCTTATCTGGGGACAGTGAGGGGGAGGGAGCTGCTACCAGGAGCTGCCTGACTGCCATCATCCCCATCTGCAATCTGGCCAGCTGCTCTAGAGAGGCTTTTCTTCGGAAGTTCATGCCCACTAACTTCATCACTAATCATATTCCCAGGTTTTTCTCATGACAACATAGCAGAATAAAACGGTGACTTCCAGACGTTATACTGGGGGAACTCTAGCTCCCTTCCGCTGGCCAGCCATGATTGAACTCTAGGAGAGTGCTCCAGATGTGCCCTAGAAGCTTGCTGGCAAGTGAGCAGACACTGCTGGGAAGACCAGGAACACGAGGAAGATTATTAGGACTCACTCTTCCGATTAGAAGAGGAGAGTCAGACTTTCAAAATCGGAGAAGCGTAGGGCATTCGCAGTTCACAATGAGGAATCAGTTAGATCCTCAAGAGACGAGGAGCAAAGAGGAGCAACTGAACCCACCAAATGCAGACGCTGTAGCTTTGCGGTTTCTTTTGTCACAAGCTACAGCATGCCTGACAAATGCAGCACGTGTCTTATTTCTCATCTGTCAGCCTCTGTTGGAGAGTCTGACGGGCATTAAGAGGTCAGAAAATTAACTCTGTGCAGTTAGAAGACAAATGCTTTTGCAGCCCGTCCTGAGGGCACCTTCGTGGAAGTGTCACCTTGGGCACATGTTTGACCCTAGTCTGCTAGGGCATTTCGCCAGGGCGTCTCTGAGCGAGCCTTTCACTTTCTCGTTGCGCAGACTGTATATGAAGGGGTTCAGCATGGGCGTGACGATGGTGTTCAGCACGGTGGCGAACTTGTTCACGTCCATCACGCCGCCCTTCCGCGGGCGCACGTAGATGAAGATGGAGCTACCACAGTACAGCATTACCACCGTGATGTGCGAGGCGCAGGTGGAGAAGGCCTTGCGCCGGCCCTGCGCCAAGGGCATCCTGAGCGCTGTGATGATGATGCAGGTGTAGGACACGCCGGTCAGGAGCAGGGAGCCCAGGAGCAGCACCGCCGAGGAGACGAAGTCCGCCAGCTCGGCCAGAGAGGTGTCCGCGCAGACCAGCTTCAGCACCAGGGCGCTGTCGCAGAAGAAGTGGTTCACCACGTTGGGCCCACAGAAGGGCAGGGGGGCCGTTAAAACTGACGGCGCCAGGATGGACAGAAAGGCACCCATGTAAGACCCCAGGAGCAGCGCCACGCACATCTGTTCATGATGAGCGCATACCGCAGTGGATTGCAGATGGCGACGTACAGATCAAAGGACATGACTGCCAGGTGGAAGAACTCGGTGGACCCCAGGAGGAAGTAGAAGAAAGACTGCGTGAGGCAGCCCACAAAGGAGATGGCTTTGGTGAGGGAGAAAGTGTTGGCCAGCATCTCAGGCACCACCGTGGAGGTGATGGCCACCTCGAGGAAGGAGAGGTTGGCTACGAAGAAGTACATGGGTGAGTGCAGGCGACGGTCACAGCCCACTAGAAGGATGATCAGGGTGTTGCCAACCAGAGATGTCAGGTACATGAGCAGGAACACATAGAAAAGAAGAATGTTCACGGGTTTCTCATTCTGAAACCCAAGCAGGATGAACTCAGTGACCCTGGTCAGGTTGTTCCCATCCATGCAGCTTCCACTTCCACCTGTAGTGAAGGAAAGAGGGGTTCGTTGTCCCCTGGAGGCACCCATCCTATCTACATGGATTAAGCCCCTTTTGTTTTTATGGAGGGAATCATAATGAAAGCAAATGATTATTTTCCAGTGTTCAAATAGGCCCTGAGATGAGCCAGGGAAGATAAGAGAGCTCAAAGCTGAGATGCCCTCTTAATAGGAATGAGTCTCAAGGACTTTATGACAACTTCCACCTCTCCTTAGGAAAGCTGTGAACCTCTTGTGATGGGGAATCCAAGGGCTCTCAAGACCTGTGGACAACTGCATGGACATACTATAGTGTCCCTCACCCTCTCAGAGGCCAAGTATTCATTTACAGTGCTGACCAGCACAGCTGCAATCACGACCAACTCTACATTAGTGCATAGATACAAAGTGTCTTTTAAAGTTATTTTATTACCAATGAGAAAGAAAAATATTGAAAAAACACAACTATACACAATCACATAATAGGTTGATGACCCCTGAGCACCAACCAACACTGTCAAATTGACCACTAAAATAGTTAAAGTCAGCCTTGTGCCAACTCTCCATGGAATCTGATGTCATTGTGCATTAAATGTTAATAGAGCATTCAGAAGTAAGGGAAAAGATCGCAAAATACAACTTTTAAAAATAGCACTGTTGCTTATTCTTATCTTGGAATTCAGACAGATAAAGCAAATGTTCAGGAAGAGGGGTAGAGGAGTTGAACCTCTGGGATTTTGCTTTTCTTATGAGTAACAACAAAAAGCTAAGATTATGCAGTTGTTCAGAAATCAAGGGCCAGAAGTACAGAGAAAACAGGAACCTGTTGCAGACAGTTTTGTGTGTGTTAAGTTGTCACTTAGAAATATTTATATTATATTATCAAGCTAATCAACTGAAGTTATCCACTCTTATGAGTAGAAGTTTGAAATGAGGCATGATTTCAAATCCCAAATTGCAATACAAACAAAAAATTGATACTGACAAGCTTTGACAAAGCTGACTTTAGGAGAGTGGATATTTTTGTTGCTACTTTTCCATAGAGTGATGGATGAGTGTGTTAGAGGCTAGTGGAAAATTTTATCACAAATGCCCGTGCTGCAAACAAGATAAGCTTTTGTATCTAATTAGGTTTTAGGTTTGGATGCTTGTATGACACAAATATTTATTAGTTTGTTCTTTAATTCACTTTTATTATTACATATTTATAGCACACTGGAAAGCAAGTAGATGTGCAGATAAATTTCTTATAGGAATTTCTCTTCCTCATATCTTTTCTCATTTCAGGATATAAGGAAGAAAAAGGATTTGGTTTAAAATGGAGGTTTGTACTATAATCCTTTTTAATGACCTTTCCAAATACATTAACCTGAGTTCAATATTTTAATTAATAAGCACTGAACGTGTCAGTAAAGTGATGTGGTGAGAAAAACTGCAATCAGTTTCATTCCTGTGATCATGAAAGAGGACATGTGAATGGCTGATGGAGAAGTGCAAAGCAACATTTGATTACAGGATGTCACTAGAAAAAGCTCCTCCTGTGGTCCCCATAGAGCTAGCTTAACTGTAAGCAATCACTGTGTGCCGTGATGTACAGCAGGGTCTGGCAGAGACTGAACACAGGTGGAGAGGTAATGCAGCTCCTTCTAGTCAATCAGAAAACTCTGCATGGGTTCCTCAATAAGTGAAAGCAGATGGAAGAGAGCAGAGAGTCACAGCCATAGAGAGAATATAAAGAGGAAATGGGAATAAAGAACATCTACTCACCCGCTACAGTGTATCAGAAGTTTGTGAGTGCTTGAGGGCATTGCTTCCAGTTCTCTTTATTTTTAAGTGCATGACTTGGGTATGGACAACAGTGGGAATGCTTCTAAAGATTATTTCCTTTTTCAGACAGTCTCAAAATATTAGAAAACAAATTTATGGAGATTACAACTGTGTGTGTGTGTGTGTGTGTGTGTGTGTGTGCGTGCAAGTGCAGTCTCCTGGGAGTGGTGTGCCTTCTCCACATGCCTCTGGGAAGAACTGACGTGAAGTCTGTGATCTTGTTCGTCTTCAGGTTATTGGAGCTGGAAAGCAGGAGGGAAGCCAAGGTTCAGCACGGTGACTTCCCTAGAGGCAGGGCTTCAAGTGGAACGGTGGTCTCCAGAGATCAATTTATGCAACCAAAAAGAAAAACTCTGTAATTAAAAGAAAAGTAAAAGTTTTCCAAATTGAACAGGTGAACTTGCAAACACAACCTCCATGAGAAACACAGGGACCTCCAGAGAAATCATCAGTGGGTCAAGGCTGGCTCCACTAACTGCAGAATACTGTCCCTCCACCATCAGGGCAGGAGGTAGGTTTTCACCCTCTTAGACCTTATCGCCTTAGCCAACCTTTAGTAAGTACTATCTACTAGCTGTTAGCACCCGTAGTAAATAATATGCACTAGTAATCTCCCAAAATAGTAAGGGTGTTAGTTGTAAACTTATGATAACCATATGAAATAGGTGGCACCATTACCATGAGTTATGATAACTATTTTACATAAGCAATAAAAGAAAAACTAACTTTAAAATGTTAAAAATTACAAAATATGAATAAATAAATTCAGCAAAGTAGCAGGATATAAAATCAATACACATAAATCAAAGGCATTTCTGTACATCAGTGTCAAGTCCTCTAAAAGGGAAATGAGGAAAACTACCCCATTTACAATAGCCTAAAAAAAATACCTGGGAATCAATTTAACAGAAGAGATGAAAGACCTCTATAGTGAAAACCACAGAACACTAAAGAAAGAAATTGAAGAAGACTTTAGAAGATGGAAAGATCTATTTTGCTCTTGCTTTGCAGAATTAATATTGTTAAAATGACCATTCCACCAAAAGCACTATACAGATTTAATGCAATTCCAGTAAAAATCCCAATGACATTCCTCATAGAAAAAGAAATAAAAGTCATGAAATTTATCTGAAAAAATAAGAGACCCAGAATAGCTAAAACAATCCTTAGCAAGAAGAGTGAAGCAGGAGGCATCACTATATCAGACCTTAAACTGCACTACAGAGCAATAGTAACAAAAATATCATTACATTGGCAGCAAAATAGACCTCTAGACCAATGGTATAGAATAGAAGACACACTAACCCACATAATTACAGTTATCTTATATTAGACGAAGGTGCCAGAAACATACATTGGAGAAAAGATAGCCTCTTCAGCAAATGGGGCTGGGAAAACTGAAAATCCACATGTAACAAAATGAAATTAAACCCCTATCTCTCACCATGCACAAAACTCAACTCAAAGTGGATCAAGGACCTAGGAATTAAACCAGAGACATGGCGCTTATTTGAAGAAAAAGTAGGCCTAAATCTCAATCATGTCAGATTAGGCTCCAATTTCCTTAATAAGAGTCCTATAGCATAAGAATTAAAACCAAGAATCAATAAATGGGATGGATTCAAATTAAAAAGCTTCTTCTTAGCAAAAGAAACAATCAGTGAGGTGAATAGAGAACCTACAGAATGGGAGCAAATTTTGCCACAGGCACATCAGATAGAGCACTAATCTTAGGATATATAAAGCACTCAAAAATCTTAACATCAAAAAAAAAAAATTACCCAGTCAACAAATGGGTGAAGGAACTGAACAGTCACTTCTCAGAAGATGATATACAATCAATCAACAAATATATGAAAAAATGTTCAACATCTCTAGCAATTAGAGAAATGCAAATAAAAACTACTGTAAGATTTCATCTCACTCCAGTCAGAATGGCAGCTAATATGAAGACAAACAACTATAAGAGTTGGAGAGGATGTGGGGGAAAAGGCACACTCATACATTGCTGTGGGACTACAAACTGGTGCAGCCAACATGAAAAGCATTATGGAGAATACATGGAAAGCTGGGAATGGAGCCACCATTTGATCCAGCTATCCCACTCCTCGGTTTATACCCAAAGGACTTAAAAACAGCATATTACAGGGACACAGCCACATCAATGTTTACAGCAGCTCAATTCACAATAGCTAAACTGTAGAACCAACCTAGGTACCCTTCAGTTGATGAATGGATAAAGAAAATGTGATATGTCTACTCAATGGAATACTATTCAGCATTAAAAAAGAACAAAATCATGGCATTTGCAGGTAAATGGATGGAGTTAGAGAAGATAATGCTAAATAAAGTTAGCCAATCCCCAAAACCCAAATGCCAATGTTTTCTCTGATATAAGGAGGCTGATTCACAGTGGGGTTGTGAGGGATCATGGGAGGTTTAGACAAACTCTAGGTGGAGCAAAGGGGAGGTAGGAGAGTGGAAGGGGTATGGGGGTAGGAAAGAAGGTGGAATGAGATGGTCATCATTACCCTAAGTACACGTATGAAGACATGAATGGTGTGACTCCACTTTGTGTACAACCAAAGATATGAAAAACTGTGTTCTAGATGTATAATATGAATTGTAATGCATTCTGCTGTCATATATAACAAATTAGAATAAAAAATAATTTTAAAAAATTACAAAATTTGAAGCTACCTAACATACATCATTAAAATTTTCCTCCTATTTTGTGGTGCTGGCATTTGAATCCAGGGGTACTTAACCAATGAGCTTTGACCCCAGTCAATTTTATTTTTTACTTTGGGATGAGGTCTCAGTAAGTTGTTTAGGGCCTCACTTAATGGCTGAGGCTGGCTTTGAACTTGTGATTCTCCTGTTCAGTCTCCTGTAGCTGGGATTACAGGTGTGTACCATCACACCTGGCCTGAAACATTATTTTAAAAAGTAATTGCTAGCACCTCCTGAATGCTTAGTCCATATTTTGATTCACTATCCTAGAAGTGTATAAATTAGTCAGAGTTAAACAGTTAGATGTGAAAATAACAGTACGTGGGTAGCCAGTATCAGGAAGAGGAGGGGAAATTAGAGCCCTTGTGCACTTTGGTGGAAAAGCACAATTATGCAGTGACATAGAAAGACAGGAAGGAGCTTCCACCAGACTTCACCAATAGAAGGGCAAGTGCTCCCCCAGGGTCCCCCCAGGACCAGACCAGGAGGAAACCTCAACTCCTCACCCTCCCTTTTGTGCTGCATCTCTGTTGGGCTTGGGTTCACAGTGGAGGCCAAGTGATTCTCAGATTATGAGGCACCTCGGATTCCCTCCTTGTGGGCTATTCAAGCTACATTCAATCCCAAGCCTGTGTATTTCCATGCCCTGAGTTTCACAGTCTCTTCTGCAAACATCACCATCTTCACAGCTAGGGGAATGGAACCTGCCTCCACCAAAGTCATGCACAGTTCTTGGCTACAGAACACTAATAATATTTCAACACTAATAATATTTCATATTGTCTGTGTTATGCTTCCTTCCAACTAAAAAATCATTCCAAGAGATCCAGGACTACAGGTGTGTTCCTCATGCAGTATTGCAAATATTAAGCCCATGAGGTGTGACTTGCAGTATCAGCAACTCCATTTTGTATGGGTGAATAAATGAAGAGATAAATAGTTGAGCAAAACAGAATTTCTGGGAAAGTAAGAATATATGCATTTTACAGGTGCCTAAAGAGTGAACTGAGTGCCTAATGTTTTAGATCTGAGTTTTGCAGGAGAAGACATAAATTTTGGATGTTTGTCAGAATTTATGAGCACATTTTAGGCAGCTGATCTTGTGGACACCTAATCAACTAACAGAAAGAGAAGATGGTGGAAGAGATGAGGTCCAATGATACAATATTAGAGGATATCCACCACTGAGCTGATCACTGAGAAAATAAATTAGAATTAAAAAAGATGTTCAGAGAAGCATGAAGATAAATTGGAGATAAATATCAAAATTGCAAGTAGATTTTTTTCTAAATATAAACATTATAAAAATGACAAGTGTTTTGGAATTTATTAAATGCTTTCATTGCTAGTCACTATAAAAATATAAGTGACTCTATGGAGTCACTTATAATTTAAAAATCATGGAATAAAGGAATGTGTTGAAATCAGTTTAACTCATTAAGACTTTGACCACTCTTTTTTTTTTCTTTGTACTGGGAATTGAACCAGGGATGATCTACCACTGAGCTAAAGTCCACCCTTTATATTTTGAGAGAGGACCTCATTAAGCAGCTGAGGCTGGCCCTGAATCTGTGATCTTCTTACTTCAGCCTCCCGATTCCTTGAGATTACACATGAACATGTGCCTGGTGACATTTCATGCTCTTGAATTTAGGATATGAAGGAAGACTTCAACTAATAAGTTTCAATTACTTCAAAATACTGAAAAAAAGGGGGGGGGGAAGAGATCTTCTTCTTACTTTTTGTTTTCATTGGGTTGAACAAGGTTGGCCATGTTCTTATGCTGAGAGCAGAGAGGAATAAACTCAAGGTTGAAATCATCAGAAGTTTTCCACTAATTAATCCTTTTTTCAAACCTGCTTCACTGCTGCTCTGCTCAGCTGTCTGGTGTGCTTCCTTCACCTCTGACAGCCCTCAGGTTGCTCCCACCTCTGAGTTCTCATATGCACATCTGGCACAGCTAGGGGCTGTAGGAAACTCGGGACCCTTTCCTGGGAGGTGGCTGTAAACAAGGTGGCTCTCCATCAGTGATGGCAGGGCACTTCACCCCCCTAGACATCCAGGAGAAGCCACCACTGCATGAGCATGGCCATCCCCTCACAGCTGTGGGCAGGACCAGAGTTCTGAGATTTGAGTTTCTTGGCACCTAGGGGGACACATCCTTTACTTCCTACACATGCAGTAAAAGAAAACTCCCTAAACAAGCAGCAGAAGTTCAAACCTTCAGGCACCAGAAATGAGAACTTCATGACCAGGCCCAATCACTGTCATTAGATAACCTTGTGATTATTTCCAGAAATAAACAAATATGAGGACTTCTTTAGTTTTACAAGTGACATAGATCCGGAAAAGTATGAAAAAAATGTGCACTTCTAAAAAGATATGGTAAATCAGACACTTATTTCATGAATGTGTTTCTTTAGTTGATATATTCAACATTCCCATTTTTCCCCATTTTTATGCAGCAAATATGCTGTTACCATGGGGATGTGAGGTGTCCCCCAAAGCTCCTGTTAATGCAGAAATATTCAGAGGTAAGGTGATTGGATTGTGAGAGATGTAACTTAGCCCTCCATCTTAGTTTGACTGGACTGATGTGATGGTAGGTGTAGCAGTGGGGATGGATGGTCCCTGGGCTTGCCCTGCAAGGATGTGTGTGCCCATGCCCCTCTCTGCCTCCTGACCTCCCCTGAGCCAAGCAGCTTTCTTCCTCTGGGCCTTTTCCCCAAATAGTGCTGCCTCACCTTAGTCTCAGAGCAATGGAGGCTGCTGTCTATGGACTGAGACCTCTGAAACTGTGACCCCAGATGAACTTTCCTTCCCTGAGTTGTTTTTCTCTGGTATTTTGGTCACAATGACACAAAAGCTGACTAACACTTATGCATTCCTTAAAATAAAGTGTAGTTCAAGAACTTTCAGGAAATGTGTATTCCTCTGTGAGAGATTAATTTCACTCAATATTTTAGTTGTAAAATGTGCCCTTGAACCTACTGTTGGTACCTGAAAAAAGGTACCTGAAGACTCTTCTCTTTTAACATTGTATAATTTCACATAAATATGTAAAAATTTATTTACTTTTTTCAACAATTTGGGAGGTTTGGGTTTGGCGCTATTTTTTTTAGAGTTTTATAGTTATATTTAGTAGCTGGGTTCATCCTGACAAAATCAGAAATGCATGGAATTTGATTTCAGTTCACCTCTCCCCTGCCCTCTTTTTCCCCTTCCCTACCTCACTTTCCTTCCTTTGCTCTGCTGGACTTGGCTTTTCTATTTATTTATATTCAATTGGTTCTTTTTACTCACACATAAAGGTGGATCCCTGTGCTGTATTTGTATACACACATTGCACACGTAACATGTGTGTATATATTCACTGAATGAGTGAATATCCATTCCACATTTCCTGCCCTTCCTGGCCCTGTGTTCTGCCTCTGGCTCCCCTTCTTGTGCATGACTGATCTACCCTTGCCTCTGTGATGTGCTACCCTTCCCTTCTCCTTTCCTTTAAAAACTTGACCCTTGATTTTCTGAATCTGGCCTATTTCACTTGGCATGATGTTCCCCATTTCCTTCCATTTACCAGCCAATGCCATGATTTTGTTTTTCTTTGCAGCTGAGGAAAACCCCATCGTATATATACACCACTTTATTAATACATTTCTGCATTGATGGGCATCTGGGTTGATCTCATCATTTGGCTACTGTGAATTGGCTGCATTGCTGTAGTAGGCTGATTTCAGTTCTTTTGAGGGAAATACCTAGGAGTGGGATAGCTGGTCTTATTGTGGGTCCATCCCAGTTTTTTTGAGGCATTTTCATATTGCTTCCCAGAGAGTCGTACTGGTCTGCAGTCCCACCAACAATGGACAAGTGTGACTGTTTCAGTTTGGGGCTTATTTAAAAGGTGTGTTGGGAGCAACCTGGTGTGCACCCCATGTGAGCACACCTGAATCTCCCAGACAACCTCACAGTTCCAGAGAGGATGACCAGCTTACTTATGAGAATTTCCATTGTCCAACATTCATCAGTGCTTGGAGATTTTAGAATTTTTTATTTCAGGGAAAATTCAAGGTGTGTTGTGGTATTCCTCCATGGTATACACTGGTGATTTTTATAGTAAGGAGGCACTGTCAGTTCCCTTCCTTGAATCTCTTATGTTGACCACTCTTTCTACCTGGACTTCACACTCCTGGCTACTGCACCAGCTCTAATCATCCCAGGGCCAGGCAGCAGACAGCCAGGGACAGCCCTCTGCCCCAGAACACAGGAAACCACATTAGCAGCCCTGGGCTGAAGCCATATTGCCTGCTGGGGCATAATCCACTTCCCACAGCCCTGGCTGCCTCTTTCCAGACCCCAGGAGCAATCGGCATGGCCTTCTTGGCTGCCCTTTGCCCTGTAGAACTGTAAATAGCAGGAGTTCTGCCCTTCAACCCTCCTAGCACCATCTGAGTGTGACCCTCCATCTGAGCTATCTTTAAATCCACTGAAGCAGTTGGTGGTGTGGACAGGGTGGCATGTCCATGACCTCTGTTCTGGGGTAGCCCCTTGAGGGTCTGCTCTGGCTCCCTGATCAGTTTCAGGTCCTGCAAATGCCCCTGGTTCAGACCAATGGCTGTTGTTGAGCTGCTTCTTGAGCTTTGCTGTGGCTCCCAGCACTTTCCTTACCCAGGTCTCCCAGTCCAAGTCTTCAAACCTGTCCTGCCAGTTGGCTGAATTCCAGTTGTCTGGGTGGTAGCCCAGGTGGGGCATTTCAGAGCAGCCACTTGAGCTGACCTTGCAGTGTGGGGCCTGGCACTGAGCTGTGTCTCCATGTACAGCCTGTGTGTCACAGAGGCATGCTCCTGGGGTTCCTGCTTTTTTTTTTTTTTTTTTTTTTTTTCAATTTTTTAAGTGTAATGTTATTGACAAGGAATAATGTTGTAAATGTGTGGTGTACACGTGTTCCTGTCAGTGTAATCATTATTAGGAGTAGAAACCTGGCTTTTCTGCGTGTTTCCAGCTACTCCAGCGGAGGAGGTGTTGGCTGGCCTTCCCCACAGAAGATAATTGGGATCCCTAGCCTCTTTGGTTGCCTAAATAAGTTCTTTCCTTTGCTGGTATGAACCCAGATCCTGTCACCTAGGCATTTTACCCGGCCCAGAGTCTCCGTAGTATCCAGGTAGCACGCATGGAACCCTCTGGAGCAAGGAGAGGAAGATCACGTCCTACATTGCGCTTTCTCCCGGATCACACCGTTGCTTGAGCATTATGGGGACCTCACCAGAGCACGTAGGCCCCCGAGCCTGTGCGGCGCATGAGCACGCCCAGGGGGGCAACTCGGGCCAGCTGCTGTGGACTCCCTGTGCTGATCCAGGAGAGGCCAGAGCTCTCCAGACCCAAACCCCAGGCCCTGGAAGGGACGGGAGGGGCTGTATGATGAGGCCACCTCCCACTCCTTCCTTAACCACACAGAGGGTCCACTCGGTGAGCATCAGAGACTGGAACTAGAGCGGTGGCCTTCAGCCCCACCCAGGGAGAAAAAATACATGAGATGAGTAAACCCATACACACGGACATTAAAGTTTTATAAGTTGACCAAACTGTATTTCTAAAATGTGACCAAAGAACTTACACAGCAAAAAGATCAAAAGGACACGACTGTCTTTTTGCCTGTGCAGCACAGTGCTGAGGGCAGGACAGCTGGTGACCGAAACGGGTCAAGGTACAGTGGTAGTTGGGACCTGCACGGGTGAACGTGGACGGTCCTGTAACCTTCGAGAAACAAGGGCAGCGAGGGGCGAGGCTCGCCCCTCGCTGCCCTTGTTTCTCGAAGGCTTACAGGACCCAGTCCCACAGTTCACCCCAAGATGGCAAGGTCACAAACCTCCCCACTCTCCCCAGACCTTGATGCATCCCAAGATGGAGCTGCTGCATGGAATCAACCTGCCCGCACCTGGCTGCAGGCCTCTGGGTGTCGGTGCCAGTGGGCTGGCAGCAGCAGTGGTGGCAGTGACAACAGCCACAGTCTTAACTTTCACTTAATTGCTTTGTTCTTGACTCATTTATCATGTAGCCTTAATTTGACTTAGTTGGGTAAAATTTATCCATGGGTTTGAGTGGTTTTGATCATACATTTGTGTGTTTGTTTGTACCTTGGTTTTTGTCCTTATTAATGCACCCCTTTAATCTCTCTTACACTATTAGCTAAATTCCCTGTTCTAAATTTTTTTTTCATTTTTTATTACCTTTTTTCTCTATCCTTATAGTCATTGTCTGCTACTTCTCTCTTGTCTTCCTCCATTCACTTTTTAAATATTTTAGATTTTTCTCTTGCCTCAATGGTTTATTTTCCCTTCACTTGACAACTTTCTGATACAGTTAAGTAATTAGTATAATTCCTCCCCTAATTGTGTAGTGATTGTTAATATGGTGGATGATGTAGTAGATGCCCCTGTTCAATGCCTGATCTAGCTCAGGTTTTTATTGTTGGTTCAGATGTTATGATGACCCCCTCCATTCCTATACAAATGACAATTGGTGCTATGAATGTCAAACATTTATCTTAAGTTTATACAACGGTTGCCAACATTAATGCTACCTTTGGCTCTCCCTTTCTCCAAGAGAGGCTGACAAGTGATTGAAACACTTCAGACTCACAGACCAGAGATCCTGGTGCCAGGAAATTCTCACAACTCAACCAAGTAACAGGGAATGTCACTCCACAAAACATCTAGCCCTATGTGAGCCTCAACAACATTTCAACACAAAGAACTGAGAGATGGATACTCCAGATGAATAATCAGTCAAAACATAGCCACCAGCAAAATATAAGATCAATAAAAATATTTCTGACCCAAATATTGCTATAAACCAAATGAAACACATAAACACATGGAGATTGAACACTACTCTCTTAAAATGAAGAATGGATCATAAAAGAAATGATAAAAAATTGAGAAATTCTCAGAAACAAATTAGAACATAGATACAATAGACCAAAATCTCTGGGACAGAGAAGAGCAATTCTAAAGCAAAATTTTTGAGCATTGAGTGCCTACTTTAAAAAAAATAGGGAGTTCCCAAATAAATAGGCTTATGTTCCAACTCAAGTCTTTAGAAAATAAAAGAACAAACTAATTTCAAAATCAGTAGAAGACAGAAAGTAATTAAGATTAGAAATGAAATTAATGAAAGAGGAAAGAAAACAATTTGCATTTTCAATGCATTAAAGAGTTGCTTCTTTAAAAACACAAACAATATTTGTAAACCCTCAGCCGAACTAATTATAAATTGTGGGGGAGGGGAGAGAGAGAGAGAGAGAGAGAGAGAGAGAGAGAGAGAGAGAGAGAGAGAAGAGCCAAATCAACAAAAGTAGAAATGTAAGATGAATTAACATCACATATCTTCTGAAAATCAGAGGCATCATTAGAAAATTTATACTTCAATAAACAGGACTATCTAGAGAGATTCCCTTCTTTACAACAAGACCTAAGAAGCCCAACCCACACATTGACTTGCTCATTCCTAGAAATCACCTCTTTTCTCAAGACCTCTAGTTTCATTAAATGATGATATTTTACAGATCAATCTCTGGTCACTGGTGTGCTCACTGATACTGAGCTTTCAAAGGTTTGAAACCTTCTAAGCAACAGGTATCTGCATGTGCATATGGAACACACATTCATATTCATGATTCCTGTCTACATTAAGTGAATTGGTAATAATAATACATTTCTGTTAGTTGATAATCTATTACTCTTTCATAGAGGGGATATATATATACATATGCATACATATACATATATACATATAGAAACATAGAAATTTGCCTCCATTTCAATCCAGAATACAAAAGGGCACATGTTCTCCTTCCCCTTCATATTTGTATATGAAAAAAATCACTGAAAAGTGATTGAAACACTTCAGATTCACAGGAAACTAAGGTTTCCACCTATGAGAAACTCAGATTTCATTAACTTTAATATACTTTCTCATTTTTCTAAGCCTACACTGCAGAGAATTTCTTATAGTGCTTCAAAGACAAAACCTACTGAATTGAGTTTATTTACAATGCTTGTGACACAATCCACAGATACCATGCACCCTTCCCATCCAGCTAGGAACACCCTCCTTAGACTGAGTTAGTTGAGAAAGCCCCGGGCACTGCACCAGCCATGGAGAGATGCAGCTCAGGGATTTGGGCCTTGGTCAGAAGCTTTATCCTGGATCTGTCCCTACATGATAGTTTGAGGTTGTCTCAATGGGACTGGAAAAATCAATTCAAGGATCCTGGTTCACAGGGCTCTGTGCAAGAGACTCAGATTCCCTGGCCCCTTTCTAGGACCACGTGACTGTAGTCATGGTGTGGTGCCATCTTCTCACAGAACGCACTGCTGGGGACCCGGGTGGACCTGCCCTTGAGGATGAACCTTGCATGTGCAAACTGTTATCTTTATCATTGGAGGGTCAGCCCTCACTTAGCAAAGGCAGCAGCACCTGGACATCAGGGCAAGGACCCCAGGAAGCAAGGATGATGAGAGGCCATCTTGGGGGATGGTGCCCAGCACTGGATGCCAGGACCTCCAGGGGGCAGGTGCTGACTGTGCCCTGGGTTCACATCATGCACACACCCCTGCATAAGGGGAGCAGAATGTCCCTCTCCAGACTGTCCTTCCTCCCCTTCTAGGTAGCCCTCCCTGACACCATGACCATTTTCTGATAAGCCTTTTAAGACCCTCATACATGGCTATGTACAGTTTTCTTCCACCTCAATCGTGTCATCTAGCACAGTGTCTTTGATAATCCTGTATTGGTTGAATGTGTCAGGGTTTTGATTCTAAAATGTCAAATTGTCAAATTTTGGGCTGAGATTGTAGCTCAGTGGTAGAGTGCTTGCCTTGCACTCATGAGGTCCTGGGTTCAATCCTTAGCACCCCATAAAAATAATTAAATAAAATAAAGATATTTTATCCACCTACAACTAAACAAAAATTAAAAAAAAAAAACAAATTGCCAAATTTTCAAATTCATTTTGTGAATCAATGACAATTTATTCATACAGTTTTCAAGTGAGAGTCATTTGTGTTGGTCCCAGGTACTAGATATCATTAATAAGGCTGCTTGAAGTTTTAGTGCCTGCTCATGTGTTCACATGTTTTCATTTCCTTCCAACATGTAACTATGAGGATCATAGGATGTTCTTCTGGTTACCTTCATGAGAATATGCCACAAACCTTCCCTGAGCTGATGTGTGACTTTGCTCTCCAAACTGCAATGTGTGAGAGTTCAAATCTCTCTTTAATTCCCTGGGGTTTTGCTTACCTGAGCTAATCTGTGGGTGGCATTTAGGACACTTTGACCTTCCTATCAATGTTTCTGGGGTATGTGTCTTACTTTGTTTCTCAGAGGCTCCATTTATGCAGCTGGGTGATTTTGGGAGGAAGGGGAACTGACCTTCTTGGAACTGACCTTCCAGTTTGGCCTTTAATCTACTTTTGGAAGCTCAGTTTCACCACTTACCATGGGATCTACAAAATGTATAAGAATCTCAGCCTATGGTTAGCACAGAGCAGAGAATGGCTAGATGGACTTGAAGTAGTCAGTGAGCACTGTGAAGTACTGCTCAAGGTTTACTGACTTTATATTGGAAGGTGAATAGTTCCTTGCAATTTTATATGCACCCCGTGGCTCTTAATGTAATTTTGGTAAAAATGGCACAATGGATTCTCAATATCAAATTGACTATATGCCAGGAATTTACATAACATTTGTTAATTAAATATATAAAAGTTGATAATGATGTTAAGAAAATGTGTTCTATAATGTAGAGACTTGGAGAGGGATATATGGTGCTTCTTGAATAAAAACCTCTTTGAGTACAGGTGTGTCAGTTGCTACAAGAGGCAAGTTTATTGAGGTCATGGCTCTGTGTATAAAACTGGGTTCAGGTTACTGATTTTGGATCAAAGAAATTTGTGGAAATAGGCAGCACTTGATGTTTAGCTCTGAAGAACCAATAGGTTATTAGTGAAAGTAAAATACTCTGAATTGGCTGTGAGGCATGGTGAGAAACATCAAAGAGATGTTTGTTGAGAAATGAAGCTAATCAGTTTCAGTAGTAATTAGCTAGGTTGACAGAGTTTAATGAGCATGGAACTGGCCACATGAGCAGGACCACCCTTAGTCCCCCAAGACTGGGAGAAGCCAGGGCCCTTGGTGGTCCTCTAACCCCAGCCCTGCAGCATCCTGGTTGGGGAATGGCCACTGCTTTCATTGTCTATGAGGATGACCCCTGGAGACTCGAGAACCACCTGGCACCTGGAGGATCTTAAACGCCTGATTTCCTCCTGGGATATGAGGCCCAGGGGAAAAATATGGCTTCAAGGGCTGGGTGATCTTGCTTTTGAAAGTATAGAGAACGGAAGATGCCTTCACATCATAGAAAGAGATCAACCCTTTCTCATACTGTAAAAATATCCCCACTATTTTAAGGGGTGGGTTTTCAACATTAACAACAAAACGTGGCACAGAAAGGGCATCATACCTCCTATCAATCCAGGAAATGGACCAGAAACCATTCTCAGGACTGGTGTAATTATATGATATTTTTCGTTTAACTGAATCCAAGCAGAGCCCTACATTCCACATGTACTTCTCTGGTACTTCAACCTCCCAGTAGTGATGGCCACTAGAGAAGCTCTTTTGGCCCAGCACAAATGGGGCAAGAGTAAATCAAGCAGATTTATCAGGAACATCTTGCTTCATAGGCAGGGTTTCGACATGTTTCCCACCATGTGACACATGAAGAGAAGGGTGAGCTGTGTCTGCATCCAGTGTGATGTCCTCTGCAGAAGGAAGGAGATGAGTCACTTGTGAGCAATAAGAAAAGACACTGGGGGAGGGGGGGAGTTAAGATAGAGGAATAGAGAGGGTCACTTTCTTGGCAGTTCTGTGGTGTGAGACCAAGAAATACACAGGTAGATTCTCAGCAAGGTCGGTGAACAAAATAAGGTGTGTGTGTGTGTGGGGGGGGGTTCAATTGGAATTTAAAGCAGATCAAGGACTCAGGAGGTTGAATAAAATAAAATAAGGAAGAAATCCCCAGTGTCGCAGCCACTATTGGGGATGGAGGCACCAGCCAGAGTGGTCCTTCCACCAGCAAAGTGGAGGGAGAAGAGAATTAAAGGAACCTGCATTATAAGGAGGCCTGAGGTATGTCTGGGTCCAAAGAGTTTAGACACCAAAAACACTATCCAGCTAAACTAAAAGTTGCACTGCATTGCATCCCTTTATGGGAAAGAAGCCCCTTCTCTCCTACCTACCTGAAGAGGACAGAAGAATCATTTTGCAGCTATGGCATGGGGGCAGCAGCTGAGGGCACCAATTCCTGGCTAACTCGAGTTTATCCCAAAATATAGGTCTGGCAAACCCACACTTCATTACACAAAAATGTGCCTAAGTAACCTGGAGAAAATCAAACTGGGAGAAAGGTTTTCAAAGGGGACATAGGTCCTTGAAACCCACCCAGCTCTTCCCCTCCCCCTCCAATCTGCTGCTTGCAGGACAAGCTTGGAGAGACCCACCTAGCTAGGAATTTGATAGGGTGGGGTTGGAGAGAGGGAGTTTGGAGACTGAACCCAAGACCAGGAAATGTGAGGTCTGCAGGTGACATAGTGGACTGAGAATTGGCTTCTCCATCACATGAGTGGAACCCAGGGAGATCCTGGGGTGCAGACTTCCAGCATGGACAGGCAGTTGCTGGGCCCTGGAGATGCCTGATTTAAAATCTCCAGACCAACTGGCATGCAGGGAAGGGCCTGGAGCCCCCCCATGCCTAAACCCCGCCTCTAGGAGTTCGACCTATGGCATTGCCTCTGTCACTCTAGCAACCCCACCCTGAGGGAGGAGCAAGCATCACACTCCAGAGGACCTCACCTAACACTGCTGAGAAAGGAGTGAGAATCTTGAACTGCAACAGAAAAATTCTGTAATTTTTCATTGAGTTTTTTTCCTTTCTCCTTCTCTCTGTATAATTGTGACTTTAATAATTCATGGACATTTATACATATTCATATTTGTGAGTTTTTTCTAATTCATACCAGTTTTGAAGCCAGTTATCTTTCATAAATTAGTTTTAGGAAGACTAGGATGTTTGATTAGTATATTTCAGTTTTTGAAAATCTTCTTTTATATTTATTTATGGAATTTTTAATTTATATATATAAATATATTAAATATATATTATATAAAATATATTTTTTCTACCTTTTCTCTTTCCCTGGATTCTCTTTCTCTCTTTTCTTCTGCTAACAGCCAAGCTCTATTGTTCTCTCTTTCATGACTCCTTTAATTTTTTACTTCTATCTTCTCTCCTCTTCCCTCATAGGCATCACATCTTATATCATTTCTGTTCTCTCCCTGTCCACCATATTCAAAATTGTAAACTCTTTTGCAAAATTATTGGTTTTTTGTGTGTAGGCAATAATGTATCATTTCTATTTATTGTGACAATTAACATTTAGAAGTCACAGCAGGAACTTTTGTTTTAATGCTGTATGTTGTTTGCATTGTTTGTTGTTATTATTTGTTTCCCCTTTAATGGTGAGGTACTGGAAACCTTCAGGGACACTATAAGTTCATAGGGTAGAATTTCTACTGCCTCAGATCCATAGTGTTAGATTTGTACACATACACAAACAACAGGAAAAAGCAATGGGACAAATCAAGATACTTGTTGTCCCAAACAAACCAAGATACCTCAATAATTGACATCATAGTGGAAGAAATCCATTGACATCACAGTGGAAGAATTGTCAGAAAAAGAATTCAGAATGTACATAGTTAAGTTGATCTATGAGGTAAAGAATGATGTAAGGAGTGAAATCAGAGGAAAAATACAGAAAGTGAAATATCATTTCAATAAAGACATAGAAATTCTGAGAAGAAAAATCAAGCAGAAATCCTCAAAGTGAAGGAATCAGGAAACAAATTAAAAATTCAATGGAAAGCATCACCAACAGACTAGACCACTTGGAAAACAGAGTTTCAGGCAATGAACACAAAATGTGTAATCTTGAAAATATAGTTGACCATGGAGAAGAGATATTAAGATACCATGAACAGAACTTCCAAGAAATATGAGATAACCTGAAAAGACCAAATTTAAGATGTATAAGGAGATAATGCCTCGGGGGGTTCAAACCAAAACAATGCCCAATCTTTTCAAAGAAGTAATATCATTTCCCAAATCTAAAGAATGAAATAAAAAATCACCTGCAGGAGTCTAACAGAACCACAAATATACAGAATTAGAACATGCCTCCCCAAAGGCACATTATTATGAAAATGCCAACCTGAACTGGGATAGAGTTTTAGAGGCAGCCAGATGACAGCTCACATTTATAGGGAAACCAATCCAGATCTCAGCTGATTTATCCACCAAGACCCTCAATTTATCCACCAAAGGTCTTTAAATGACATACACCAATCTCTGAAACAAATTGGATGCCAGCCAAGAATACTATACCCAGCTAAATTAAGCTTTATAATTGATGATGAAATAAAACCTTCCATGAAAAACAGTGTTAAAAGAACTCACAACTAGAAAGTCTGCACTACAATACACACTCAATTAAGTATTTCATGAAAAAGAAATAAAAAATGAAAGTGAAAACTAGCAAAGGAGGGAAATACACTAAAGAAATAGTAAATCAAGGGAGAAACTAATTCAAATTAAAAATCATAAATCAATCACAATGATAAGGAAGGAAAAATCATTTCTCAGTAAAAACATTGAATGTAAATGGCCTTAACTCATTAAGGAAAAGATATAGACTAGCAGATTGTATTAAAAAATAAGTCTCAACTATGTGCTGTTTCTAAGAAATTGGTCTCATAGGCAAAGACATCCACAGACCAAAGGTCAGAGGATGGGAAAAAAACATGTTGTTTACATGGATCTAGTAAACAAATAGGGGTTTCCATCTTCATATCAGATAAAGTGGACTTGAAGGCAGAGTTAACCAGAAGAGACAGAGAAGTAAATTTCATACTTTTAAAGGGAATTATACATCAACAGGACATACCAATCAGAAACATTTATGCCCCAAACAATGAAGTGTATATATATATATATATATATATATATATATATATATATATATATATATCACACAAACCCTTTTCAATTTCAAGAATCAAATAGACTACAATAGAATAATACTGGGTGACTTTAACTCACCTATCTCACCACTGGATGGATCCCCCAAACATAGACTACATAAAGAAGCTATAGAACAAAAAATTACAATTAATAATTTGGATGTAACAGACATATATAGACTATTTCATCCATCAATAACCAAATGTGCTTTCTTTTCAGCAGCACACAGATCCTTCTCTAAAAGAGACCATATCTTATGCCACAATGCAACTCTTAGAAAATACAAAAAATAAAGATAATACCTGGAATTTTATCAGATCATAATAGACTAAAATTAGAAATCAATGATAAAATAGAAGCTACTCTAATACTGGAGACATTTAAATAATATGCTATTGAATATCCAATGGGTAGCAGAAGAAATCAGGGATAAAATTAAAAATACTTACACATAAATGAGAATAGTGATACAATATACAAAATCTCTGGAACACTATGAAGGCAGTACTAAGAGGAAAGTTCATTGTATTAAGCTCGTTAATTAAAAGAATAGATGGTCAACAAATAAATAGCCCAATATTATATCTTAAAGCACTAGAAAGAGAACAAATCAACATCAAAAGCACTAGAAGACATCAAATGATTAAAATTAGTGCTAAAATCAATGAACTCTAAACAAACAAAAAATCCCCCCAAAAAACCAATGAAAGAAAAAGTTGGTTCTTTGCAAAAAATAAATAAATATGATAAACCCTTAGCCAAGCTAACAAAGAGAGAAGTCTCTTATTACTAAATTACTTGCTATAATTAATTAATTATTTGCTATGAAAAAGGAATTATCACAGGGGACATTACTGAAATAGAAATAATAATCAGAAATTATCCTGAAAATGGATACTCTAATAAAATAGAAAGTCTTGAGACATCAGAAAATTTCTAGAGACATATGACCTATGCAAACTGAATCAGGACATAGAAAATTTAAACAGATAAATTTCAAGCAATGAAATTGTAAATGCCATCAAAAGCCTACCAACAAAACAAAGCCCAGGACCAGATGGATTCTCAGTGGAGTTCTACCAGACCATCAGAGAAGAACTAACGCCAATCCTCCTCAAATTATTACATGAAATAGAAAAGGAGGGAACCCTCTCAACTCATACCATGAACCTTGTATCACTCTGATACCAAAACTGGACAAACATATGAAGGAAAGAAAACTTCAGAAAAATATACCTGATGAACATAGATGCAAAAATTCTTAATAAAATACTGGCAAATTTCCTACAAACACATATTTTAAAAAAATGGTGCACCATGATTAAATGCGGCTAATCACAGGGATTCAACTTTGGTTCAACATATGGAAATCAATAAATGGAATTTATCATATCAATACATTTAAATAAAAGAATCACATGGTTAACTTGATAGATGCCAAAAGAGAAAAACTGAAAGCATTCCTTTGAAAATGGAACAAGACAGGAATGCCTTCTTTCCCCATTTCTATTGAACAATCCTGGAAACCCCAGCCAGAGCAATTAGAAGAAAAAAATTAAAGGGTTATGAATAGGAAAATAAGAACCCCAAACTACCACTATTTGCTGATGACATGATTCTATTTTTAGAAGACCCCCCAAAAACAGCAACAGAAAACTTTTAGAACTCATAAATTAATTCATTAAATTAGCGAGATATAAAAATTAATACCCAAAGATCAATTGCTTCCCTACATCAGTGATGAATCAACTGAAAGAGAAATTAAAAAACTACCCCATTTACGATAGCCTCAGAAAATGTTTGGGAATCAATCTAACAAAAGAGATGAAGGACAATGAAATATAATGAAAACTTCAGAACACTATGAAATGAAATTGAAGAAGGCTTCAGAAGATGTAAAGACCTCCCATTCTGCAGGATAGATAGAATTCATATTGTGAAAATGGCCATACTACCAAAAGCACTATACAGATTGAATGCAGTTCCTATTAAAATTCCAATGACATTATTCATAGAAATAGAAAGAATTCATAAAAATAATTTGGAAAAATAAGAGGCCCAGAATAGCCAAAGCAATCCTGAGTAAGGAAAGAGAAGCAAGAGGCATCAAAGTACCAGACCTTAAATTACACTACAGAGTTATATTAACAAAAGGGTGGATACTGGCACCCAAACAGACACGAAGACCAATAGTACAGAACAGAAGACACAGAGACAAACCCAAAGAAACACAGTTATCTCACTCTAGACAAAGGTGCCATCAACATATATTGGAGAAAATATAGCCTCTCCAACAAATGATGCTGGGAAAATTGAAATTCCATATGCAGGAAAATGAAATTAAGACAGTATTCATCACCCTGCATGAAACTCAACTCAAAGTGGACCAAGGATATAGGCATTTGACCAGAGACCCTGCACCTACTAGAAGAAAAAGTAGGCCCATCATGGTGGCCTAAGAACAGACTTCCTCAGTAAGACTCCTAAAGTGTAAGACGTAAAATCAAGAATCAATAAATAGGATGATATGAAACTATAAAGCTTCTTCTCAGCAAAGGAAACAATCAGGTATGTGAAGAGAAAGAATGGGAGAAACTTTGCCACCTGCACTTCAGATAGAACACTAATCTCCAGGATGTATAAAGAACCCAAAAAATTTAACATGAAAATAATAAATAACCCTTTCAATTAATGGGCAAAGAAATGAACAGACACTTCACAGAAAAAGAAATATGATCAGTCAACAAATTTGAAAAAGCGCTCAATATTTCTAACAATTAGAGAGGTGAAAATTAAAATTAAACTGAAATTTCTTCTCACTCCACTCAGAATGGCAATTATCAAGAATACATGTGAGAGAAAACACTGGTGAGGGTGTGGGGAGACAAGGTACACTCACCCAATGTTGGGGAACTGAAAATTGGTGCAACCACTCTGGAAAGCAGTATGGAGATTCCTCAGAAAATTTAGAGCAGAACCCAGTTATCCCAATCCTCATTTATACCCAAAGGACATAAAATCAGCATATTACAGTGATGCAGCAACATGAATGTTTATAGCAGCTCAACTCACAATAGCTAAGCTATGGGATCAATCTAGGTGCCCTTCAAAAGATGAATGGATAAAGAAAACATGGTACTTATGCACAAAGGAATATTATTCAGCCATAAAGAAGAATGACATTATGGCATTTGCTGGTAAATGGATGGAACTGGAGACTATGATATACTAAGTGAAATAAGCTAAACCCAAAAAACCAAAAGCCAAATGTTGTCCCTGATATTCAGATGCTAACACAACATAAGGGAAAAGAGAAGTTCACTGGATTACATGAAGGGGAATGAAGGGGAGGGAGCATGGGTAGCAATAGAAAAGGCAGAAGAATGAATCAGACATATCTTTCCTGTGTTCATATGTGAACACATGACCAGTATAACTCCATATCATACGCAGCCACAAGAAGGGGAAGTTACACTCCAGGTATGTTTAACTTGTCAAAATATAGTCTACAGTCATGAGTAACTAAAAGGAGCAAATAAAAAAAAATATAACAAAAAAAGAAAAGACTCTTCACCTTCTCAGCCAGGGTCAAAGCAAAGAAGAGGAACAAGGCCCGTGTCCTTAAGGGCCCTTTTCTTCAACACGGAGAGAAAATAAACACCACTCTGTCCATATCCAGGACACCATCCCCACTACTGATCTGAAGTTCATTTCCTCCAGGAAAGTACTCCAGACGGCTCCATCTGGGGAACAGATTTCTGTTGTCACCTCAGAGCTTGCAAGGCCTCAGCTGGTAGGAGATGGGTGGAGCATGGAAACCCCTTGGGAAAGGTCTTTACCAAGGTTCTGACACTCAGAAGGTCTCCAGGTGTTAGCACTAGGAACACCAGGCCCTCCATGGGCAGAGGGGACATAACAGAAGGGTCGGGGAAGGTCAAGGAGACGATCCCCCTGCTCAGCTCAGAGGCAGAAGCTCAGCAGTGGGTTCAGAGGGCAGGAGACTGGCCAGTGCCACAGGAGGAGGGAGAGGGAGGAGGTGGAGCTAGGAGGCAGCAGGAGGGTGGTGGGGAACACTGAGGACCACGAGGGCCATTGTCAGGCTGTGGGTATTTGTGGAGCTGGGGTGGGAGAGAGCAGAGGGTACAAATTAGGAAGGAGGATTCACAAGTATGAAATGAGGCTGTTCTGGAGAGGGAGAGGGGAGTAGGAAAACAGCCCGAAGGAGAGACTGGGTTAACTGAGATTGCTGTTTACTTTATTGTTAAGAAAACTAAGGAGGAAAAAGAGGGTGTGTTCCTGTT
Organism: Urocitellus parryii; assembly: GCF_045843805.1. NCBI lineage: Eukaryota > Metazoa > Chordata > Mammalia > Rodentia > Sciuridae > Urocitellus > Urocitellus parryii. The sequence continues at coordinate 170,459,648 of NC_135531.1, read as the reverse complement.
GAATGACCTGAGGGACATGGAGGGCTTGATTTGAATGGAGAGGAGAGAGGAGAGACCTAATCCTTCATCATCTCTTCATCATCATCCTAGAGAGTCCTGTGGTGGTGGTGACAAGGGGATGGTGGGGACCTGCTCCTCATGGAGCAGAGCTTGCTTGTCAGGTCAGAAGTGTCTGTGCTGCCCACAGCTCATGCATGCATTTATGGTAGTCTAGCTAGACCACCTCTCCCATAGCGGGACTTGGGCCCTAACCAACTTAGGTCCCTACATGCAGTGTCTAAGCACTGTCTTTGCCTACTTGCATCCTCTGGATCATTTGGGAAGAAATTTTCTTGCACAATAGAATCCCGGACAGCTTAGAGGACAGGCATGAGGCCATTCTTAGCCACACCTCCTTCTCTGTGCACCTACCTGCATATCTCCGAGCTTCCTTCAGATCTGCAATGAGATGGACACATCCAGGGTTAGCTGGGTGACGGGGACAGTGACTTTTTGCAGTAATGGGCATGCGGGACAAGGGGGATGGGCTTCACTTACCTATCTCTTCTATTGAACTTCGTTCCTCTGTAATCAATCACAGGGAGAAATCAGTGTTTGGAGGACAAAATGGCTGGAATTTTACATGAGCATAGAACAGAGACATAGAACTTACCAAGTTCTTCAGAGAGAGTCTCTAAAGGGAAAACACAGAGGTAAATGGAGATGAGTCTCTGAAATGCCAATCAAGTTCATCCTGGGTTTTGTTATGTGATGGGAAGGGACCGCTGAACGTGTGGGCCATGTTGCTGGACTCTGAGGGGCACAGACTGATAGGACACCTTGTCTTATGTTCCCACACTGGACATGCCCAGCACCTAAAATCCTGAATGCCCTGAGCCTTTACAATTTGCTTCTTATGTCCACCACAGTCTGCTGCTCATCAGTGGCCATTGCTCTGGGTCAGTTTATCTCCATGGCATTTCTGAGGCCATAGCCACTCTTTGCTGTCCACTCAGCACACACTTATTGAGGACGCACTTCAGTGCAGCTGCTGCCCTATGTACTAGGGACATCACCATGAGCAAATAGGGTCTCTTCCCCTCAGGGCCATTGAGAGACACCTGTCAATCATAGCTCAGTGCTAGGAGCATGGGCTACAGAGAACAAATACCTCTGCTCCCCTGCAGACTTAGCAAGTGATTCTATTCATTTTGAATTACACATAAAATTTTCTGCAGGCCAGTGCCATCCTCAGAAGAATGTTAATGATTTGTATGAATGTGACTAAATGACAGGCATTTGGCCTCTGTGACTGGTTTATGGAACCACCTGAAATCCTGTGGGTTCAGGATGAGAAACTCATTAGCTCTGCCCATTAGCTCTTTAAGCAGACATCACAGATCCAGCTCTCCCAATGTATGAGGGTGTGAATTGGTCCCACCAATGCAGCCCCTCACCTGCAACCAAGGTCTACTACTCCTCTATGTTAGGGAATGGCTGCAGTGAATAAGGTCACATGGCCCCATCTGGTCACAAGCACAGAGCCATGCACTGTGACCTTGAGGGAGTCATGGCTGCTGTGAACCATATCACATAGACTGGTTTGTCACATGCACAGAGCTCCATGTGATGTGAGAGTTAGTGAGGCAGGGCTGAGAAGTCTTGGAGAGGACTCAATCCCTCCTGAACAAGTGGTTCTCCTAGTCTGCATGGGCAGACTAAAGCAAGCACACAGTCCAAGATGAGGTCAAGCACAAGATTTCATTGTGCAGGTGAATGACCTCTTCCTCCTCAGGTGATTCCTCTGCAATTGTAATGATAAAGGATCCCGAGTCCATTTCCCTGTTACCTTTATAGCAATCCCATGAAAATTCCAAAAATGATGTCAGCCCCACTCTTTCCATTTACCTTTGGCTTTTGTGGTCCTCATGAGGATAGCACCGATGACCGCCAAGCTGATAGCCACAAGAACGTCAAACACAGCCAGCACCACAGTCCAGGGGCTGACCCTGGTGAACAGGTCACCTGGAAAACAGGACCATGGCGCTGAGATCTAGGCTGACTGCAGGTGGCCTGGCTGATGGGGACGAGTCCTTTGTGTTTCCTCAGGGAGACGTCACCAAGCATCAGAGACCCCAAGCCTTCCCAGCCCTCCCAGCACTCCTAAGGACCTCCGCTTCCTGCCTCCTCCCAGCCTGGGCAGGCCCTGAGCTGCCCTGTCAAACAGGCAGCTGTGTGGACAGGCTGAAGAGAGGAAGGTAACCCAGCAGGCACTGTGAGACCAGCTCCACATGCAGTGCTCCCGCTGGGAAGCCCACTGGGTAGTTGTCTGCTCAGGGCTTCTGAGGATGGCGCTGGCCTGCCTGGGACGAGGGCTGAGCTGTTCAGGGTGCCTGAGGGAAGTGCCAGGGCATCCCAATGCCCCTAACAGTGCTTCCACGCAGAGCCCACCTGGGGTAAGATCCGCAGGAAGTTCAGAATCATGTGAGATCCTCTGGGGCCGGCTCTTGAGGAACAGACTGCAGATTCAATACACCTTTACCTGCCCTCCCCCTCCCTCCTGAGGTACTAACTGCCTTCATCATGGGTCCATTTGTCCAGTTGTTCTTGTCATCACATAGATGTGTGTCTAAGGGCAGGCTGAGGACTGAAGGGACACAGGTGCACACTGGGTGGGGGAGTTTTCCAGAAAAGAGAGCTCCTGATTTAGGTACTGAAGGACCAGTAGGAAATGCCACTTCAGGGGAGATACAAAGATAGTGCCCCCCAGTGCCCATGAGCACCAGAGGGTGGGTATGTACAGGTGCTGATGTGAGGTGCCAGGAAGGGTGGGGCGAGCTGGGGCGACAAGGGCCTGAGAACACCCTGGAGCACAGACTGCACTCTGCTCCCTGACTGGGAGAGGGAGGGGTGGTGCAGGGCAGAGTTGGGGGCAGGCTGTGTTTCCCTGACAGTCACTCTGCAGAGGTGGAGGGCACACCTGGGTGCTTGGTCCTCTCTGCCTGTGAAAAGAACTATGTCATTAACCCTCATTCCAACCTCATGGAGGACACACTATTATTAGCCCTTTTTACTAGTTGGAACCTGAGCACAAACCAGTCTGCATGTGTCAAGGTCACAGAGGTGGCTGTGATAAGCACATTAGGTAAAGTTGACAAGTGGGGGAAGAATCTCAATTGTTGTGCAGGGTGAGTCCGGGCAGTGGAAAGTTCCAAGGGACTCTGACAGACCCCTGTTAGCCCTGTTACCCTTGAAGGCTTTGGCATATCCACTTCTACCCTGTGAAATAATGACCTTGTTGACCTCAGCGGAAGTGCACAAGGGTACATCTGAGGAAGTCCCCACTCAAGAGTGACAAGGCACCCACTGGACCCTCACTGCAGTCTGTGTCAGGGGTCTCTGCTCCTCACAGCTTCCTATCTGCACTGGAACCTCTGGATGAGCACCTGGGAGGGAACTGACCTGCCAGGGACACGTGGCCCTTCTTCTCCTCATTGAGGACAGGGTTCCTGATGGAACAAGTCACATGTTCTCTGGAACTTTCCTCTACTGAGAGAGAGGACTCCACACGTAACAGGCCGTCTCCTTCTTCTGAGTTTGCCTCTGAGGCAGGTTCCAGTTGGAGTTGTCCTGGGCCACTCCACTGTACCTCTGGCTCCGAATACCACCCAGGGGATGTGCAGGTCAGCTTGATGCTCCCACTGGGACCAGTTTCAACATGAATATGAGGATCCAGGTCTGAGGCTGGGATTGAGAGAGGGAGAGAGAGAGATAAAAAGAGACTGTTGTGTTAGGAGGCCAATGGCTCTGCCCCCTGAAGCCAATGGACTTTGGCTTACTGGTCAACCTGCAGGCTCTGAACTCTCCTGCTTGTGAAAGCTGGAGTATGAAAATTGTGCATCCAAAAGACGTTTTTTATGTTTTTGAGAAAGAAATTGAATTTGTTAGACCAGTGCATATACAAGTGGTCAAACACCATCTGGACCATTTTCTTTCCCCCTTTCCTAGGACTCATGACTCATCCTTTCTTCTCAGGCTCACTACAGTAGGGCTGAGACTCTCCATCCATTCATCCATCATGGTTGAGAACTGAAGAGCAACTGTTCCCCAACATTCACTCACCCTCCTCCTGCTCAGGCCTCCTGCAGAAATTCTTCTCATGGGGGAAGCCCTGGGGCTGTTGTCTGGTGCAATAGGTCAGGGCTCTGTGTGAGACACACTAGCCAGGTGGCTGTGGGACTGGCATTCCTGTATGATTTATAGGGGTTAAGCTGCACCTGCATGGCCACATGCAGGAGGTAGCTGCCTTACCTGGGCAGCACATTCTGGGGTAATGAACTTCTTAGCTAGGGAAGTGCCTACCCAGCTGTGGAGCACCTTCCCATCTCCTGCTCTATGGAGTGGCCTTCAGATGCTGACAAGTCTGAATGGAAATGCTCTAGACAATATCAATAGAGAAAGGGGGTGTGGCTTCCCCTCAGGCTATCTCTGTCCTCTAGATCTGAAGCATAGTGATGGTTGTGAGACAGCTACAGCTGGGAGATAAGGGTGTGATATTGTCCTTAGTGGGGAATAAAGTTCAGGATATTTCTACTGCCCATGGTAAACTATAAATTCAACTATACATTTGGATATGCTGGAGATACTTTGGCTTCTTACAGTGTTGAGTGGGTTCCCGTGTGTTGTGCCTAATATATGCACATACTTCAAATTCGAAAGCTGAATATAGGCCCTGGTTTCTTTTAATTCTGTGTGTTTTGCGGTAACAAAAACATATACCACGTTTTCTTCTGCTGAGGAGAAATTCTGAGGAGTAGTATATTGGAGAACCTCTCCTGCAATCATGTAATAAAATGTAGATTGCTGGGAATGCATTAGTGACCCACTGCTGAAGCTCAGAACACACATGTGCAAGCATTAGGCCCTGGTATCCTGGGCCAAGCTTCAAGGGGAAAGGTGTGTGCTTGGAAGGGATCTAGGGACAAAGTGGGACAGCTGTGGGAAGCTGTTTTCTGTTTGCTGGCAGAAGTCCTCTGAACCAGAGCAGAAGCATCTGGGATCTGGCAAATCCAGTGTCTAGGAAAGAAACCTTCCTCAGTCTTGCAGCCACTCAGGACAGGAGGGAAACCACATCTCTGTAGAAGAGGGATGTAAGGCACAAACACAGCTGTGACCTGAACAGACAAGGGTGTTTAAGAAGAGTGCACAACACCATGTCCGACTGCTCAGCGGCACGTCTGTGTGCATTGGAATGAGGTCAGACAGTCAGGCTTGCTGGTGGGCTGCTCAGAACCCTCCTGCACATCAAGCTGCTTCTGGGTTTTGGAAAAGAGAGTGACATCTTCAGACCAAGAAGTGTCTCTAGGACATTTCAGAGTTAGGACACACTGTGCTCCCTGCTCACACCTCCCCTTCAGCAGTCACACAGAGAAAGAAAAGGGAGGAGAGTGGATTTCTATTGAGACATGGTGCAGCCAGAGTGGGCCGCCCAGGTGAGGCTCAGCTCTGGCATTCTGGATTCCAGCTCCCTGTTTGTGTGGACTCAGCCACCTCTGGCCATGCACACCACAGAGTGCTGTTAGGAAAAAAACTACAACACACTATGTCTCAGAGTATTCATGCCAGGGCTCACCTGTGACTAACAGCTTGAACTGTGCTTCATTGTACCCTGTGGAGCTTGCAAATAAACACGAGTAGACCCCTCCATCTGAAGTCCGGATGGGCTGGATCCTCAGGGCCACCTGCCCTTGGCTGATGTTCCCCTTCAGAAACTGGGTCCTCCCGCAATATTCTAGTTGCTGCTGCTCCACGTGTTCCTGGCCATTCCTATAGTCGTGCACCAGGCCCGACTGATGATTTTTGTGCCATGTCACCTCCATGTGCTGCGCATCCATGGCTGGCTTGAGGTGGCAGGAGAACACAGCCTCTTTCCCTACCATGGCAATGACTGGTGATCTTGGTCCCATCACCTGGAATTGCCCTGCAAGTGATGGAGAGAAAGCAGGATGAAGTCATTCCTCAGTCTGGGGCAGACATGGTTGGTACGGAGGAGAGAAGCAGACCAGCTGCATTAGCACCATGAGCTGACCTAACACAGGCAGGTTGGCGACATTAGCAGAGGAGGCAAGAGAGGCCCAGATGCTGATGGCACCTCAGGAAAACCTGCAGATGTTCAACTTTGCTCTTCCAGTGGCCTAGGGTGGGAAGTAAGTTCATATAATCCATTATGATTTCCCATAAGAAGTGTATGTGTTACAGAGATCATTCTGATTTTAGATATGAGGGAATCAGCCAATGGGTGATACAGGTACTTGACCTATTGTGTGTAATTATTAAGATGAAAAGCAAGCATTATAGTAATGAGTATACTATGTTTCTTTGCTTTAAAGAATGGAGTAAAATATAAGTTCGATGAATTAAGATATATATTCTACATATATGCTCATACATATTTGTTCTACAACTATATATGTTCTACATATATATTTTAAAATATATTTTCAAAGCAATTAGAATAATTTTATGCTACAAAATAATACTGACAGAATATTTTCTCAGGTATAAGATCAGGGTGACAGGTCACACATTCCAGCTCCTGTGCTGGCTGTGCCCATGTCACCTCACCCCAGAGCTGGAGAGAGCAGCACCAGGTGGAGAGGAGGGCAGCTCTGCCTGGCTCTAGATAGACCTCAGGCTCTGAGCTGCTCCAGCCCCATGTGTCTCCTCAGGGAGGATCCCAAGGCCACAGGCTGGGAAGGTGCAGCAGGGCCTGAGACACTGAGGCTGAGAGCCTTCCTGGAGGTGGAGATGCCCCAGAGCAGCATGAGCTGAGCCCTGGATCCACACCCAGGGGCAGCATCACCAGGACTGAGTTTGTTCCCAAACTGTGAAGCACTAGTGGAGGAAATTAAAGAAGCAAAAATAAAAGGAACTGTATCGCAGTATTTATGGATTGAAAAGATTAATTAATATTTTTAAAAGTTCCTACTGCCCACTGAGATCAACATGAGCACTGGTGTCTCTGGCGTAAACCAATGTGCCCACAAGTCAGGATGGCACACTGTGTTCTCAAGTGTAGCTGTGAGGTCTCTCCACACAAGGACCACTATGTGCAGCAAGGTGGTTGCTAATTAAGTGGACATAACCATTACACAGTGTGTGATTTTCAGCACACACTGTGTAGGACACAGCACAGTGTTTTAAATTGATTTTTTAAAAAATTAAATGTAAAATGGTTTATTCACAATTAATAGATTCCAAATCCTGAATGTCCCTGTGGAAATGCACAGCTCATGAAGAGTGGACACCCTCCAGCAGGCAGAGTGAGGCAGCCTGAGCACAGCTGCTGGTTTCTAAGGACCTCAGTTCTGGAGTGAGCAGAGCACTAGGTGCTGTCATGGACACAGGCACACATCAGCACAAGGGACAAGGAGCCCAGAGCTCAGCCCACACCTAGGCTGTGGTATAAATCCAGCAAGGGTCCAAGAATGTGGACTGTGGAAAGGACACAGCTTAATGAACAGAGCTGAGTGAACTGAATATCCTCAGGTGGAAGAGTAAAATCTGACCCTCTGCACACTAGGGTTAGATAACCTGCGTTAGGTAATAAGTGTAAAACCCAAAATGTAACATTTTTATAAGAAAATGAAAAATGCTGCCTGGAATTGGTGTTGCCAATAATTTTTGAATATGACACAAAAAGTAGAGGGGATAAAACCCAAAATGAACCGGCGGGTACCATCAAATAACCAGCTCATACAGCAGAGACAAGCCAAAGGACACCCAGAGAGGAGAAAGCAGGTGTGCCAGCCACAGATGTGTCAGAGGCCAAAGCTCAGGAAAATGAACAGTGAAAAATAAGCTAATAAAAAACCATAAAGAGATATGGGTAGGCATTTTCCAAGGAACAAACAAATGACCAGCAAGAATATGGAAAGATTTTTTATCAATCATTGAGAAAAGCAAACCAAGTCACCAGGAGATGCTCCCTTTAAATCAAAGTGGAAAGGCTTTTGTAGAAAGAGCAGAAACATCAGCTAGGATGTGGAGGAAGGGAGCCCTTACACACTCGTGCTGGGAATGTGCTGGAGCAGCCTTTGGCAAACAAGAAAAACATAGGATCCTGCAACGTCACCTCCCAGTGTGACTCCAAGAGAAAACCAAATGAGATATCACCTCACTTCCATGAAAAGGCAATTACCATCAAAAAGACAAAGAGAAGAAGGTTGGTTGGGATGTGGAGGAATGGAACCCTTGCACACTGTTGTGGAGATGCTAATTAGCCCAGCCATTATAGGGAACATCATGGAGGTTCTGAAAATTATTAAAATTAGGCTGGGCATGGTGGCACATGCCAGTGGCTCAGGAGGCTGAGGCTGGAGAATCATGAGTTCAAGGCCACACTTAGCAATTTAGCAAAGCACTAAGCAACTAAATGAGATCCTGTCTCTAATAACATACAAAATAGGGCTGGGGATGTGGCTCAGTGGTTGAGTACTCCTGAATTCAATCCCCAGTACCTCCCGCCAAAAAAAAAAAAAAAAAAAAAAAAAAAAAAAAATTAAATTAAACTACAACAGGAGGCAGTAATGATTCTACTGTATACATAGACAAAGGATATGAAATTGGCAGGCACAGTTGTGCACACTTGTCTTCCCAGTGACTGGGGAAGCTGAGGCAGGAGGATCTCAAGCTCAAGACAAGCTTTGATATTTATCAAGACCCCTTTCCAAAAAAAAGAAAAGAAAGAAAGAAAAGAAAAGAAAAGAAAAATCTGGGGGTGGTGTGTCCTCACTTAGTGGTGCTGTGTCCCTGGGTGGAAAGGTTAAAAAAATTAAAATTAATGAAGTGAAACCCCAATTCCAATACCAAAGAGACTTCTATGCTCCTGAGTTTCCTGGGGCACTATGCAGAGTATTCAGGATACTAAATCAGCCCAGGTCTCCAGTAATACGTGACTGAATTAAAGAGAAGTTGGCACATACACAGAATGGAGTTATTCCAGCTTAAAAAAGAATGAAATCTGTCCTTTATGGACAACAGGGTGGGATCTGCAGATCCTCAGGTGAAGTGAAAGAAGCCAGGCTAGGAGAAGTTCTGCAGGACTGCTCTCCGACCCAGCACCCCAGCAGGGGGAGCTCCGGGAAGCTGAGAGCAGAATGGGCACAAGTGGGAGAGAGGGAGGAGCTACCTGGAGGCTGCGCAGTGGGCCCTGGGCGCAGCTCTCTGGGTGATGGGAGGTGGTGGGCTGCCCACAGCAAGAGTACTGCAAGCAATAGCGACCCACTGTGCTTCTCAGAAGCAGAAGGAAGGTACTGAAGACTTCACCATGACAGGTGGTGTGTTTGAGGAGGCACAGATAGTTACCCTGAGTTAACATTTTGCAATAGATAAAAATATGAAAGCATCATATTGTACAACATGAAAATATACATATCTATGTTGATATGTACCAGATAAAATCAATTAAATCAATTAAAATTGAAAATAAATTATCAAAAGCCTTGAAAGATATGTGCACTACTTTCCTAGTCCTCAATTCACTTAACATTTTTAAAATTCCATTTATATGAATGAGTTGTTAAACTACAAATTAAAAAAGAAATTTCTGCACAGAAATCTCAGACAAAGCACAAAAACAAATCATTGGGGATTATATCATGTAAAAAGAAAATTAGCCAAACCCAAGTTCATGGTTC